>NW_011494842.1:4732728-4750367 GCF_000754665.1 Bison bison bison | reverse complement strand
TCCGTGCAGACAGTGACTGACACGGCTCTTGCTCCATGTCCAGTAATAAATCTTCAACTTACCAGCCTTCCATGGAGTGTGTCCTGAGTTTTAAAATGTTATTCAGTTTTACCAAATTATGTGATGTTGATCATAATTTGCTTTCTTTAAGCCTTTCAGTTCTCCTTTAAATGCTCTCCTTCCAATTTTTAATCAATTAACACAGATTAGATACTCTTAGAGAAAAGTGTGAAAGTGTTAGTCGCTCAGTTGTGTCCAGCTCTTTGTGACCCCATGGACTGTAGCCTGCCAGGCTCCGCTGTCCCTGGAATTCTCCAGGCAAGAATGCTGGAGTGGGTAATCATTCCCTTCTCTGGGGGATCTTCCTGACCCAGGGATCTAACCTGGGTCTCTGGCATTGCAGGCAGATTCCTTACCAGCTGAGCCAACAGGAACAGCTACCACATATGTAAGGCTTTCTTTTTGCTTTGAATGTCACAGTCTTCTCAGTGGAGAGAGCCTAGTACTATAACTGCAGACATCATACAGGTCTTGAGCCCAGGAGAAGAGATGCTCTTTATATAGAACCAGTGAGAAATGCCATTTATTCAAAAAGAACTTGGGCTTCTGTGCACAGGGACTGTGGTCACAGACTGGGCAGGCTGTCTGCATGCAGTTCTCCATGAAAGGAAAGGCCCTGGAAGGTTCTGTACTCCACAGACGTTGAAGGAACCACGAGGTCACACAGTCCAGCCTGAGTCCATCACACAGCGGGCCCTGCGATGGTTAAAGCTTTTCAGGAGAGGTGCTGGTCCGCCTTCAGGCTCCTGGGCGTCCGATCCCTTGTCGAGGGATATAGACTAAGCCTCTGTATTCCTCTTGTAGGTTAGGGGGCTGCGGAAGGTGGAACCGCATCCTGATGTGTTAAAAGTGGTTGCTGAGAAAAGGAGTACCAGGAAGGGCAGCCCTGTCCTTCTGGATCACTTTCTAAATGACAGAATCTGCGGGAGAAGCGTGTTCTCTCTCAGAAGCCCCTGGGCTCTTGGTGCCAGGGTGGTTGTCCGCTTAGTGGTGGTGAAGATGAAGATTTTTGGCACTGCAGAGTTTAGGGCTGATTATAAGTCCCCTGGATACAGGTGATAGTAATGGTTATATTGGTAAACAGCAGATTAGGTATTTTTACTTTTTAAGTAAACTCAAAGCAGTTCTGATTCAGAAATGAGGAAAGCTTAGGGTGTGTCCAGATTGAAGGTTATCTTAAGAAAGTTGTAGGGAAGAGATTACTTAATTTTATTATCATTCTCAGACATTTTATAAATATCAAATTTTATGCTTTTATTCTTGGACATACATGAGATAAAGCCTGTTTGAATTCATGAAAAATGTGAATAAATTTGCTTTTTTTTTTTTAACCTTTTTTTAAATCTGTATAGAAGCTTGAAATAAGCTGAATGTTGGCAGTTAGGAGTTTGGGGGCACCTTCTTTAATGAGATGAAAACCTCATGAGTTATTTCTCATATTTGTATGTTAATAAATCTTCATTCAGGGTTTAATCACTATTGCTTCTCAGTTAAAACAGCAGCGAAGCTCTCAATCCTCTCGTCTCTGTTAATCACACTGCTCTTCTTCAAATTATCCAGCCGTCATTCACAACAATATGAATGGACTTAGAGATGATCATACTGAGTCAGAAAGGGAAAGACAGATACCACAGGCTGTCACTTACATGCGGAATCCAAAGAACGACACGAGTGAACCCGTCTACGAAACAGACACCGGCTCACGGACGTGAAGAGCAGACGTGTGGTTGCTGCGGGAGCTGGGGAGGGTGGAGCTGGGTGTTGGGGTTAGCAGGTGTAAACGTTTATGTATAGAATAAGCAACGGGTCCCACTGTAGGGCACAGGGAAGTATATTCAACATCCTGTGAGAAAACATCATGGGAAGGAAGACTTAAAAAAAGAATGTATAGGGGACTTCCCTGGCCGTCCAGTGGTTAAGAGTCCAGGCCTCCACTTCAGGGATTGACGGTTCACTCCCTGGTCGGGGAACTAGGATCTGTATCCCAGGCAGCTTGACCGAGAAGGAAAAAGGGTGGGTGGGTGTGGGAGTGTGTGTGTACATATCTGTATCAGATATGTATATATCTGAATGTCTTTGCTGTATAGCAGGAATTAACACAACACTATAAATCTAACTACGTTTAAATTAAAAAAAAATGCTCAGCCTTGAATGGCAAACAGTGGTCCTCTCCACTGACCGCCATCCAGTATAAAACAAGAGGTCAGGAGATGCGCCCTGTTGTTGGTGTGCCTCTCCTCTATCCTTTGACAGCCCTATGCTGGAGCTGTGGTTATCGCTTTTTTAGAGGAGTAAACTCCGTGTCTGGCCAATTAACTGCACACACTCAGCCTGGTCTCAGGAGTCTTCTGTCAAGAGGTCTCTCTGGCCTTCTCCGCAGATACTCCTGCACTGATGCTCCGAGTTCAGGAAGCTGTGCCCCAGGCCGACCCTGTCCCCGCTCAGCATTCAGGATCACGTTTCTGCTTGTGCTCCTCTCCTCTTATTTATTTATTTCAAAGCATGTGTCCTTTGTCTCATTGTATCCTTTCTCTGAACTTCTGCAACACTTAAGGTATGATATGCTGATATTATTTTAAAATATCTGTTGCTGAGCCATTTTACAGATGAGGAAATCAAGGCCCAGGCAGGTTAAGTAGTTTGTCAGATGCCACAGACCTGGTAAGTGTGGAAAATGTGCAAATCGGTCTTGTGACTCTTTGGATTTGATGGATGACTAATGGGATTCAGAGAGACCGTTCAGCAGGATAGTGTATTATATAGAGTAGGTAATCCCTGTGTAGCACAGGGAACTCTGCTCAATATTCTGTGATAACCTATATGCAAGAAAGAATGGATACACATATATGTAAAACCGAACTACTTTACTGGACACCTGGAACGAACACAGCATTGTTAACTGTACTCCAGTGCAAAATAAAAACTAAAAGAGAATAGTGTAGTCTTCTAGAGCATTGAAGCCTGAACTGGACTGATAATGTGAGTGGATAGGAAAGATGGGCGGGGAAAATAATAGAGAATGACAGAAGATTTGGAGACTGAGTGTGCGTGGCAGGGAGAGAGGGTGTGGGGGAAGAGATTGAAATTACAGTTTTTTAATGAGGTTCGTGCTCAGCCTCGACCTCACTGAGAAGTGGCTTTTTATCTGTAGTTTTTTCATATGTTTAGTCTTAAAACTAACATTTATCCAGAGCAAAACACTGGGAAGACAGTTAAAGGGGATTTCAGCTGGGAATAACCTGCAAGCTTTATACTATCTCTTATGAGGGGCCTAGGACCAAACAGTTTTCTTACTGGTAAAAACAGAGTGGGGGATATTTCCTGACTCAGGTGAGAGAGCAACTGTCTTTGCAGAGGCTTAGCAATGTGAGTTTCTCATTTACTCCTTCATTCATTCAGCACTGTGGGCTGCTTGAACTTAATGCAGGCATCCCTCAGCATCTGGGATGCTGGAGCCCCTTATATAAGACAGCACAGTGTTGGCATGGAATCTTGTGTATCCTCCTGTACACTTTAATCTCCAGATCACTTGTAATACCTAGTACAATGTAAACAGTTGTTGCTGCTGCTGCTAAGTCACTTCAGTCGTGTCCGACTCTATGCGACCCCATAGACGGCAGCCCACCAGGCTCCGCCGTCCCTGGGATTCTCCAGGCAAGAACACTGGAGTGGGTTGCCATTTCCTTCTCCAATGCATGAAAGGGAAAAGTGAAAGTGAAGTCGCTCAGTCGTGTCCGACCCTCAGCGAACCCATGGACTGCAACCCACCAGGCTCCTCCGTCCATGGGACCTTCCAGGCAAGAGTACTGGAGTGGGGTGCCATTGCCTTCTCCAAAACAGTTGTTAATACTATGTAAATGGTTGTCACATGAGTAAATAGTTTTGCTTTTGGACCATTCTGGAATTTTCTTTCTCTAATATTTTGATCCACAGTTGGTAGAGTCTCCAGGTATGGAACCTGGGAGCCAACTGTACTATGTCAGCCTTGGGGACGCAGACAAGGCCCACAGGGTCTTTCTTGCCAGTGAGCTTAGAGTTAGTAAGGGAGATCGATCATCACCAAACAATTATTTAATTACCACTGTAACAGATTTCAGGAAGCTGAAGCCCAAGGAAGCTGAGAGTAGGGGAATGCAAGCTAATCTTGGGGCCAAAGGAGGTGTCCTGGAGGGCGTGGCATTTTAGCTGGCATTTAAGGAGGAGTGGCTGCACCCCGTCTTCAGCTTTCTGTTCTGATATTTTTAGTAACTTAAAGCAAACCAGTAATCAGGACTCTTCAAACCACTCTCTTGCTTGCCTTGTCTAAAGCTCTTATTTTTACAGGCAAATGCCTGCTTTCCTTTCAAGTTAGGAACACACATAAGGCAGAAAGAAACAGTCTTTGGAGTTGAGACCTGTGTTCCATTTGCTGGTTTTGTGTGCGAGCAGGTTTGCCCAGGGAGGGAGTGTCTTCCTGCGAGGCGGACCTCGCCTACCTCTGTCTGGACTGGGTCCATCTGTTTTCTCCAGCAGTTGCTGTTTCTACGTTCAGAGTCCCTGACTCCAGACCAGCCCTGACCAGAGTTCTGGCAGCCACTGCTCATGTGTTCCTTGGTAAACCCATCATCCTGAGCTTCAGGGATGCTTCTGATGCTCTTTGAAGTGTTAAAGATTTCCACCCAATTAACAAGCCTTCACTCTTTCTCTGTTTCCTTGATCTTTTCCTCGGAAAGCTGCCACATGACGTACATGTGGGTGTCAGCTTGACCTCCTTCCCGAGCGCTTGTGAGGTGGCAGGTGCATCCCTTGCACCTCTTTTCTCAGCCTTAGAAAACCTGCTCAGCAGGACCCGGCGTGGTGGCTGAGGGGTGCAGTCAGGAGTGCAGACCAGCTGGCACCGTCCCCCGGGTGGCCTCACCTGGGTGGCTGAGGGGTGCAGTCAGGAGTGCAGACCAGCTGGCCCCGTCCCCCGGGCGGCCTCAGCTGCCTGGATAGCCTCGCTGCTCCCGTAACGGAGGGAGGTTCCTGCCTTCGTTCTGTCTTTTGTTTCTGTTTTTTGGTCTTTTCCTTTTTTTAAAAATTGAAGTATAGTTGATGTACCGTATTATGTAAGTTATAGGTATGCACTACAGTGATTCACAGTTTTTAAGGCTTATACTCCATTTATAGTTACTATAAAATATTACCTGCGTTCCCCATATTGTCCAACAGATCCTTGTAGCTTTTTATACCCAGTAGTTTGCACCTCTTGCTCCTCTCCCCCATCACCCCTCCCTAGTGGTGACCTCTAGCTTGACCTCTATATCCCTGAGTCCGCCTCTTTTCTGTTACATTCACTAGTTTGTTCATTCGTATGCCCAACAGTGCCATGATCTCAGCCTTCAGTAAAGTGACTGCTAACATTGGGGGGGTGGTTCTTCATCTCTGAGCCTTAGTGTCCACTTTGGGCAATGGAAGTTACAGTTATTTATGTTGCAGTTACACAAGGTAATGGGCTTCCCTGGTGGCTTAGATGGTGAAGAATCTACTTGCAGTGCAGGAAAACCAGGTTCGATCCCTGGGTCTGGAAGAATCCCTGGAGAAGGAAATGGCAATCCACTCCAGTATGTTTGCCTGGAGAATCCCATGGATAGAGGAGCCTGGCGAGCTACAGTCCATGGCGTTGCAGAGAGTTGGACACGACTGAGCAACTTCCACTTTAGTTTACATAAGGTCATATGTATAAAGGGTCTTGCCACTGTATATGTGCCTCAGGGCCTACAAATGTCGGTGTGTTTTAAAAATTCATTCCAGATTCAACTGTGGACAAACCATATATACACATATATACGTCTTGTATATGTGTGTATGTACACGCTCATATGTGTATTAATATATATCTGTATATGTTTGTGTGTGTGTGTGTGTATGTATGTGCATGTCCGTGTGTGTGTATACTGGTATCGTATTTATGAACTAGGACCATAAATAATGTGTGTTCTTTACTACCTTATACAACCAATTTTTTAAATTGAAATGTGTGTTCTTTACTAACTTATACGACAAGGCAGAGACTTGTGTGAGGCAAATGTTACCACAGATTTAAATATTTGCAGCTTTAAAATTTGTACTGAGAGCTTGTATGTAGCTTCTGATGACTGTGCAGCTTCATCTTCCCCTGACTTCTTCTGTCTCTCTTTACCCCCAGTTTAGAAAAATCAGGTATGTTTAGGCTCTGCTTGCCTTTGTCGAGCTGCTGGAAGAAACAGCATGGGACAAGGAGAAGCTCTTCTATTTCAGCCCTTCTTAATGTTGTGGGCTCAGTCATGTCTGCCTTTGTGACCCCACAGGCTGTAGCTTGCTGGGCTTCTCTGCTCATGGAATTTTCCTGGCAGGAATATTGGAGTGGGTTGCCATTTCCTCCTCAGGGGATCTTTCCGACCCAGGGATTGAACCTGCGTTTCCTGTGTCTCCTGCGTTGGCAGGTAGATTCTTTACCACTGAGCCACCTGGGAATCACTTCTTAGTGTTAGTATGTCCAAAATAATGTATTCTTGAAATTAAATACTATGAACTAACCTTTTCTAGCCCTGAAAGCTGTTATCTCAGGGTTTAAACAAGAGGAACTTAAAATAGCAATTTTGGTTTATTTCAAGAATTACAGCACTTAGTGGCAGGTAAACATGGGGGGAAATATTCAGCCTCATTAGTAATCAAAGGAACAGAAAACAAAATGTTACCAGACTGTTTTACCAATAACACAGGCAGTTTTTAAAATGTAAGAGACAGGAAAGAGGGGAAGACGTTGAATGGGTGGCGGAAGCATAAGGGTGTGCCTCGCCCCCGCGTACGTGGTTTAGCAGTATTGGTGCCTTTGGCACAGCGATTACCCTGAGGGAGCTTAGCCTAAGGAAGTAACCAGGAGCGAGCATAGACATAATTATCACCTCAGGACCTTGGAAACAACCTAAATGTCCAGCCACTGGGGATTGGTTACATGGAGTATGAAGAGATAGGCAGCGGACTTTTCTGCCACTAGAATGGAGGACTATTTGGAAAAATAATGATGGGGGAAAGTTTGTAAAATAACATCAAGGGAAGCACGAACCTAGTCACTGTGTCTGTGTGACAAATAAAAACTACATTGGAACAAAACGTCATCCCTGTGTGATGGGAACGCTGGTGGTTCCTCCCCCCACCTTTGGACTTTTCTGTATTTTCCAGATTATGCTCATAATCAGAAGAAAATCTGTAATTTAAAAATGCATACTTTATGGCTGAGTAATGTTGCATTGTGTATATATGTACCAGAGCGTCTTTATCCACTCATCTGTCGGGGCACATGCAGGTTGCTTCCACACCCTAGCAGGTGTAAATGGTGCTGCAGTGAACACTGAGATACATGTGTCTTCTTCAATCATGTTTCTCAGGGTGTATGCCCAGTAGTGGGATTGTTGGGCATTTGGGTCGGTTCTAATGAAGCGGATGAGCCTAGAACCTAGAAAAACAAATGTCGCATGTTAATTCATATATATGGAATCTAGATGGAAACAGATGGTACTGATGATCCCACTTGCAGGTCAGTGATGGAGACACAGACAGAGAGAGCAGAATTGTGAACACAGGGGGAGCAAGAGCGGGTGGGGTGAATGGAGAGAGTGGCATGGGAACATTACGTTATATGTAAAATAGACAGCTAGTGGAGACTTGCAGTATGGCTCAGGGAGCTCAGAGTGGTGCCCTGTGACAACCTAGACGGGTGGGAGGTGGGGGGGAGATTCAAGAGGGAGGGGACATGTGTATACTACGGCTGATTCATGTTGATGTGTGGCAGAAACCAACACAATATTGTAAAACAGTTGTCCTTCAATTAAAAATAAACAAATGTAAAAAATGCATACTTTAGCAATACTTTGTACTGATGAAACCGTATGAACACTTAGTGGGGTTTGAAAAGCCTCCTGGGAATGACAACAGTGACTTTTGATGAGGTGATGGGACTTGGTGGAGGGGATTGTTTTTAATGTTTTGCTTGAATATGCTTTTGTTCAGACTATATCTTGTATCGGGAAAGCGAATATAAACGTAGAAAAAGTATTTTGGAAATCTACGCCACATTTGAGCAGAGGTAGTAGTGTGCAGATACCTCCTGGTCCACGTTGAGGATGATGGAAACAGCTAACAACGGTGGTCAATGATAGACGTTTTCTTTCCTTCTGCAGATATTCCTGAAATTCCAGAGAGCATCTCATTCTGTAAAGCACTACAGATCGCTGACTTCAGCGGAAACCCATTGACTAGGTAACCTTTCTGCTTGCTTTTCTGACCATAGTACTAAAGGCACCTTTTCCCTCCTGGCTCAGTTGTGAGCCCACTGACCGGTGGATTCCAGGCACCTGTGATGCCACGGTGACTGAATTGCTGCCCACACAGCAGTGCGGGGACAGCTCTCTGGAGTCTGTCCCAGGGGTGTCTCTGGGCCATGTGGGCCCATTTCTAAGATTTCTCGAGACTCTAAGCAACCTCGGAAGAAAGAAAGGTACTTTTCCTTTCCATTCCTTTTGTTTGTTTTTAAAGTGTCTAGAAAAATTGGGATTAAGTTAAAACTTGGGAGTCATCTAACTCAAAATTGCTTGGGTCTTCTTGGGTATGGAGAATGCCCTATTTCACTTTGTTTTTCCTGTACCTGCTTATTTTTAAGAAGTAAGTATGTCTTTAATTCTGTTTTTTCTCCTTTGAATTTCGGTTTTATGTTACTAATAATGCTTATTTTTATGGAAAATAGTGTTCTAGTAAGCTCCAGCCCGATTGCTTTCTGACTCACCACTGTCGTCACGTCTCATCCTCTTTCCTGACCATCCTTGTCCGTGTGGTTGTCCCTCTTCCTCAAACATTTCCGCAGCTCCCACCGCTATGAGGTCAGGTGGGAGCCCCTACCGTGCTGTGAGTCTCCTCCACCCTCTGTCTGACCTCGGCCTGCCTTCCGGCCTTCACTTCCCTCAGTTGCCTTCTCTGGCCTGGTCCTCGATTTCCCTCCCCCTCTGTTTTGGCTGTACCAGTCCCTTCACTCACCTTTCAGATGCAGCCCACGCATCACACTTCTGCAGGACCCTTTCCCGGTGACTCCCACGGCCCCTCCTCTGGGCTCTGTAATGCTCTCTGGGTACTTTTCTCATAACGCTGGAAATCTGCATGTGAGTGATCACTCCGACCCAGGCCCCTGGACTGGACTGTGTTCCTCTGTCACTTAGCTTGTATCTGCTGCCCTGCTGTCCTTTCTGGAAAGGAGAGAACCCTCAACTAGTGTTTGTGGAACCAAACTGAGCTGCTTGTGCTAAAGGCAGCTTCTGGGTTAGGCAGCTGAGAAACACTATACTGGCTGGAAGCTTTTTGTTAACTCTTCAGTTGCTTAATCCCCTTTTCTGTTTCTTATGTTTTTTTCCCCTCATGTCTGCCAACATGTGACTTTACCATCATCTCAAAACTCTGGATCAGAACACATTGCATCATAAGAGGCCTTACTCAGTTGTTTACCAGGTTTCTTGAAGGAGAGCCATTTTAATGTGGCGGGTGTGTTCTTTTAAGAATTATGAGTTAAGAATCTGTGAGTTGAAGGGACTTCACTTTCACTTTTCACTTTCATGCATTGGAGAAGGAAATGGCAACCCACTCCAGTGTTCTTGCCTGGAGAATCCCAGGGACGGGGGAGCCTGGTGGGCTGCCGTCTATGGGGTCACACAGAGTCAGACACGAGTGAAGCGACTTAGCAGCAGCAGCAACAATTATTCAGCATGGCCTACAGATTTTATTACTGAAGCAGCTGAGGCTCCAAGAGATGGAACGACCATTTAGGATTGGCCTACGGATTTAATTACTGAAGCAGCTGAGGCTCCAAGAGATGGAACGACCATTTAGGATCATGTAGCCACTGAGTGACAGCTCAGACTAGCTTTCCTCCCTCCCCACCGTAAGTCTGGCCTTCCTCAGCGTAGCCCATCACATCACTAGCTTGACTCTTAATGTTAACAGCCAGTAAAAAAGCAACCCAGCCACTTAAAAATATATTTTCCTTACATTTAAGATCATTTTAGCTAGTTTTAAAATTATATATATATATATATATATATGTAGTTTCTGGAAAAAATTCAGAACAGATAAGTTGCATCTTTTGAACTATAGATAAAAAAAAAACTTACCTCTATTACACTATGGAAGAGGTTATTGTTGTTGTTCAGTCACTCAGTCGTGTCCGACTCTTTGTGACCCCATGGACTACAGTATGCCAGGCTTCCCTGTCCATCACCAGCTCCCAGAGCTTGCTCAAACTCATGTCCATTGAGTCGGTGATACCATCCAATCATGTTTTCCTCTGTCATCCCCTTCCCCTGCCTTTAATCTTTCCCAGCATGAAGGTCTTTTCTAACGAGTCAGTTCTTCACATCAGGTGGCCAAAGTATTGAAGTTTCAGCTTCAGCATCCATCCTTCCAATGAATATTCAGGACTGATTTCCTTTAGGATGGACTGGTTTGATCTCCTTGCAGTCCAAGGAACTCAGCTCTCAGCTTTCCTTATGGTCCAACTCTCACATCCATACATGACTACTGGAAAAACTATAGCTTTGACTAAATGAACCTTTGTGGGCAAAGTAATATTTCTGCTTTTTCATACACCATCTAGGTTTGTCATAGCGTTTCTTCCAAGGAGCAAGCATCTTTTAATTGCATGGCTGCAGTCCCCATCTGCAGTGATTTTGGAGCCCAAGAAAATAAAGTCTGTCACTGTTTACATTGTCTCCTCATCTATTTGCCATGAAGTGATGGGACCAGATGCCATGATCTTTGTTATTTGAATGTTGAGTTTTAAACCAGCTTTTTCAGTCTTCTCTTTCACTTTCATCAAGAGGCTCTTTAGTTCTTCTTCACTTTCTGACATAAGGGTGATGTCATCTGCATATCTGAGGTTACTGATATTTCTCCTGGCAATCTTGATTCCAGCTTGTGCTTCATCCAGCCCAGCATTTCTCATGATGTACTCTGCATGTAAGTTAAATAAGCAGGGTGACAGTATACAGCCTTGATGTACTCCTTTTCCTATTTGGAACCAGTCTGTTTTTCTATGTCTGGTTCTGACTGTTGCTTCTTGACCTGCACACAGATTTCTCAGGAGGCAGGTCAGGTGGTCTGGTATTCCCATCTCTTTTCAGAATTTTCCACAGTGGAAGAGTTTGCAACTTTGTAAAAACCATTCCTGAGAATGTATTTCATCGATTATGAAAGCCCTCATTAATACTCTCATATTATTCTCTATATTAAACGTCATACAGCATAGGATTTGTTTTTTAAAAAAGGAATCTAGAAAGAGGAGAGAAACGAAAGACTCTAATCTAGAGGCTATCACTAAGGCAAGAAGCCCTCACTACCCCCTGCAAAAAAATGAGTTATGTGTTCTCTTCTCCATCTTAGCGGGTTTATGTATAAGGACCTTCAGCATTTTAGATGCAGTGAGATCTTTTTGCCTTCAGTTGGTGTTTTTTAAGCCTCAAATATTGGTAACCATAGGAATATTGAAAGTAAATTTTCTTTATAAGTATTTAAATAATTTTATTTTGAATCTTCTCTGTTCAGTAGAGTCTAAGAGAAGTATACAGAATTTCTTTTTTGTGTAGAATGTTGTGAAACATATAATCATCTCACATGATTGGCATCTTAGATCAAATCAAAAGAAAAATATTAAGAAAGTAGCAATTGGCTGTCAGCTGATTAATTGTAAGTAATCTGTAGCTTTGCTCTGGGTATTATAAGCTACAGGAAAAAAACCTGAAGCAGCTGTCTTATGTTTTAGGATAATCTTGTGGGCTAAGATTTCTCTCTGTTTTCTGTTAATCCATAAAGTGTTTTCACTCTTAGGCACCTCCAGCTGCAGCAAGTTTTTACCGTTTTCTTTCATAGAGTGCTCAGTAGGCTCACGACACTTTTTCTCCTGTATTCTTACAATTTGTATTTTTTCCTTCTTTATTTCTGGATCACTTTATCAACAAGTATTTATCATGTCCCTGTACTGCCAGGTAAACCAAGTCCTTACTTTTTTTCATTATAGTTAGAAAGACAAGAAACATGCCACATGTAATTTTAGGAGGTTATTTCAGTCAGCAAATAGAAGAAGAAATCATTATAATTATGTTCACTATACACCATATATGCAATTCTCTTTATCAATTATAACATTTTTTGTTGTTTTTTTAGATTGCCAGAAAGCTTTCCTGAATTACAGAATTTGACATGTCTTTCCGTAAATGACATCTCACTGCAGTCTCTGCCTGAAAATATTGGCAAGTAAGTTAAGTTTTTATGTGCAGTTTGCTTATATCAGGGTGAATGGGCATTTATATCAGCTCCACCTCCTTCCCTTTTTTGGCTCTTGTTTTACGTCTACTCAGAAAGCTGCTTACCCAGTCTTCAGTTTCCCCTCAGGAAAGACCACAACCAGCTTCTGTGTGTTTTGCATCCGGTTGCCCCTGAATTTTAATAATTAAAAAGGATGCTGCCTCTTGTTACTGGTGGAGAACCTAATTTATTTGGAGTGTTTCTCTATAAACGGATGGATTGTAGAGTAGTTAATTGAAGCGAAGCAGCGTGTGTCATATAGGTGGTTATTAAATCCTGTTAGGAATGACTGCTCCTAGTAATTTCATTGAAAACTTACGGCCTGTGCCTTATACAGCAGCTGTGTCTGACAGGCTGTGCACCGTGGATCTGGGGACAGGGAGCGAGGGTGGTGGTCTGGAGAGCAGGCTTGGAACGGGGAGGGGCGAGGCGTGGCGAGGCTGTGTCAGGAGGGGATGGAGCAGGGCGGGCGGGGGACTGGCCCAGCTCAGTCCCCATACTGGTTCCTGAGGTCGGGGAGCATGGCCATGGCAAGAAGTGTAGGATCCTTTGAAGGAACTGTATGCTGGTGAATCTGTTCTCTTGCACATTCCCACGGATGAACTGATGGAGGGAATTATCTTAGCAGGTCTTCTCCATCCCTTCAGGATGGATGGTGGCTTGAAGCAGGCCGGTGGCTCATGCTTGACCACTTGAAAGCCCACCTTGCTGGCCAGCACTCGTGGACCAGTGTGTGGCTGTTATAAACGATTTCTCTCATGCTTACCTGTCCTGCTTAAGTTCTGAGATGAAACAGAAGCTCGCTTTTTGGGAACTGCAGTGTATCTGGGTCTCTTCTGCAAAGGCTTTTCTTCCCAGGTGTCTGCAGTCCACCGTGTCCCCTCCTTGCTAGAGGGAGACGGCTGGCTGCCCCGTTTCTACCTGCAGGCCTGTGTTTCTCTGTGGTTCATGCAGATGTTTGGACCCTGAGCCAGCATATATGATGATTAAGAACTCCACCCTTTTAGCTCTGGGACAGGATAGACACAGGAAGGTCCCAGCACCCCGAGTTCATGGCACCCTTCGTGGAGGAAATCGCAGTGTTTTGTGCTGGAGAAAGCAGTCATTATGATGTTTTTGTGGAAACTTTTTGTTGTTGTATTTTTGTTAATATGCATATTTGAAAAGTGTTCCAGCAATCATTGGATTTAGTACATGCTAAGATGGGCTTCTCTGATAGCTCAGTTGATAAAGAATCTGCCTGCAATGCAGGAGACCCTGGTTCGATCCCTGGGTCAGGAAGATCCCCTGGAGAAGGGAACGGCTGCTCACACCAGTATTCTGGCCTGGAGAATTCCATGGACTGTATAGTCCATGGGGTCGCAAAGAGTCAGACACGACTGAGCGACTTTCAGTCAATAATCATGCCCTGCACTCGTGCTGTGTCAGGTTTCATGGATTTCTAATTAATACACTAGCCATGTAAATATTGACCTTGCCTGCCTCCTGCCCTCAGGGTCTCTGGAATCTAATTCTCTGAGCCCCTCCTCCCCTCTTCTCCTGCTCTGGCTGGCCAGCTGGCTGCTCCGTCCATTTCCTCATTTGTGTGTTTTTAAACAGGTTTCATGGACCCGACTGAGCGACTTCACTTTCACTTTTCACTTTCCTGCATTGGAGAAGGAAATGGCAACCCACTCCAGTGTTCTTGCCTGGAGAATCCCATGGACAGAGGAGCCTGGCGGCCGCAGTCCATAGGGTCTCAAAGAGTCAGACACGACTGAAGCCACTTAGCGCTTCCTCATTGGGAGGGACTCTGCAGTTTCCCAAAGGATTCCCACATGGTTGCTTTGGAGCATTTAACTAAATATTTAGTAACCAGAAAACTTCTTAGTGACAGGATGGTATTGTGAACAGGGCACAAATAGCAGGTGCTGCAGAAAGCACGAAAAGGATGTTGAATGGCCACTTACCTGATGGATACTCCCCGCTGTCCCTGTGGATGCTGGAGTGGAGGGCCGGGCGTGAGTTACCCTGCCGGTTTGGTCAGATGAGGCAGACACCTCATTGTCGGTCCTTTCAGGCTCTGTTGACGATGGGAACCCTGTTTCTCCTTTCGGCGCCTGGCTTGGACAGGTGGCCTTAACTGAGAAAGCTGTGGAATTCTCCAGGGCCGGGTGGGGGTGTCCTGCCTGGGGGAGAGAGCCCAGCCTTTAGGACAAGCAGCCTTGCAGGACCTTGGAACCGAGGGCACCCTGTTCCCTCCTGTGTGATTTGCCAAGAGGCAGTTTGGAGGGCGTTTGGGCATTGAGGGCAGAGCTGGAGCTGGAGTCTGGCTCTTCTGGTCCCAGGCCTGCTTTTCCCCAACTCCCCGCCGCATCACCGTGGGACAGCCGCCCACCCCCCCCACGGCCCTGAGAGCCTCAGTGACTATGTCCTGGTTCCCCTTGTGGCACCTAACAGTCCACTCATTAAGGAGGCAGTTCCAAACAGCTTGGTAAAAATTTTTCTGCTAACAAGCTAGTGGCTGTTCGAAAAAGTAGTCATATACTTTGAAAGACTGAATATTTGTATTGCATTCTGAAACATCCCCAGATCCGTGCCATGGGAGGGGGGTACCTGATGGGCACCAGGCCAGCTTCTCAGATCACCATGGCCTCTCCTCTTCCCTGTCCTCACCGTTTGTCACTGCTTTGCAAAGATACTGTGTCGTCCACACACGCTCAGAGCTGTCCAGTGTGGAAGCTGAGCTGCTGGTTTACCTGGTAGCGTTTCGCTGCGTGTCTTTCTCATATAGAACTTTCTGCGGGGCTCCCGCGAGTTCCCCCCCAGTGCACAGGAGCTTGAGCTGCTGCCGTGGGAATTGCTGAGTGCGCTGTTTGGGTTCTTGCGAGTCTGCAGCATCAGCTGTTGGTGATGAGCAGCAGCCAGCGTGGCACAGGTGGTTCATTCCTGCAGGGCGTGGCTCTGAGCCAGGTAACCATTGTCTGCTCACTGGGATGAAGCAAGGCTCTCCAGCAGTAGAATCTTTGCAATACTTTGTAACAAGATGAGGAATGATCATGAAAATCTTTTAAGCCACCAAGAGGTGTACCAGCTACTTCATGCAAAAGTATACATTTTTCTGTCACTAGAATAAAAGTGTCCCAGATTTGCTGGCCCTTTTCTGGGATGGCCCGTCCATAATTACTTGGCCCTTCAAAGGAAAGGGCATTTAACAAGAAAGCAGGAAACTGACTGACTTTCGATGGGTGTTTAAAAACCTCTTTGTTAATAAAAAAAAAAACCTCTTTGTTAAAAATACACTTTCTGATTAGTCTTCTTGAACACACGTGTTTGATGTCAGGGATGATGGAACTTTATCAGCTGAATTTCAGCAAAGACCTTTCCATAATCAGAAGAAATTTTTTAAAATTACTAATGAATGATTTAATAAGTGCAGTTGATGACACAGTTCTTGGATCAGTGTAACTTAAAAAGAAAATATCTTGGCTGGGCTGAAGTATGTAGAATCTTTGTTCCCTGACCAAGGATCAAACCTGAGCCTCCTGCAGTGGAAGTGCTGAGTCCTAACCACTGGACTGCCAGCAAAGTCCCTGGATCAGTGTGACTTTGCGAGGTGTCTTTTTCCCTTGTTACACCATTAAACAAGTATCAAAGTGAATCATTTAGGGTCAGTTTTGTTCCTAAACGTAAAACAGAGTATTTACTACATAATATAGTATTTTCAGTCTCATTGCTTTCACTAATGAGAGCCCAAAAGATTTTTGTATCTCTCATAAAATATTTAAGAATATTTTTCTTTTGTTTTTATTTTCTACTTATTTTTCTTCTTTTTATATTTTATATATGGGTACATAGTGTATCTATATATCTATCTTACAATAAATATAAGTGTAAGGATTTACTCTTAAATGTGTGGGACCACCCTTTGGAACAGAATAGTTGGGAGTCACTTAAGCTAGAGACCAGTGATTCTCAAACTCTGCCGTGTTGGGTCCCCAGGGGTTTCTAGAAGTCTTTCCCGGCTCTTGTGGAGAGTATGGACCAGGCTGTGGTGGGTGGTCCCTGCCAGCCCCTCCCTGCTTGTACCAGCACAGTTCTGCTATTAGCTTCTGATGTTTTGTATCTGTGTTGCATGTAATGTTTGCATTTAAAAACCTGCTGCATGTGTGTTTAACATGGTTCAGTGACCTGTTGCAGACGCTTGGCAGTGCTTGCTCACTGTAGCATCAGGAGTTTTCACTGGGCTGTAGATCACTTCAAACCCTCTCACGAAAATGAATTAAAAAATTTTTACCTGTCTGCTCACTATCCAGACTGGCTGAGGTTTCCCCCCACTTAGTGGTTGAAGTTCTAGCTCTTTTGTGAAAACTTCCCTAGTGACTAGGAGAGATGAAAGAGATCCCAGACTCACAGATACCTGATCCCTGGGTCACCCGCACGCTCAGCACTGGATCCTTTGTCTACACACAGAAGGCTAGTGCAGTGTGTGTGTGTGTGTGTGTGTGTGTGTGTGTGGTTGGCATGTACACTGGGTCCACCTTGTCTCCTGGAGCTGTGGAGCTCTGGGTCTGAGTCCCTCTTTGTGTCTGGACCGACCCTGCTGTGGCTCTGACGTGCTGGGCAAATTCATGGATGAGACGCATGGTGTTCCCTCCTCCATGCTGCTGGTCTCCACACGGACATCGCAGATGGTCCAGGTGGGCTCTAGAAGCTTTGTGCTGGGACCACGTTAGCCTGTCCCTGCAGAGTCACCTTCTGGGCTGAATGCTGTACCGTTCCTATAAAAAGCTGACTGAAGAAGCAACTGTGAAAAGAACCTGTTTCTCTGAAACCGTCTCCTGAAAAATGTGTGTGTGTGAGTCGCTCAGTTGTGTCCGACCCTTTGCGACCCCACAGACTGTAGCCCGCCAGGCTCGTCTGTCCAGGCAGGAACACTGGAGTGGGTTCCCATGCCCTCCTCCTACTGAAGAATACTTGTTACCAAATAATGTCGCTTATTTTCCCCCAGGTAAGGAGGTATTACAGAGAGATTTAAAAAATACGTATTTTTAGGGGAAAAAATGCCTCACTGGGAGAACCGTAAGCTTCTTCCTTTTAATAACAGTTCTGACATTTATCACATTTCCCTTTCTGCTTTTGTTGCCAGAAAGCTCAGAGCTGGTTCCCACGATCAGCAGGAGCAGCTGTGTTGGTTTCCATGTGGTGGAGGGACCCGGGGACCCGGGGGCAGGGGTGCTGCCGGCGTGCAGGGGGGC
>NW_011494842.1:4721600-4732628 GCF_000754665.1 Bison bison bison | reverse complement strand
CGGCACACCTGTCCCGTTACAGCTCCCACTCGCTGAGCACCGGGCGCCAACCCACGCTGTGTTAGCTTTGTCTGTAAAGTGGGGTAAGTCATCTGCCCGTGTGTGTCTCACTGGTGGGGTTTGAACTTGGTCTCCTCCTGTAGGAAGCTGCATTTCCTCTGCTGTCGGATGCCCCGCTGAGCACATGAATCTCCTCCTCCCTTCCCCAGCCCTCGTTCTCTAATTCATGAAACTTTTGGCCTGGTTGTGCTTTATGAAGACCTCTTTAAGTCCCTCCTAGAAAGAGTTGGGGTAAAATTAAGTAAAGGGCTTTGTCACTGAAGGTGCCAGTGAGGCAGAAGGGCGGCAGGGGAGGAGGGGGGCCTTCGTAGACCTTTGAGAGGAGAATTCTAGGTCTCGGATGGGCTTTATGAAAACTCTCTCAGTAAAACTGAGTTTTCAGATATGCTCTTGAAAACAGTGCCAAGTGACGGTGACTTTTTACTATCACTAAAAACACCTGGAAGATTCCACTGCTCAAGCCAGGAAAGATGAATTTACTTTAAGAAGTTTTGAAACATTGGTACAAAGTGTAAATGAACTTTCCTCTCAAAAGAGCCTTTTGAGCTTGTGAAAACATTTTTCTTGAGATTAGTGGTAGCAACGTGGATGGACCTAGAGATTATCAAACTAAGTAAAGCAGGTCAGACAGAAAGACAAATGTATCAGTTTTATGTGGAAGCTGAACAATAGTACAAATGGAGTTATTTATAAAACAAAAACAGTCTTGTAGACAGAGAAGACAAGCTTTTGGTTACCAAAGGGGAAAGGCAGCGAGGGAAAAATCAGGGGATTGGGCTGAATAGATACTCACTACTGGGACTTCTGTGCTGGTCCAGGGGTTAAGAACTTGCCTTCCAAAGCAGGGGACGTGGGTTCGATCCCTGGTCGGGGAACCAAGATCAAACATGCCATGGGGCAGCTGAGCCCACACGCTGCAACTACCGAAGCCCACACACTTTAGGCCTATGGTCTGCCACAGCAGAGGCCGCCTGCACAGCAATGAACAGCCTGTGCAGCCATAATGATACTTTTTAAAAATCAGACACACACTACTCCCCAGGTGGTGCTAGTGGTAAAGAACCCACCTGCCAGTGCAAGATACAAAAGAGACATGGGTTCCATCCCTGGAGGAGGGCATGGCAACCCACTCTGGTACTCTTGTCTGGAGAATCCCATGGCACCTGGTGGGCTACAGTCCATGGGGTCGCAAAGAGTAGGACATGACTGAAGTGACTTGCGCATGTGTGCATATATATGTGTGCGTGTATATATATATATATATATATATGTAAAACTGAATCATTTGCTGTATACTTGAACTTGGCACAGTATTATAAATCAAGTATACTTCAACAAAATGGATGCAGCCCTCATTTAAGGGAGTGGGTCCTTCCTCAAAAAGCTGAACATGATTACTATATGACCCAGTAGTTCCACTGCTAGTCATGTTTGCCCGAGAAAACTGAAAACATATGTCTATAGAAAATGGGTGTACAAATGTTCATAGAAGCATCATAATATCCAATTTGAAACAATTCAGATTTTCATCAGTGGAGGAACCAATAGACAAAATCTGCTATTCCCATGTGATGGAGTATTACTCAGCCATAAAAAGGTAATGAGGTAGTTACACATGCTCCAGTGTGGATGGACCTAGGAAACGTGTTCAGTAGGGAAGCCGGGCAGCAAGGTCACATATCGTACCATTTCATTCAGATGAGATGTTCAGCAGAAGCAAGCTCATAGAGACAGAAATTAGTGGGTTGCCTGTGACTGGGGTAAGAATAGGGTGGGATGGTGGGAGCAGGGTGTGTGTGTGTGTGTGTGTGTGTGTGTGTGTGTGTGTATCTCACTGGTGGGGTTTGAACTTGGTCTTGTCCTGTAGGAAGCTGCATTTCCTCTGGTGTCAGATGCCCCGCTGAGCACATGAATTTTTTCCTCCCTTCCCCAGCCCTCATTTTCTAATTCATGAAACTTTTGGCATATTTGGGCTTTATGAAGACCTCTTTAAACCCCTCCTAGAAAGAATTGACTTGTGATGGATGTGAAGTTTCTTTTTGGATGATAGAAATTTTCTAGAATTAGGTCATGGTGATGTTTGTACAACCTTGTGAATATACTGAAAACCACTGAATGGTACCCATTATAAAAGTGGATATTATAGTATGTGAAATGTATCAAAATAATAAAAAAGAAGGGACGTTAGGCAAACTTGAAGAAGCCTGGTGCTGCTGAGGGATGATGCCATACCTAGGAAATGGATCTATGCTATTATTACAGGAAATCTTCTGTAATGTAGCCTCACCAGCAATGTGCTAAGATCATTTCGTCTCAGTTACTGGCACCTGGTGATAAGCAGGTACACAGAGCCAGAGCCTCCAAGACGTCCAGGTGTTGTGGAGTCGGGGTGGTGGGGAGCTCAGGGAGAACTGTGAGAATCTGGGAAGCCTCTGCCTTCGTCGTGAGCAAGCTGCTCTGTTTGACTTTGTGTATCTAGCTTCATGAGATTCCATATCCTTGGCTGTTAAAGAAACTGGTACCATCAGAAAAAAGGTGAGTTAGCCTAAATATATCTAGACATCTCTATTTAATTAAATTTCCTCCTCAAAGAATAACGTTCTTTAAGAAGAAGAAATATGTGTAATAGATTGGAATGGTGCCCAAAACCCAGTGGTCAGTCACTAAATGGTTATCATCAATAAAGAGTTGGTTGTGACCATTTGCTAAGAGAAGTAGAACAAGCAGATAAGCCCTGGGTTCTCTGGCAGATTGACGTCGAGCGTGTGGGTGTGATTTTGTGTCTGCTGCCCTTGGGAATGGTGACCTGTTAATACATGCTGCCTGAAAAGAATCAGTCTTTTTGAAAACTGTTGCTGTATTTAATACTTTTTTTTTTTTTTGAGGCCTGGGAATTTCTGTAAATATTTATTGCTCCAAAAATAAAATGAAAGATTTTTAGAAAATTTTCTAGAGCAACACCGCCATAAGGAAGTTTGTAACCAGAGTTTTCTTATTAAATACTAATCTGGTACTAAAAAAGTGGAAATACCGTGGATATGTAAGTACTTCCCTCATCCTAGTTGAAAAGTATTGCCATAAATGTTTCCAGATTTTATATTTTAATGGTTTAATAGTATACTGTCATTTGTTTGTTTGGGGGCACCTAAATTTATTTTATTCTTTCCTTTCTTAATGATATTTGCCACCAAAATGGGAAAAAAAAAATCCCAGTGGTTTAGAAAGGAATTTTTAAAATACAGTGGAGGACAGATGTAAATTTTTTTTTTTTAAGTAACCCCTCATCCAGTCCCTGAAATAGAATCCTAAAAATACAGTTGGCCTGCGTGTTGGCTCACAGCAGGGTGAACTCTTGCGCGTGCTCTCAGGGACCGTCAGCTGCTGGCACCAAAGACTTCTGCAGACTCTTCCTGCAGAAGCTTGTTAGGATTTTATCTTTCTTTTTTTAAACCCTGTTTGGGGGACTTCGTGGTAGTTCAGTGGTTAAGGGTTCGCCTTCCAGTGCAGAGGGCACAGGTTCAGTCCCCGGGGTGGGGAGCTAAGACCTCACGTGCCACAGGACAGCGAAGCCTGTGCACTGAGCTACTGAGCCTGGGGCGCTCCGGGGCCAGACGCCAGCTCAAGGAAGCCCAAGTGGGCAGTGAGGACCTGATGTGGCCAAATAAATGGTATTTTTTAAAAAAAGAAAAGAAAAAGTTAAACCCCATTTGATGGTAAAAACGGTGGGAGTGAAGGAAAGATAGAAAATAGTGGTTTGTGTAGGAGGTCATCCTGATGATATTACACAGAAATTTAATTTGTCAGGAATTAAAATTGAAGGGTGAAATATCTGTTACTAGGGGAGTGGTTTCGGAGAAGGCAATGGCACCCCACTCCAGCACTCTTGCCTGGGAAATCCCATGGACGGAGGAGCCTGGTAGGCTGCAGTCCACGGGGTCGAGAAGAGTCAGACACGACTGAGCGACTTCACTTTCACTTTTCACTTTCATGCATTGGAGAAGAAAATGGCAACCCACTCCAGTGTTCTTGCCTGGAGAATCCCAGGGACGGGGGAGCCTGGTGGGCTGCCGTTTATGGGGTCGCACAGAGTCGGACACGCCTGACGTGACTTAGCAGCAGCAGCAGCAGCAGCAGCAGGGGAGTGGTTTAAAAAAAGTAAGGTTTGTATGGATTCTGAATTACCATGCAATTAAAAAAACAATACCTGTGTGTATTATCTGTTGATAAGAAAGTTAAAAATCTCCTTTGTATAGGATGCTGCCTTTTGTATGAAAAAAGGAAGCTAAGGCTATATATTCATACCCCTTTTTCTTTGCATAAAAGGCAACTCTGGGTAAATGCACAAATAACCAACAGAAAGGGGTTATTTCCCGTGAGAAGGGTCTAGGTGGTAGGAGACTGGATAGACACAGGACAGAGATGGGAGCCAACTCATTCCTGAATATTTGTTCTGCGTGTTTATTCATGTATTATATTGCTGCTGCTGTTTAGTCATTCAGTCGTGTCTGACTGTGACCGCATGGACTTAGCCCGCCAGGCTCCTATGTCCATGGAGTTCTCCAGGCAAGAATCCTGGAGTGGGGTGCCTTCCTTCAGGGGATCTGCATGACTCAGGGATTGAACCGGCGTCTCCTTCATTGACAGATTCCTTACCACTGAGCCACCTGGGAAGCCCCAGTGTATTAATACTATATTACACATATTCACAAATATTGTATTCCCTGTTCACAAAGTGAACCTCACAGACTCGAGGGTGAGAGCAGAAAGTGGTGACTGAAAATACAGATTCCATGATGAGTCCTGGCTCTGCCCCTTCCCAGTCATGGGAGACCTCATTCAGGTGCCCTCTTGTGCCTTCATTTTCTCATCCATAAAGTTAATTCTTGGCAAGAACTGGCAACAGTCTCTGTCATACAGTTCCTGTTGATGTTGTTACAGTAGTCATCAATGGCCAGTCATGTTGCCTGTTGAGTGTCTAAGCTTTTGGTCACATATCACGTGTTGACTGCATCAGCTGATCAATGCATGTGGAGTTTCTTGGCCTGTGGCTAACAGCCTGGCCTCTGAAGTAGACAGAGTTCAAGTCCCCGGACTGCGTCAGTTCTTAGCAGTGTGTCCTTTGCTCGCAAATATGCTGGAGTGGCATTGACCAGGTTGCCTGCATAGGGAAGTCACCTTCCTGAAGTCTATAATGGAAGATGCTGTATTCAGAAAAGCCAGGAGAGGAGGTCATTCATCCTTGAATTTTGATCTTACTGTCTCTGGTCCAAATCTGCATTCAGGCCAGCCCTGTTTATGTCAGCTCTTCCTAGAACGGCCTAGAGAACTCTCTTCTGGAGAGACTGGTAGGATTGTGCGTTGGCCTGGGGCTGTCCAGGGCAGGGTACTGATGAGAACCAAACCTGTGGTTTCATTTGAGAATCAGTTAATAATCAAAATGAGAACAGCCAGGCCAGGTTACACTCTGAGGTTTGGGCTTATATGGGAGGTGGGCATCTGTAGTCAAACCAGTGTCCTTACTTTTTATTCGTCATTGTCCCTCAAGTCACCAGTTACGTATGATGTATCCTTAAAAGTTGTCCCGTACCAGCGGCTCCCCATCTGCAGACCTGTCCTTGGAGGCGGTTTGGGGCAGAGGGGATGGCTCCCGTGGTTGATAGAATTGTGGAGCAGTCTTTCTGGGGACCCCGCCTTGGGGCTCATACATTTGTGTGGCCCCCGACTATACTTCCCTGGTGTAGGAAATGTCAACCCACTCCAGTATTCTTGCCTGGAAAATTCCAGGGACAGAGGAGCCTAGCGGGCTACAGTCCATGGGGTCAGAAAGGGCTGGGCACGACTGAGTGACCGAGCATGCAGGCAGGCATGACTGCTTGGGCACAGGGCCGTCTCAAGGAAATAACACATCAGACTGGCTCTGTCAGCTTGAAGGAACATGTATCCTGCCCTAACTGCTGCAGCAGGTATGACTGTCTTCGTTTTAGGGGACTCGAGGCGCTGTGGCGAAGCACTTCAGCCAAGCAGATCCAGGTAGTTGTGAGGATGTAAATTATAGAGAGAGAGTTCCAAAGAATGGCAGTCCCCAGAGTGAGGGCGGAGAAAGACGTGGCATCCCGCTCCAGTATTCCTGCCTGGAGAATTCCATGGACACGGGAGCCTGGTGGGCTGCAGTCCACAGGGTCGCAAAGACTCGGACATGACCGAGTGCCTAACGCACGCAGGGTGAGGGCAGGGTCTTGGCTGTCACTGGGTTTGAGCTGTGGCTTTGCCACTGTCTGATGGACCTCACACCAGCGGACCTCGGTTTCTTGATGGGGTCATCCTGGTGATACCAGCAACATGCTGGGTGGTTCCCGGTCAGGAGATGACAGTAAGGACCCAGGGGGTGCCCCGGGTGGCGGGCCCAGCTCTGTACTGCTTCAGGCAGGAGGTGTCGGGCCAGGAGGTGTTGGTAGCTGGGCCTGGTGACACTGCTTTGCAAGGTACACTTGATGGTGCCCAAGGAGGGAGCTTTGGAAGCAAGAGGAACGTTTTCCCTCATCTCATTAGTGGACGTCTCTAGTGGGTCAAAGAGATGTGAAAGTGATGAGCGTTCAACCTGGCAGGTCTGTCAGTGGTTTTTAAAATAGAGATGTGAAAACAGCCAAATGCTTATCGCCTTTCCCATAAGACTGGTTCTGGGAACAGCTAAAACTGAAAACCAGGCCCTTGATTTTACTTTCACAGTGGCCTGTAATGTCCGGTCTCCGCCTTATCTATGGGTTGCTTTTAGGGGCACATAATGGGTGGTCCCCCATCCCTCCCACGTTATTTCTTCTACGTGAGGGTTTGGCCCAGAGGCAGTGGGACTGGGAAGTTGCGAGTCCACCTGGCTGCATTTTAGGGGAAGAATCTTGGTATTAAATTCATAATTACTTATTAGCAGGGTTACTGACTTTTAAAAATATGTATATTCTGAAGGGTTTTATTTTTTTCCTCTGGTTTAATTGTGAGACTGTTAACTGTTTCTAAATTTCTAAAATTATTTTTAGAAAATTGAAGGGGATATCAATTTTGTGCATTTCAAATGTATAGTTCAGATACATTTTTCAAGCCACTGGGTTTTATGTGTGTATATGATTGTTCCTGCAAATCAAATTTACATTTTCTAATGTTATGAAAAGCGCTGTCAGTGCCTGCAATTCTGGCTTTGATGTTGGAAGGAGAACAGAGGATTAAGGCAGATTAGGGTGTTGGTCTGACACCCTGTGTTCTGTGGGATCACAAGTAAAAGTCCTCCAAATCTGGGCGTTACTCTGGTGACATTAGCAGAAGCTGGAGTTCTCGCTTTTCAGAGCTTAGCACACGCCTGCTGGAGTAACCAGCCGATTCTGTCCTGAATCAGCGTGTCGTGCCAGCGCTAACATACTGGGAGGTGTGTGGCGTCTGCTGATTCAGAATCGCCACCGTGACCCAGATCACCAGCATCTGGGGAGAACCTCTGTATGCTCGCACGGTGTTTCTGCTAGACGTGGATTACGGCTGAGAGGCAGGAGAATCTGCTGAAAAGAGTGCCACCCGGGGTTTATTAAGAATAAAAGCAACATTATCACAGCCACTGCTTACCGAATCAGGCTGGTGTCCCGGGCACCGCGTGGAGTGTGTCGTTACTTGACCTCCTGCATCTCAGGGGCCCCTTGCTCTGTGAGTGTGGGAACTTACGTGGAGCACGTGGACTCTCTGAACTGAGATGCCCACTGCGATCAGACAGACTTCTCAGTGATGTTCAAACAGACTTCTCAGTGATGTTTGCAAGAAGAGCAGCTTGAGATTAAAGGCGTTCGGGTGGTCCTGTTTTTAACGCAGTGGTGCATTTTTTACATTCTCAAGCCTGGAAGTGCATATTCGGCCCCTGTCTTGGTCCTGGGAGTGGCTGTCTCCCAGGGACTGGAGAGCTCTTCCCGTGTATCAGCGCACAGAGTTCATGTGCGCGAGGCCCTGCGGTGACGGTGCCACTCTCTTTACTTTAATGTTAAAATTTGCAAAGTAGAGACGATACTATTTTTACTGGGGATGGGGTGGTCATAGATATTTTTCCTCAGGAAAGTGAGTTACATGTCTTATTACTAAGAGTTGCTCCTTCTGGAGTGCATACGTTGGGGAGTGGGGATTGCTGGGGAGGGGAGGGAATAGGAAGAATCTTAGGTATTTTCCTTAAACCCTTTTTTTCTTCTGTTCATTTCTAGTCTTTATAACCTGGCTTCACTGGAACTGAGAGAGAATCTACTTACTTATCTCCCTGAGTGAGTCTCTGGGGAAAAGGGGCGGGGGTTTCATACTGAATGAATTTCCTGAAGCATTAAAAAAAAAACTACAAAAAAAACTACAGTAGCTTGTCAAAAAGAAGTTCTGTGTCTTTTGGAAAATTTGAGAGATGCCAGCCTTAATAGACTTCCTGTGTAGTATTTATGGCCATAAAATCCAGATGAATCTTATTTTGGGAAACTAGTCCAAGTGAGGAATCTCATGTTGCTCAGCATTTCTAAATCCCAAGAGCTCCTTCCCTTTGTGTGTGTGTGTTTTTTTTTTTTTTAAATAGCTCCCTTACCCAGCTACGGAGACTAGAAGAACTTGATTTAGGAAACAATGAAATATATAATTTGGTAAGTCTGTACTGAAGAGAGATTTGAATTTCACTTGTTCTTAGTTATGATCACAAAATATTTGGGGGGCATCTCTAGGGATACTCTTAAGCCATTGTTTCCACAGAGACAGCTTGGCAACATTAGAGCACGTGCTTCGGTTCACACGGGTTACGGATAATGATTGGGGGTGGAGGGTCGGGGGTGGAGGTGATGGCGTGAGTGGAAGCAGCTGGGAGTCTTGGGGATGCTTTTAGGAGAGGGGTGCTGATTTTAGAGAAGTACCCACAAACCTTTGCTGTGATAGTCCATTCCTAACTGTTGAGTGAAGGTCCTTTCCTTCTTAATGGGGGGCTAAATACTGGAGCTTTGTTTCGGTAACATTGCTTTTTGTTTTAGCCAGAATCAATAGGAGCTCTCTTACATCTAAAGGATCTCTGGTTGGATGGAAATCAGCTGTCAGAATTACCTCAGGTGAGTGGTAATTTCACACTGTTTGCCTCCAAAATGCAAAGAGACCACCGTCACCCTCAAGTATCCCCTGCTTCTCCATGAGACTTCTAGAAAAGGGAGCTTGAAAATTAAAACGTTGGTTGCCAAAGCAGATTTGGAAAAATTTGTTGAGCATTCATCGTGCCACATGGCCACAAAAAATTGAAAGCCTCAACCCATCGTTTCTAAAGATAGTAAATATATCTTTTGGTGTGTGAAGTCTGCATTTTATTTCATCCTGGCTTGAGGCCTGGGTTGCCTGCTTGAAGCCCAGCTCATTTGGAAATTACCAGGATGCCGGATTCTGATGGCAGAAGTTTCTGCCACTGTTGGTGATATGCCAAGTGTTTTGAGATGATTTGAGCACATTTTGCTGTGTAATAGTTGATGTAAAATCAGTGCAAAAAGTTTCTACTTCATATTTTCTCCCAAATGTTGCTTATGGTGTAGCTGGGCCGTCACAAGCTCTTTATGTTTCTCCTGCTGGTACCAAGCATGAGGAGCCGTGTTCCAAATGAAACGGGCTCTCGTGTGGGCTTCTGTGTCAGCCTGTGGGTTCTAGCGCATAGACTCACCTTCCCATCAGTTGAGAGAGAGTTAAACAACAACAACACACAGGCATTTCCCCCAACTTTGTTTTTCTCCAGCTGTTACCGAATTCTACTCTTCGGGGTCTCTTAGAGCCAGGGTTTAAAGTCCATATATTTCCTGATGGTTGAGGTATGTGTATTGTATAGTAATTCAGGGGCTGTCTCTGCTAGGCTCTCTGGACCAGCTATGATGGACCGTGCCCTTCGGGTGGAGAAGGTGTATCTGTGCAAGGAAGCCTGGTGCTATAAAAAAGCACTTGAGTAAAATTCTAGTTGTAGTTATGTGCTAGAATTGCCAGGACATCACCGATGACTCACGCGACTACGGAGCTAATGCGAGTCTGTTCCTGAGGTCTTGGCTGCATTTGGGAAAAGGAAAGGGCAGATCAGCAGCTGATATGAGTGAGGGTTTGATTAACAGATTTCTCTAGGAAATTATGAAACGTCCTGATTAAGAGAAGTCTAGTTACTTAAAAGAGTCAAAGGATGGGGCAGAAATGCCAGGAAGATATTAAGAAAGTATAAAATACCAGCTATAAAGGCTGGATAAACAACAAGGCCCTGTGGAGCACA
Organism: Bison bison bison; assembly: GCF_000754665.1. Classification (NCBI taxonomy): domain Eukaryota; kingdom Metazoa; phylum Chordata; class Mammalia; order Artiodactyla; family Bovidae; genus Bison; species Bison bison. The sequence continues at coordinate 4,722,292 of NW_011494842.1, read as the reverse complement.
GGGAACTATATTCAATATCCTGTAATAAAACAGAATGGAAGAAGAATATGAAGAAGTGTGTATGTATAACTGAGTCACTTTGCAGTATAGGAGAAGTTAACACAGCATATTTGAATAAAGTAAAAATCCGCTCTTAGACATGCGGAGGAGAGTATATGTGTGGACGGATGTATGTAAACAATTGTGTGCAAAATGTCACGTCCTAAACACAAAGAAATTAACATGCCACTGATCATGTTATTAATTTTTTTTTATGCATCTCATTGGCCCACTTGTATAACCTTTTGTTAAGTCAGGACTAAACTCATCAGACAGTCTCAGATAATCAGTTATTTTCCTGTCTTCACTGATGACAGAAAGAAAAGGAGATAAAGACATTGTTTAAAGGAATACATTTAAAAAGTAGACTATCCTCAGGGAGCCTGGCCTGAAATTAGTAGAAAGGTAGTCTGCTTTCCTTCAGGCAGGAAATGCAGGGTTGGAGTCCCAGGGTGAGTACTGGATTGGGTAGGGATAATCTGGGTAGTTGTTCAGGCCAAATTCAGTGCTAATTTAGGAGTCTGTACCTATGCAGACTTCAGGGGGCCACTGGAGTTCGAGGTGGGGTTTAATTCTGGGCCTGGAGTGATGTTTCCCAGCGGGAAGGATGGAGGCACAGTTGTGAACAGACTTGGGCAGAGGGTGTCCAGACC
>NW_011494842.1:4721062-4721500 GCF_000754665.1 Bison bison bison | reverse complement strand
GGCGAGAGGGTGCGGAGCGCGGGGGCGGGGGTGGGGGGGCGCGGACAGGCTGGCAGCAGATCGGGGCAGTGGGGGCACCGGTAAGAGGGAGCGTGTGTCAGGAGAGTGGAGGGTCAGATGCCTCTGGATTGGAGCTTGGGCCCCAAGGAGGTGCCTCCCCTCCAGGTCGGCTCTTCCCTTTCAGAGCAGTCTGGCTCTCTTGTCTTGTGTATTAACAGAGAGTGTGTGTGTGTATTAATAGTGTGTGTGGTATGTGTGTGCATCTGTGTCTGTCTGTATCTGTGTGTGTGTCTGTGTGTGTATGTCTGTGTGTATGTTTATGTGTGTGTGTGGTTCTGTGTGTGTGTGTGTGTGTGTGTGTGCGCGCTCCAGTTTCCCCAGGGAGCAGCTGAGCCCCTGTTGTGTGTGTATCTGAGTGTGTGTGTGTGTGTGTGTGTG
>NW_011494842.1:4719997-4720962 GCF_000754665.1 Bison bison bison | reverse complement strand
GTAAGTTTGTTGTGTGTGTGTGGCTCTCGTATCTCGGGTATTAACTATGTGTCTGTGTGCGTGTGTGTGTGCATATGTGTGCCGTGTGTGTGTGTGTGCATGCATGTGCCGTGTGTGTGTGTGTATTGTGTGTGTGGTGTATGTGTCTGTGTCCATGTTTATCTGTGTGTGTGTGAGCATGCACATGTGTGTGTGCGCTCTCCAGTTTCCCCGGGGAGCAGCTGAGCCCCTGTTGTGTGTGTGTGTGTCTGTGGGTGTATGTGTCCGTGTGTGTCTGTGTGTGTGTGTGTGTGTGTGTGTGAGTGCGCACATGTGTGTGTGCTCTCCAGTTTCCCCAGGGAGCAGCTGAGCCCCTGTTGTGTGTGTGTGTGTCTGTGTGTGTATGTTTGTGTGTGTGTGTGGCTCTGTTGTCTTGGGTATTAACTGTGTGTCTGTGTGCGTGTGTGCGTGTGCCTGTGTGTGTGTGTCTGTGTCCGTGTGTATCTGTGTGTGTGAGCGTGCACATGTATGTGCATTCATTTCCCCGGGGAGCAGCTGAGCCCCTGGTGTGTGTGTGTGTGTGTGTGTGTGTGTGTGTGTGTGCTCGTTTCCCCGGGGAGCAGCTGAGCCCCTGTTGTGTGTGTATCTGAGTGTGTGTGTGTGTGTGTGTATCTGAGTGTGTGTGTGTATGTGTATCTGTGTGTGTGTGTGTGTGCTCCAGTTTCCCCGGGGAGCAGCTGAGCCCCTGTTGTCCCACGAGATGCCTGTCACAGACATAGAAAGGAGTCGGCTTCCCACAGGACTTCACAGGCTGTTCTGAGTATTGAGTCCAAATGTGGAGAACTGGCGTCTGGCCTCTTTTTTTCTTCTTTATCCCGAACTGTGGGGCCTTCAAGCGGCTGGTTTTCCCCTGGTGCCCATGTCCTCATCTTACTGAGGGAATGACTCCTCGCCTGCCTGCAGGCCGAGGGCCTGGCCTCCCTTCC
>NW_011494842.1:4675359-4719862 GCF_000754665.1 Bison bison bison | reverse complement strand
CAGTACCCATGTGTGATTCACACAGCTTCCCGTTTTCATCAGAAGGGGTCTGGAAACTCACCCCCGCTGTCGCCTTTGACCAGCACTTATGGAAGAATCCTTAGGGCCACTCTGCGGTGATCTTGAAAAATCAATATAAGAAATTCCTCCAAACGGTGACTGGTTCTGGCGTGACTTTCTTTTCCTGTGTCATTGGTACAGGAAATAGGAAATCTGAAGAACCTGCTCTGCTTAGACGTCTCTGAAAACAGGTTGGAAAGGCTTCCGGAAGAAATCAGCGGCCTGACTTCACTGACGGATTTGGTCATTTCGCAGAACTTGTTAGAAATGCTCCCGGACGGCATCGGTGAGTGTAGACGCCAGCTGCCCCAGTGCTGGCTGTTCGCGTGCTGGGGCGTGGTTCCTTCAGTCGTTACAGGTTGAATCTCTCTGTGTGCAGGCATGTCTGTGCTCCTGGTCTGGGAGCGGGCCTGTTAAATATACGTTACTACTTTTAAGTGTAGGCCCGCCTACCTCCTCTGCAGCTTGTGTCCATGATTTTGGTGGGGATGAGCCCAAATTGTAGAATGTGTTTTGGGCATATGAACAGTTATCAAGACTTTTCTAATTGAGCATTGCAAATAGTTTATGTGGAATGACCTTTGACCTCATAGTGTGACCCCAAGGAAGGGCTGTTACTGGGGGGAAACACATTGAGCCTTTTCTGTTGAGCCTTTTCTGATTCCATCGGGAATCATCTTTTCCTTGAACCATTCTGTGCCGTTTCCTTTAAAAAACAGTCCAGACGTTTCCTTTACCGAACAGGAGAGCTCAGCTCAGGGTGAGAAAATAAACACAGAGAAGATAAACAGACATGGGCTGTCAGCTCTGCCATAGCCAGGCCTTCCTAGAAACTGTAGGAAGCTGTATTAAACCGTGTGGCTGTCGTAGGGCAGCTTCTTTGACCTTCACTTAACCTGCATTCAGAACATCAAAGGGAGTTTGGGAAAGGTTTTCAGTAGTCGGAGAAGCCGTGTGACAGGGGCCCGGCTTCCTTTCTGGCATCTGGTCCAGATGAAAGGGTTGTTGATAAGAGCAGCTTGGCAGAGGACCGACAGACGCTGCCTTTCAGGTGAGTCTGGTTGGGGACCGGAGTGGGACTCTGACTCTAGGTGGGAATGTCCGGTAGGAATCACGTATAGCATCAGAACAGCTGTGGGGACTCAGGATGTTTGGCTGCTGGGAAAAGGGAGAAGTAGGCACGAGATGGCTGACATCAGGCCTTTGAAGGGCTGTCAGGTAGAAGGAGGCATCGCCTCCTTCTGTCTTCTCGTTCAAGAGGGTGAAAGGAAAAGGTTGTGAATCTCAGTTTGATTTAAGGAAGAGCTTAACGTGCATCTCTTAGGAATCAGTGTGGGCTGCTTAGTGAAGAAATGAGCCTCCTGGCACTAGAAGTATTCAAGGAGAGTCTGCAGGCCCGCTTGTGAGTGGTGTTGAGGAGCTCTTGGGGTGAGCTCTGCCAGCTGTATGTTCCATGCCCCAAAGACAGTGCTGACGAGTCTCCTGGCCTGAGGACTGGGGGCCCTTCTGGGGACAGGGTTAGTAGGTACTGACTGTGCTGAATAAGCAGCCCCCCTGCCCTGCCCCGTGACCGCACTCAGCATGAGTTCACCCTTTTGGCATCTCTCCGTCTCCGGCTTTATCACTTCTGTGATAGAGGCTGTCCTCTGACTGCCCTGAGGACAGTGACATCACGCTGGCCACCCTCTGTGGATACCAAGGACACCTGCTTGGGAGGCGCGCCCTCGAGGCAGGAGCAGGTGACAGTGAGACTCTGACGGCTCAGGGTCTCCTCCAGCCCTTGGCGGCTGCAGAGGCTGCGGTAAACTGGCTCTTCCTCTGTGGCCTGAGGGCACCTCTCATGAGTCCGTTCTGCGTTCTGAGTGAGACAGACCTGTCTTAATGTGGCCTTCTAGAGATTACCATCTGACCCCGCAGGCTCAGAGATTTCCCTTGTAGGGCTCCTCACTGACTCATCGTCACCCCCAGGTGATGGAATGGACTGCCGTGTGCTGTCTTTTGTTTTTAGCGAGGGTGATTCTCGTGTGTGTTAGCTGCTCAGTTGTGTCTGACTCTTTGTGACCCATGGACCGTAGACCATCAGGATCCCCTGATCCCGGAATTCTCCAGGCAAGAGTCCTGGAGAGGGTTGCCATTTCCTTCCCCAGGGGATCTTCCTGACCCAGGGATTGAACCCAGGTCTCCTGCATTGCAGGCAGGTTCTTTGCCATCTGAGCCAGGATGATTCTTAGGGTAACGTAAAAGTCTGTCCTCTGTATACAAGATGTTTCCTGTTCTTGAAGCTCCATCAAGAGCCAGCTCTTTGTTTTTTCGTGAAAATCTATGGGCTTTGACATGATTTTTTTAGGTAGCAACTTTTTAAATGATTTGCCATTAATTGCCAACTGTTTCTGACAAACAGAACACATGATTTTAACTCTCAACCTTTTGTACTCTAAATGCAAATAGCACAATTTCTTGAAGCTGGGTGAGGAAACCAAATGAGAATGGAAATTCCAAACAGCAAGCAGAGGGGAGATGCCAAGTGGTGACCAGAAAAACAGTGATAACTAATGAGCCTAAATGACCCTTTTACAGGAAAACTAAAGAAACTGTCCATCTTGAAGGTGGATCAGAATCGACTCACCCAGTTGCCCGAGGCGGTCGGAGACTGTGAGAGCCTCACGGAATTGGTTCTTACAGAAAATCGGCTCCTGGTGAGTGTGGCCCCAGGGTCAGGTGGAGATTGATGGTGTGGGTTCCGCGTCAGCAACGCTTTGCAGGGTCGCTTCTGCATATTTGTAATTTGGGTGGACCAGATGGAGGTTCCCTTATGTTGTAACTAACCAAGGGGCCTGAGAAGCAGGCTCGGGACATGCAGATGATCCCGGTCCCCCCGTCAGAGACTGCGCCCCATCGTGACGCTCAGGGTACGGGCACTGGCCTGGACACCTGGGGAAGGGAGGCAGGGGGACTGGCCCTGCTGGTGGAAGTGCCTCTGCTCGTGTCTGAGGATGGGCCAGTGGGAATGGTGTCCTTCTGGTTCTTGGAGCAGATGTGAGTGCAGGGGAGGGGAGGGGATGGGGGCTGGACCCAGAAAGCCTTGGGGGCACTGAGGGTGGGGGATGCTCTTTTGGGGAGCCAGAGCACAGCTCTGACCTTGATCTCACCCCGTCCAAGAAGCTGGGTGAGGCAGAGCAGGTGCCCGGGCTTGGACCGGCCCTCCCCGTCCTCCGGGTGACACCTGCAGAGCGGGTTTCTGGGGCGGTTGCTCTCTGCCCGCTGCTGCTCCCGCCGCCCGCCCCATCTGCTCACCCTGCTCCCCCTGTCCTGGCCTTGTAGCCTCTTTGTTTTTGGTTTACTTTCCTGCCTTTCCCTCCACTTCTCTGTCTTCCATTTTGTCACTTTAGTTTTTACCCGACTTTTCCTTTTACCTCTTTCTCCCCTTTTCTCCTTTCTTTATAAAAGGAGTAAGTAATGCTCTTCTGGGGAGCAGAGCAGAAGAAGACAGCAAGAGTGGGTTAAGGAGGCGGAGCTGGTGTGGGCCTGGGAACATCCCCCTGTAGTCAGGACACTGGGCTCCTTCCTTGTTTCTGGAAGGAATCCGTTAGAATTACAGATGGTAGTCGTGACAGTTAGAAAAGTGACGTTCACCCCTGGATTGCATCAGGGTTGAAGATCCTCCTCTCCCCATGGACCCAGGGCCGGTTCCTGCAGGGTCGGAGCGCTCACACCAGCCAGGGTGGTCCCCGCCCCCGCCCCGGCCGCCCACACACACACACCTGCCCAGCTCCAGCTCCCACCGCCTGCACTCCGGCCCCCACAGGCATCTGCAAACTAGCGGTTCTCAGAGGTGCGGGCAGGGAGGGGTGGATCTCAGGGGTGCAGATTTCACTTCCTTGACTTGAAGGGCCTTCGCTACCTCTTTTACTGTGTGTTTCCCTGTTCCCAGGCCTGTGTCTTTAACCTCATTTCATTGAAACATACTCTCATTTCTACAAAAATGCAAAATATTAGATGCCACATCCCCAAGTGAGCATTACAAACACCTGCTGTTGAGGAAGGACTTGTCTTGCTGGATGAGATTAGACCTTCTCAGTTCTTGAAAAGATCCATTTTATCTGTTTTACTCTGAGCCATGTCCAAAGTATGTGTTAATAACAAAAATGTTATTTTAACAGACTTTACCTAAGAGCATTGGAAAACTTAAGAAGTTGAGCAACTTGAATGCAGACAGAAATAAATTAGTGTCTTTACCAAAAGAGGTATGTGCTTTTAAGAAAATAATATAATAATTCATAAAGAAATAATGATACACAAGGGATCACAGATGTCAAATACTTATATGCTGCTTTTTAAAGGTGTGAACTCTCATCAGTGGGTCCAGAGATGGTCGGAGGAATTGTATCAAAGAATGACCATCAGTAACGTTGGGGAGAGTTGGGAAAGGTGAATTCGGAGGGGGACAGAGAGAGTGGCGTTTGGGGGCTGGCCTAGGAGAAGAGCAAGACCATTGACAGGAAGGGGTGATTATGGACTTTAGCTTTGGGGGTGACTGGGTCTAGTGAGCAGGTAAGCCCTCCCATGAGCCATTGGAGTTGTGAAGATGGGTCTCAGTGAACAGTCTTCCTGGGCAGAAGCTCATGTCTGGGAGAATGAGAGGGAGCCCTCCACGTAGAGGCGGACGCCCGGGAAGGTAGAGCCCGGTTCTTAAGATTTTTTGGTGGATGCTCCCAGCTGGAGAAGAGAGCCTCCACCCCTTGTGGGCATGGCTGTGTGATTTAGAGGCATTTATCCGAGGAGGTGCCGGAACTGAGAATGGGAGGAAGCCCTAAGGGGTCGCACGAGGTGGCCTCCGGGGTGCTGTTTAAAAGGAAGGCTGTCTTTCTCTTTGGAACCAGGAGAACCTGCCTGAAGATGGGTCCCACTGAGCTTGGTCTCTGTTAAAGAGTAAGACGCTGTTTTTCTGCCGCACAGCAAGCTGCTGAGCCGCTCTGCCTGGCCGCACAGGAGGAGGTGTGGCCGCCTGCGCTGTGGTCCCCAGGGAGCAGCTTCCTGCTTCCTTCTCTGCTCCACCCTTGTCAACGCCCATCTTGTAGTCATTTCAGAGCTGTTCTCCAGGCAGCAGCGCTTGAGGGGCTCTGACGCTCCCCGGCCGCTCCTGCAGGCATCTCACCTGGCCTGGTCTTTTCTCCCCCGTCCCTGTCTGGGGGTTCAGCGGCCCCGCTTCTCCCTGGGTGCGTTAGCCGGTGCTCCTGAGCGGAAGGATAGGGATGTTTGTTACAGATGTGACCGCATTCTCACACAGCCACGATGGGAATCCTAACATTTAAGTAAAGCTGTTTCCAGCGCAAAGGCTTAAGTCTCCATCTTCGCTAAACTGGGACTCAAGGAAGAGATTCTGCTCATTAAATCCTCATTTTGGTTCAGTCTAAAAGCAATAAACTGAAGGACAGAGCTGGTGTTGATTGTACTCTGGTGGGAGAGCGCGTGTGGGTGGGTGTAGGTCAGACGCACAGGCAGAGGGAAGGACAAAAGATCCAGGCCCTCCCTCCGCAGTGGCTGCCCCGCACCAGGTGCTGTCCTGCCTGTTCAGTGAATGTCACGGCCCTGGACCAGGCGCGGTCCTGCTTGTTCAGTGAATGTCACGGCCGCTTTTGAGGCCATGAGGATCTGGATCTCTCTGCTTTATAGACGGGGAAGCTGAGGCAGGGAGAGCTTTCCGGCCGGGGCTCCCGCAGCTGGAGTCTGGAGAAGAGACTGCAGATGTGTCCCCCACGGCCAAGCCCGTAAAAGCCTGGCCGCTCAGCTGGTAGAGATGGAACCCCACCTTTTCACCTCTTGACCTTGACATGAGGCAGCCCCCTTGGTTGCGTAAAGGAAGTGCAGTTTGGACACCTTAGAAGATTAATGCATTTGAGGAAAGTTTTCAGTAGACCCTGAAGAGAGCACTTTCGAGTGTGACGTTAATCCCCAGCAAGGTCCCCGCATCCCTGCCCCTCTCTGCATCCGGTCTTTCAAAGGGACACGTTGTAGACAAGAACGTGAGGAATTGCTTCCTGTAAACTGTCCCCGTCATATTAGCATCAGCCCTTTTTTCACTCTGAGAGGATGAAATTATGATGCTTCCCTGGCATCTGGAATTTCATCAGGGGATGGAGTCTGCGCCTTTTCCTTCCGCTGCCCAAAAAGGCAGTTGTTTAGGGCCCCGGGGACTGGCTCCTTTCTTGCCCATTTCACCCCCGCTCACACTCAGCTCCCAGACTGGGATGTGTCCCAGTTCTGCTTGTGAATCCCAGCTCGGTGACCCTGCAGAAATTGGCAGTGCTGCCCCGTGGACTGGGCCGACAAACCACGGAGGGGCCCTCACCTTGTGCTGGGTCTCCTTTGTTGGTCTGGGCTGTGCGTGCGTGCGTGCGCATGTTCTCTGCCTCCAAGCTTGATACCATCCCATCAAATCCTGCACTCTCCTGATTGGATTCTCCTCTCTTCTTCTTCTGACGTGATTGCTTCCTCTTGAACAGTTGTCTCACGCATGACGCATTTAGACTGACGGTGCCAACCAGTCCCGTGTACGTGTCCCCAGCCATAGCTGTATTAGTGGCCGTTGGTCTGGGGCGCTGTGAGCTCTTTCTCTGTCTTTGTCTTTTCTTTCCCATTTGGTAACGTAACGTACTGTCAGTTTTACAGCACAGTCCCTTCGTCTATAGCAGCATTTATTTGCATTTTTTCCCCACATGGTTGAGGGGAAGATGTTTGTACTGTGTGGGTCACAATGATAGATTCTGTTTGTGTTCTGTGGTGTCACGTGTAGTAAACATTTGCAAATCAATGAATGTCTTTTGTTTTCTTAATTGTTAGCTGCTTGGATATTTAGAAAAGTCGGGTAAACTTGCCATCTTGTAAGTATTGTTCAGACCACAGTTGCATCTCCAGCTTCCATTCTGCTTCTCACATGCATGAAGATTCAGATTGGCTGAGCACTTTATGCGCTTTTCATTGTAAAACGTTGGACATTTTCCTCCAAACTCAGTTTTTCTTTTCGTGAATGACTGCATGGCCTGGAACCTAATTTTGTTATGTGTTTGTCAGATTTGTTCCAATTATTCTCTCTCAAAAGAATGCTTTTCTGTGAATTACATCTAAAGTTATTCAGATATTTTGAAAGGCATAACTTGGCAGCTCACCTGCCTTCACCCGATTCTAGTTTATTGGCATGATTCTGTCTCCGATGGGAAGGCTAGATTCGCTTTATTTGCTACATGTGGCATGCTTCTAATTTTTCAGGTCACTTATTTGCATCTTTTACTCCTCATCGTATTGCTCAAGTATGTATGTTTCTGCAATAAGGAAGTTCCCTTAAAAAAATCCTGGTTTTGGTGGACGGAAGAGGCTGTTGTAGCGTGATTTGCGGACAGACAGGACGTTGGTGAATGTGTGATCACGCATATGAAGATACGTTTCCGGCCACCTCTTACCTTTAAGTAACCTTGACCACAAAGGTTTCTGCCTGGAAGATGTTGTGCATGTGCCTAAGTTTAGGACTTGGTCTTTTTTCTCTATTAAGTCAAAATGGAGGTGACTCTCATGCCATCATACCTGTCCAGTGAAATAAGACAAGGGAGGATTTACAGATCAGTCATCACAACTTTTCCTCTAACAGGCAATCTGTAAACATCAATTACCCACAGATTTTGTTGTGATATTCAGAAAGGTTCATGGTGATAGAGTATTCATTTTGTGGATAACTTCCTTCCTAATTCTTCAGTTCAGTTGCTCAGTCATGTCTGACTCTTTGCAACCCCATGGACTACAGCATGGATTCCCTGTCCATCACCAACTCTGGAGCTTGCTCAAACCATCGGGTCAGTGATGCCATCCAACCATCTCATCCTCTCTCGTCCCCTTCTCCTCCTGCCTTCAGTCTTGCCCAGCATCAGGGTCTTTTCCAATGAGTCAGTTCTTTGCATCAGTGATGCCATCCAACCATCTCATCCTCTCTCGTCCCCTTCTCCTCCTGCCTTCAGTCTTGCCCAGCATCAGGGTCTTTTCCAATGAGTCAGTTCTTTGCATCAGTGATGCCATCCAACCATCTCATCCTCTCTCGTCCCCTTCTCCTCCTGCCTTCAGTCTTGCCCAGCATCAGGGTCTTTTCCAATGAGTCAGTTCTTTGCATCAGTGATGCCATCCAACCATCTCATCCTCTCTCGTCCCCTTCTCCTCCTGCCTTCAGTCTTGCCCAGCATCAGGGTCTTTTCCAATGAGTCAGTTCTTTGCATCAGGTGGCTAAAGTATTATTCTTAGTACAATTTAAAATTCTTCTAGATTAAGTTCCCATGATATAAAGTGAACTATTGATAAATAAAAGAGATAAGACAAAACCTAAAAATTAAAAAAAGAAGAAAGCTGACCATTGGATTTCAAGATGGAGAAGGCATTGTATATTTGGAAGATGAAGTAAGTCATAAAGAAACAGTTGATGGATTTATCTACATGAAGATGAGATTTCTAATCTTTGTGAAAATAAAGACAGCTAGCTGGAAGTCAGGGAGACTTTTACAACATTGCATGTGAAGGCTGCCTTTCCTTACTCTGTTAGAAGTTATTTCACATCCGAGAAGAGTCGTGCCTACTCTAGAACAGTGGACAGAAAGAAAAGCAGAGAAACCCCACAGAAGCCAGTAAGTGATTCACAGGAGAAAAAAATTGAAATGGGTTTCTAATGTGAAATCATTATTCACAGCTAGAATTGAGATTGCCGGGAGAAATATCAATAACCTCAGATATGCAGATGACACCACCCTTATGGCAGGAAGTGAAGAGAAACTAAAGAGCCTCTAGATGAAGTAAAAGAGGAGAGTGAAAAAGTTGGCTTAAAACTCAACATTCAGAAAACTAAGATCATGGCATCTGGTCCCATCACTTCATGGCAAATAGATGGGGAAACAGTGGAAACAGTGACAGACTTTATTTTCTTGGGCTCCGAAATCACTGCAGATGGTGATTGCAGCCATGAAATTAAAAGACGTTTGCTCCTTGGATGAAAAGCTAGTGACAAACCTAGACAGCGTATTAAAAAGCAGAGACATTATTTTGCCAACAAAGGTCTGTCTAGTCAAAGCTATGGTTTTTCCAGTAGCCATGTATGGATGTGAGAGTTGGACCATAAAGAAGGCTGAGTATCAAAGAATTGATGCTTTTGAACTGTGGTATTGGAGAAGACTCTTGAGAGTCCCTTGGACTGTAAGGAGATCAAACCAGTCAAGCCTAAAGGAAATCAATCCTGAATATTCATTGGCAGGACTAATGCAAAGCTAAAGCTCCAGTGTTTTGGCCACCTGATATGAAGAACTGACTCATTAGAAAAGATCAGTTCAGTTCAGTTCAGTCTCTCAGTCTTGTCCGACTCTTTGTGACCCCATGAATCACAGCACGCCAGGCCTCCCTGTCCATCACCAACTCCCGGAGTTCACTCAGACTCATGTCCATCGAGTCAGTGATGCCATCCAGCCATCTCATCCTCTGTCATCCCCTTCTCCTCCTGCCCCCAGTCCCTCCCAGCATGCTGGAAAAGACTGAAGGCAGGAGGAGAAGGGGATGACAGAGGATGAGATGGTGGGATGGCATCACTGACTCGATGGACATGAGTTTGAGCAGGCTCCAGGAGTTGGTGATGGACAGGGAAGCCTGGGGTACTACAGTCCATGGGGTCACAAAGAGTCAGACAGGACTGAGCGACAGAACAACAGCAACCAGTGTGCATGCTAAGTCGCTTCAGTCCTTTCTGACTCTTTGTGACCCTATTCACTGGAGTCCGCCAGGCTCCTCTGTCCATTGGATTCTCCAGGCAAGAGTACTGGAGTGGGTTGCAATGCCCTCCTCTAGGGGATCTTCCCAACCCATGGGTTGAGCCTGTGACTGAGCAACTGAACAATAACAGTTATTTACAACAATATGTTAATCAAAGCATTTATATCTATCAGATATTTAAGATTTTAAAAATAGAATAACATACCAAATATTGATGAGAGTACAGGAAGTGCCTGTTATCATGGAAGTATAAATTATTATGGCATCTCTGGAAGGGAATTTGGTAGCATTATTAAAAACGTAAAGAAAGTGCGTACTCTTTGATTCTGTTGTTAGACTTGTAAGAATTTATCCTAAGACAGCAATCAGGAGTGTACGCTAAGAGGCATGCACAAGATTTTTTTTCTCCCGATGTACACAGAGGTGTCTAACATGTTCCAAGCACCATGCCAAGCATGTATAGGGGCAGCTGGCATGTGCCAGGTGGCTTCAGGCTAATTCTTGTCTGATTTCCACAACGGTTCTATTAGGTAGAGGCAAATAATCTTCTGCATCCAACAGAGTTCTAAGCTGAGATTCAGAGAGGTTAAGTAACTTGCCCAGGGTCACACAGCAAAGAAATGGCAGAACTAATAAGCAATGTCTGAAAGGGTGATGTGCTAAGTAATCTGTGATCCTTCTGTAGAAAGAAATAACTGAGTGGTCAGTAAAAATCCTGTTAGAATCCTAATGACGTGGGAAAGCATTCTTGGTGCCGTTTTGGGTGGGAAGGCATTCCGGCATGCAGACAAAGGTGCTGAAGATCATAGCTGGTCTTAATTCTGTTGCTGTGCATGTTTATAACCACAGATGCCTGGCACTGGCACCTCCGAATGTTAAGGTTGATTATCCCTCTGTGGCAGGATTTGGTTTGAGTTGTTTTCTCATCACGCCGTCGTGTGTGTGTATGTGGTTTTTATTTTTCCAGTCACCTAAGTTACTTTGTATAATTGGGAGAATACTGTCGCTGTCAGTGGGTATTTTGATGTCAGTGGCCCAGCAACTCAGGGAGTCCCCAAACCACACGGTCTCCAAGATATTTCTGGAGTGGGGAGCATTTCAATAATAAGCTACAGATGATGGTGGGAGAGGCAAAAATAGCCTTTGGTTTCTAAAATCACACATCATGTTATTTCTTTTCCAATGGGATTTTGACCCGATTTTGCTTATTGTACATTTTCCCTCTTGGCCGGTGAAGTATGGGTTCAGTTCTGCTACAACAGTATATTGAAAGGAAGATACTGAAGGAAAATGGAAGTTCCTTTCCACTCGGGGCAGGATATGGGCAAAGGTGAGTCATACCGCCTTTCTCCTTGAGTCCTGCAATCTGTCTGATGGTCTCCCCAGCTGTCACCTGCAGGCAGTTGATACTCAGGGAAAGCTGATCTGGGCAAAGGCTTGCTCCGTGATCTGCAGGGGCCGTCTCCTTGAGATGGGTCAGACCAGCGCCAGAGGGTCAAGGGTAGTATTGTTTTGAATAGGAGAGCACAGTGAGTGTCCTCAGCTGCGTTCTGTAATTCTCAGGGAGCCCAAGTCCAGACCCTCGTATTCTTTTCTGTGGTGCTGTTATCCTTGTGTGCTATTATGAGGTTAAAGGGGTTTTAAAATGTCAGCCTCCTATGTCACTGGTGATAAGTTCCTTAAACAGCATCTCTGCTTCCCAGAAATCCTAAGTGATGAGACATTTTTCCTGTTGACCCCTAAGGAGCATGTAAACTCTACCTCCTGAACCCGAAAGAGAAAGCAAAACTGCATGAGTGTTGCAAAGCACAGTCTTGAACTCAGGGCAGTTCTTCAGTCCTGTGAACACAAGAAATGTCACCCCAAGGCACTGTCATGGGGCCTGACACCCAAGGGGCTCTGTGGCATCCAGGGCCAAGCGGGGCGGCCTCCGTAAAGTTCCAGCGATGTGGCAGGGGCTCAGGCATGGACTGCCTCCCGACTCGGACCTGGGACTTGACTTTCTCGGAAAAACACCAGCTCTGTTTACTTGGCAGAGGCAACAGGCCAGGTCCTAGGATAGGGGCTGTGGCAGGTGGTTCCTTTCAACCTAATGCTTATTACTTTTGCTAAAGGAACACGTGAGAACCCACAGGACCCAGGAGGGAGCCTGAATCCCACTGTGGGTCTGTGTGACCCCAAAGACCACCCCCCGCCCCGGTGCCCTCATCCCACCCTGACGTCTGTGCAGAGCCCCGTCTTGTGTGTCATGGTTTTAACTGTCCAGTTATCTTTTCTAAAAGCCAAAGTTTCGCATCCCCCCTTCCCAGGGGCTTGGACAGAGGCCCTGTGGGGTGCTCGCATCTTTTCCCGGATCAGGCAGCCCTTGCGCGTTGGCCCAGATGGGCTCTTTGTTGTCATCCTTCCCCTAGTATGTCGCCGGTGGGGCTCAGAGGCCACTGTCCTGCCTTGGGGACCCAGGGCGCCTGAGGCTCTGGGATACACCGCCTTCCTTCCCTCGACCTCTCCAGTGGTGTGACATTAGAGTGGGGAAATAAAAAAAAAATAAACCACAAACCATGAACACGTAGGTAGCACACACCCTCCGAGTTTCCCATCTTTTACCCCAAAGTCCTTAAGGGTGTGAACTTGGGCAGAGCTTTTATTGCATGGACAGCGTTCACAGCCCTCTCTGACTCACGTTCATTAGTTAATGATTGTTGAGGAGTAGATGGTATATGCATGTGGTACAAATCGGACATGTTGTGGTGGTGTATCCAACCGTGGACACCCCCCACCGATACAGAGACCCTGCTGGTGCAGGCAGCGGGCGGCTTCAGCACCAGCGAAGCACCAGATCCCCACGCAGTCTCAGCTCTGTGCACCCCCAGTACCTCATCCCTCAGCAGGCAGGTCCTGCGTGTGAATCACCGTCCCCAGCGTCCGAGGGAGCCCTGCCTCAGAGCCGGGTGGGATGCGGTATGTCTGCCCCTCCTTGCAGACCCAGGGGGGTCCCCGGTGACCGTGGACGTTCCTCCCTGTGGGTCAGTCTTTGTTGGGGTCGCCTAGATTCATCAGGGGGGCTCTGTCTTTTCGCTCCTCGCCTGCTCCAGGGCATCCCTGGTTTTGATCCACCTCCTTTCCCAAGGTGCCTGGGCACCTGAGGAAAACTGATCCCTTCCTCAAGGGAGGGAAGAACGCCTGCCCCCCGGGAGATGCTGACGCCTTTCTTAGGACAGAAAATCTGCACTATATCAGACATAGAGATTCTTGCCAGAGAAAAGAGTTCTGTGGTCTCCAGTTGCTGCACATGGAAGCAGATGACAGCTTCATGCCACAGCCTCTCAGCAGTAGGTGAACAAATAAATGCGAGCGTGTAAGCGTACCTTCATGAGGAACGTTGGCTGGTGGCTGGGCTTCCGCTGAGGGCAGATGGGAGGCCAGGCGCCCTGATTACATGTAAACATGCAAATTAAACAGCCTGTCAAACTCTCTTTCAGAGGATTGTGTGGACTAGGAAGGCAATGGATTGATGTGGACCAGGGGTTCTGGGACGGCGGTGTTGGGTTAGAGAATGTTTTTGCTAATTAGGGGTGAACGGTAAAATTCGAAAACGACAGAAGGGTGTTTCTGTAAGAAACAGTGTGATGAGAAATATCAGTCCACACTGTCTTGTAGAGGACAGTGGGCAAACCAGTTTTTCTGGGATGGGAAATGCAGATCCTGAGAATCAAGCATACCTGGGTGTTTCCAGGTAATCAGAGAGGAATGTTAGTCCTGTTTCCTCTATGTTTTCTTATACATTCATTACGGTTACGTGCTGTGGTTAAATATAGTATTTCAAAATCTTTATATTGACTCCTGAGGGAAGATATAATAAGTTGTCCATGAAAGGAATTATGCAGCAGTTTCATAAATGTGCCTTCTGTTAAGGTCCAAACATACATTTAACACAGAGATAAATATAGAAAAGGGCAGAAGGTGTATTCAGACACTGATGAAGACCCAGGTGTCTTGCTCCTCTTGTGGCAGGAGGCCCTGGAGTACTTTTCCATGGGCTGGAATCAATAGGTCCCTTCAGGAGCCCTTCCACAGCAGCCGCTCTGAGTCAGGACAGCGCCTGGTTGGAGAGTGGAGTGTGGCCCCAGGCCTGCGGGCTGTTGTGTCTAGGACGAGCTGGTTTTGCACCCCCTTGGCTCAGCTTTCCTGTCTGTAGAAGCCACAGCCAGCTTATTCAAGAGAGGCAGTGAATTCTTTTGTGAAGACCAGACTCATACTAAGCTCAATTACCTTAGAGTTGGTTACTTTAAATAATAGGGAATTGGATTTGGTGGGTGCAGATACTGACATATGCTTTTAGCAGTAGGTTATGTTGCTGTTGTTTAGTCGCTAGGTCGTGTCTGACTCCTTGTGACCCCATGGCCTGCAGCACGCCAGTCTTCCCTGTCCTTCCCTGTCTTCCAGAGTTTGCTTATTAGGTCATAGCCGACCGAATTTACTTTTTGCTAAAAAATGGTTGATTTTGCATTTGTCAAAGGCAAATGAATTTATCAAATTAAGTTGTGAATGACCAAAAGCTATTCAGAGACTTGTGGTAGTAATCCGTGAATCATCTCTCAGATGTCTCTCTTTTTTCTCTTTTTAAAATAAACTGGAACACTGAAGTTAATATAGTGGGCAGGTCTTGAAAACTGTGTGTGTGTGTGTGTGTGTGTGTATGTATCATCTTTCGCCTAACTTTTAAAACCTAGTATTCTTTTTCTTTTAAGCTTTTTGTTGAAGTATAGTTGATTTACAATGTGTTAGTTTCTGGTGTACAACAAAGTGATTCGGTTATACATACAGATATATATATAATTACGCTTTTTCATATTCTTTTCCAGCCTAGAATCTTAAACTCCCACATTGCCAAATTGTATATGTGTCTGGACTATGTCATCTGGTTAACATATTTGAAAGATAAAATGGCTTTCTGTTCAGAATGCAGTTTTTGAACTGTATTGTTTATTTTCTTGGCTTCATTGAGAACGTGAATGTTTAATGTTCTGCAGAGATTTTTGTCAGGTTACTCAATGTTCGTGTGATTTAAGTTGATCACAGTTTGTCATCAGCGAGACTGAATCGTCACGGGATAGAATTCTGTGCATCCGTTTCATGCCATTTGATGAACAAGACCCTCCAGCCCCATCCCCGTGTCCCAGAACAGCCTGGAAAACTGTCGTGTTTCTTTCCTGTCATAGATCGGCGGCTGCTGCAGCCTCACGGTGTTCTGCGTGCGTGACAACAGGCTGACTCGGATCCCCGCGGAGGTGTCTCGGGCGGCCGAGCTGCACGTCCTCGACGTGGCAGGGAACAGGTAAGCCGAGACAAGCAGACGGCCCTCCAGCCCAGCCTCGGCCATCTCGCTTTATTCCCCCTGGTAGAGCGTGTACTGATGGGTCTCCTGAGCCAGGCCCGGAAGCTCTCAGTCTGGGAGCCGGAGTGATGGAGCCCGTGGAGGGGACAAGGTCAGGGCCGCCGGCGCCTGGAGTCCTTTCAGGGTACTGTGGGTGCAGCTGGAGACGTGGGTCTTGGTTGGCGGTACCCTAGTGGAAGGTGGGGGGAGACCTAGGATTTGGCTTTTATAGCTGGCTTCCATGAGTCACCACGGGCCTCAGTTTCCTCATCTGAAAAATGAGCTCCAGTGAGTCTGAGCTAGAGTTTAGCTGGGAGTCTTGGTCTGCTCTACCTGTGACTCTGAACCCCCTGAATTTGTGGACAATATTGTACTCAGAGACGCTTTGCTGGCGAGAAGATCCATAGCTGATGTCAGAATTACCAAGTGCTTCATAGTCTAAAAAACCTAAAGAGCCGCCAGTCTGTCGGGTTCTGGGTCAGAGGCCTGCCGGCATGCTCACCAGCCTGCAATGTGCAGTAGTTTCAAGCATTCTGAGCTGATTTCATCACTGTAGACATCGCTGCACTTTCCTACCCAGGCTCTGCTTCCCACCTCCGACCCTTTCTCTGGCTCTGTACCTTTATCTTTTCTCCCTCATGCCCCTCTCTGGGAAGACTTCTCTCTGGGTCTGCGTTTCTGGATTATCCCAGTGATCATTGCCTGTTTACCTGCCCGCGGTCCTCCGAAAGCTCAAGTTACCTAAAGTGCATGTGACGGTTTGAGTCTCATTGTGATTTGTGCCTTTAGGAGATGCCTGGCGAATATTTGTTAACTGAATGAAAACATGAGAAATGTTAGTTTTGCAGAATAGCTGGCAGGCCACTGCAAAGTGCCTGATGTCACAGGCTTCATTGCCAAGAGGAATTTAAACAATGCTTTCGAGTGTCAGAGGGTGGGGGACGGGGTGTTAGAGTGTTAGATGGGCCGGGGCCGGGGGGAGGATGATCAGTGGTCCTAAGTGGTAAATGCCGGTGACTCGAAGAGTGTCTGGGGAACTGTGTCCTCACTGATTCGCTGCTCGCAGGTTGGGCGCGGGCCACAAATTTTCACTCCTGCTAATGGATCGTGGGCAGCAGAGCTAAACAAATAGCAGGACGCGGGGGAATCTGGTGATGAGTTATGGCCTCAAGAAACGCTCGCCGTATTAAAGTTGATGCTTTCAGGACATCATGATAGGTTCTTAAGGCCACTCACTGGTGACTGGGATCTCGGGATTAGTTAGAGCTGGATGTTGACTTTCTGCTTGGACTGAGCACCCAGGAGACGTGCAGCATGAGAAGGTCCCCCTTCCCTCCCTCCTGTGCTCTTCCTGCAGCAGGAGAAGCCCAGGGACTCTAGACCCGTCCTGGTTCTCGCTGCTCTGGAGAGCATGCATTTTCATGACTAATTCTTAAGCAGAAAGATGACTCTGGTGTCTAAAAACTGCTTTTTACACCAGTGAAGTCCCCGTTCTCCAGTTCTCAGAAGAAGGGAAAGTTCTGTTTTTATTACGCCTGGGCCAGGGTGGAGAAAACCCAGTTAAAAAGCTGAGTGCCACAGCTGTCATCTGAGCGG
Source organism: Bison bison bison (assembly GCF_000754665.1). Taxonomy (NCBI): domain Eukaryota; kingdom Metazoa; phylum Chordata; class Mammalia; order Artiodactyla; family Bovidae; genus Bison; species Bison bison. The sequence continues at coordinate 4,703,043 of NW_011494842.1, read as the reverse complement.
GTTAAGTGTGCCATTTAGGCCATGGTATATGCAGATTCATAACCAGATTTCAAGCTTATTAAATGTATTTAATGACTACTTATTTAAAGTATTGGTATAGAAGCTCATAAAAAAGAGGCTGCCATGTCAGCTTTTCAGCTTGCAGAGATGTCACACCATGGGAAGTCCTACTAAACACCACAGAAGTGTCTGTCTGTCCTCCCAAGCGTATAAAAGTAGCAAATGGCACAGGGGCCCTGCACGTTCGTTCCTAGAAACCTTCTTTGACACGTTTGATAGGAAAAATTGCAGCAAGGATAATGCTAAAGTGCCACTTGGAAACGAAAGCACGAAGCCTCCGGGTCCAGGAACAGAGGAGGTGCCTTGTATCAGCCATGTGGGCCCAGGACACAGAGGCCCCTGACTCTCAGCTTCTTCCCCAGGGGACTGTCCACGAAGCACACAAAATCGGGTACCTGAGCATCTTCCTCAAAGAACTACTAACGCGAAATACCACAAGCCAGGGCTGTCAGTGGAAAGATAGTTGTACCTTTGACTTTCATGATCCAAAAAAATTAAGTTAAAAAGACTAAATAAGGTGTCACCACATACCTATTAGGATGGCTTTTATTAAAAAGACAAGAGGTAAGACGTGTGGGCAGAGAAAAGAGCATCCCTGTGCAGTACTGGGGAAATGTAAGTTGGGGCGTGCACTGTGGGAAACAGCATGGAGATTTTCCCTCAGTAAATGTTTATAAACAGAACCACTGTATGACCCGGCAGTTTCACTTCTGGACAAGAAAGCAGGATGTCAAAGAGGCATCTCCTGTTCCGTGTTCACTGCAGCTTTATTCACAGTAGCCAAGATGTGCAAACAGCGCCAGCAGCGCCGGACGGATGGGTGAAGGCGATGCGGTGTGTGCCTGTGTGTTCATATTCATACATACAAAGTGGAATATTACTCAGCTGTGAGAAGGTCGGAAATCTTGCCATTTACAGCATGTGCCCAGTCGTGTCTGACTCTTTGTGATCTCATGGACTGGAGCCCACCTGGCTCCTCTGTCCATGGAATTTTCCAGGCAAGAATACCAGAGTGGGTTGCCATTTCCTTCTCCAGTTTACAATATGGACAGGCCTTGAAAGCATTTTGCCAAGTGAGATGAGTTAGAGAAAGGCAGATACTGTGAGATCTCACTGATTTGTGGAATCTAAACAAGTTGAGACAGAATAGAGTGGTGGTTGCTAGGGGCCAGTGGGTGGGGAAATGAGATGCGGGAGGGCGCACATTTCCAGTTAGCAGGTGAAGCAGCTCTGGCAGTCTAATATGCAGCAGATGACTGCGGTTAGCAACACTGTACGATATCCTTCAGAGGTACCAAGAGAGTCCATCTTAAATGTCTCCAGCATACACACTCACTGGTGACTATATGAGGAGATGGAGACCCTAAGCCTACTAGGCAATCATTTCCCAATGTCGTTGTCCTCTGTATCCTTGGGGAGGTTGGTTTCAGGACCCGACCAGGGTACCAACAGGGGCAGACGCCTGCAAGGGCAGCTCCTTAGGTTAGATGCCACAGTACAGTGGACCCCCGTATCTGTGAGTCCTGCATCCTCAGACACGGAGAACTGACTGTGTATGTAAGTGCATCAAATCATCACACTGTCCACCTCAGGTTTACAAAGTGTTACCTGTCGATAGAGCTGGAAAAAATATTAAAAGAGAAAATGCAACACAACAGTGTAGCCAGAACCCTCAGCCGCTAGAGAATGAACTGCGTCTCCGCCCTGCGACCTGCGATGCCCGGGGCTGAGAGCTTGTGTGGCCGGCACCCAGTGATCCCGCTCTTGTTTTTAGAACGTCTTGCCTGCGGAGAACTCCAGAAAGTGAAGTGGTGCCCCGAAGGACGACTGGAAACCCAAGGTTATGGAGGCTTTCTTTCACTTTAGATATTTAGGCACTGTTGACATTTTTTTCACTGATTATGTTCGCTCATTATATGTATCTTTAAACATTTTGAAAACTTTACTTAAAACTAACAATTCTAGTAGGAAGAAACAGATGAAATGCTCAGTTGTAAGTACCATTCAGCTGTCAGTTAAGTTAGTATTACATTAATCAGTCAGCCACATTTGGTTGTTAAATAAATTGGATAAAGTAACTGCTGTCTTAATCTGCTCATAGCTTCCTCATAGCTATGAGGGGCTTCCCTCACAGCTCAGCTGGTAAAGAATCTGCCTGCAATGTAGGAGACCCTGGTTCGATTCCTGGGTCAGGAAGATCCACTGGAGAAGGGGTAGGCTACCCACTCTAGTATTCTTGGGCTTCCCTGTGGCTCAGCTGGTAAAGAATCCACCTACCATGAGGGAGACCTGGGTTCGATCCCTAGGTTGGGAAGATCCCCTGAAGAAGGGAAAGGCTTCCCACTCCAGTATTCTGGCCTGGAGAATTCCATGGACTGTATAGGTCATGGGGTCGCAAAGAGCTGGACACGACTCAATGACTTAAAAAAAAAAAGTCCTAATCAGAGGTAGGGAAGGTTACTTCAGGCTGGACTGGTCACTGAGGTACCTAAAAAGAAGAAGCTCACTATACGGTTGTTCATTTCTTCTAGTCCTTGTACTGTTGCTGTAAATAGTAGCTGTAGGCTTTTTATTTATTTATTTAGGGGATGTGGTCCTAAATGGAACATGGTGATGTGTACAAATGGGGCTGTGGCTTCTCATGTTGATCTTGTAGTGAGTGGAAAGTACCAGAATAAACCAAAAATATATTATTAACTCTGCTGGAAAGTGGGAATATATACATATATATACTTTAAAAAATAGAAAAGATATGTATATAATATTATATATATTTAATACAGTACAGCTTCTGTATATTTAAACTCTGCCTCTGGCCTGTGTCTGACTTGGTTCACCCAGAGAAGCAGGGCAGCGTGCGTCTTCCCCCTCAGGCTGCAGTGCGCCAGTGCAGGGCCGCCCAGCCCGCAGAGTCTGTTTGCAGACTGGGCAGGGAGCGGAGACTTTTTTTTCCCCCTTTTGCACTGGGAACACCTCTGTCCGCAAGACACGTGTGAACGGGCTCGTGTGTGTGGTGTGTGCTCGGCCGGTCGCAGCCGTATCCAAGCTGGTACACTGGTGCTTTGCAGGAAAACCTGTGTGCTAGACCCCGTGTCCGTCTTCCCTGGCTTGGTGGCATGTGACTTTCAGACCTGTTGCTGTGGAGTCTAGTGATTTACTGTAGCTCTTATGACATGATTTGTCATCCTTAGCAGCTGCTACTGATGCTTTGCCTTTCGTTTGTACCTTTGCTTTAGCATTTCGCTGGGAAGCCAGTTATTAGCTCGAGAAGGCATGATGACCGTGTTTTCAGTACCTGCGTGTCATGCCAGCTTTCGAGCCTTGATTTATTCTTTTCTTTCCACTCTTAAAAGTAGAGATGCTGACTATGGATTTCTTGCCCAATGCCTTGAAATATTCCAGAGGATATTAGCTTAACTCCTTTTTAAAAGAGAAATAGGGACAAATTTTGAAAAGAAATTATCCTTGGGTTCCGTGACATGAAAGAGGGTTTGATGTCCTTTAAGCGCCTGCAGTGAAATAGGGTAATCTTTTTAAAAAGCCCCTTCATAGCATCCGGCAGATACTTGCTTTGTGTCTTCAGCTTCCTTGCATTTAACATGTGTGTGACGGCATTTAGGCAGATGAGAGATCATTTGAAGCTTATATAAATAAGCACAGAGATTTCACTTCCAAGCCACCTCAGGAACCCAACCACTGCCTCAGAAAAAGGGGAGCTGGGGCTGTAAGCGGCTGTGCCCCCGAGTTCCCCACCCCTCCCCCAGGCATCCTTATGGTATATGCACGTCACTGCACTGGGTGGATTCTGGGGTTTAAAAATACATATCTCCCACCCAGTTTGATTGTCATTAGTAAAATACTGGCAGGTACACCACGTGGAGTCTTTTCGGGGTCCTTTAACATAGGTAGGTTTCATGGCATTGACTCGAGAACCTCACTCCCCTGTGGGCATGGTTCCCTACATTTATCCAGCACCACACCCCTTGCATGTGTGGGGGTGGATCAGCCTTTCCTGGACGATTAGGAAAAGAAAATATTTTCTCACCTCCATAAACAGGACAAGGGAAGGTGTTTGCGAAAATGTATTCATTCTTTTTACAGAAAATTTGTTAATACTCTCGCTGCTTTCTTTGGTCATTTTTAACTTCATCCGCTAAAATAACTTAGCTGGTCTGTGCTTACGTTTTACTTGGATTTGTCTTATATTACTGGAGTCCAACTGCTCTTCCTAGAGTTCTAGTTTATTTCCCATAAGTCTGTCAATTCAGAATGCATCTGATAAGGCAATATCAATCTGTTGGTGAGACGTTAGGCGGCTCTTCTATGTATGTTAAGTGGAGATAGAGGTACTTTTTCCTGGAAGAAAGAACCCCAGGATACACACTGTCATGTAATGTCTTTCAGAACTAATGGGCCAGAAATTTCTCTGAAGAAAATATGTGTCATATTGTAGATAACATACTGTGATCAGCTTATTTTTTATCTGACTTAAGAAATCACTTCTCAGGTGGAACCACCATTTAATCCACGGAGCCATCCTCAGAGTAAAAATACTCGATCAGGTATAACCTTTGGTTCTTTAAACCTTAAATTCGTGGCATCTGCAGAGGTTCGGGTTGTTTTCAGAGTGAATTAGTGACGTGTGTAAAGCGTTGACTTCTACCACAGCCCCACACTCGGCGCCCTTCTGTTTGGGGCCGGAAGGCTGCTTGTTGCGGGACTGTCCTGTGCACTGAGGATGTTTGGCAGCATCCGAGCGTGACCTCTAGATGACAGCAACGTCCCCAGGGGCTTTCCTGGCAACCCCGGGGTTAGAACTCTGCTTCCAGGTTCAGTCCCTGGTTAGGGAACTAAGCTCCTGCAAGCCGCATGGCGAGGCCACACACACACACAAAAAAGCCTCCCCCACAGTGTCTCTAGCAGTTACCAGGTGTTCGCTGGGGGCAAAATCACCCCTAGTTGAGATGTTCTCTGCAAGTTGCCTTTGCCAGGCACCAAGTACATTTGATTTCTGGTAACAGTCTCCACTAAATAGATTTCACTGGTCAAGTATTTGTACAGACATAAATATAAAACTAATCTTGAGGAATCGCTTTACAGTTTTTAAAGTGCTTTAATAGATACCTTCCCCTTTGAAACTGAAGCAATCTGAGGTGGAAATTAATGATCATGTAGGTGTCTGAGAAGTGGGAGCTTTCAGAAACTTTAAAGTCTAAAATGGAATGCCTAAAATAATCTCCCCGGAGAGAGCAAGTGGAGTCCATGAAAAAAACGCTTGTAATCTTTACCTGTGACTTAAACTCTTCAGCATCCCAGCCTCCCTCACATCCCGGTTTACAGGTGCGCCTGGGACCAGGCAATCCTGCGGCTTCATTGCAGCCCCGCTGACTGTGACTCAGGAAGGACTTGGCTTATGGGTCCTTCCACAAGTGCACTGGCTTCTCCACCTCCCCACCCCCACCTTTACATGGAAACTGGCTTCCCTGATCGTTCAGCTGGTATAGAATCCGCCTGCACTGCAGGAGACCCCGATTCGATTCCTGGGTCAGGAAGATCCCCTGGAGAAGGGAAAGGCTACCCACTGCAGTATTCTGGCCTGGAGAATTCCATGGACTGTATAGTCCATGGGGTCGCAAAGAGTCGGACACGACTGAGCGACTTTCACTTTCCTAGCCTGAGAATAAACAGTGTGTGCTGTAACTTCCTAATTTTTTTGCCCTGTGGCCTGAAGGTGCCAGCGAGGTGATGGCAGGAAAGGGTGACACAGTCACCCCCCGAAGCATCTCCCGGCAAAGGGGGCACAGCACATCTCAGTATAAGCAGAACGCCGTCTCACACACTGCGCCCAGTCTCGGGGAGCAGTTGCTGAATTTTTGTCTGTTGTGGACAAGGTTTGATTTAATCACAGACGGTAAGCGCCCGGCCTCTCCCTGTGTTTTCACCAAGGCTGTCGCACCTGCCTTTATCGCTGACTGCTTTGAACTTGAAGGCTCTCTGGTTATCGGACAACCAGGCCCAGCCACTGCTCACGTTCCAGACGGACACCGACCACACCACCGGGGAGAAGATCCTCACCTGTGTCTTACTTCCTCAGCTGCCTTCTGAACCCGCCTGCCAAGGTGAATTGAAGGGCCGGGTTCACTTGACCCCGAGAGTTAGCAGCGGCTCCTGCCCACCCGTAAGGCCTCTCCCCGACCACGGGGCTGCGGGCCAGCCCAGCTGTGAGGTTCCTGTGGGTCTCCCCTGGGGATCTTCTGCCGTATCTTTACAGAACACATGCTCATACCTGTGTATCACTCCTGGCATTCCTTAAATAGCCTTCTGGTTTTGAATTCCAGCTAAGGCTGAAAATGCACATATGTCTTCCTAAAAGAGATTAGAGTCCCTAAGGAAATGGCAGCCCACTCCAATACTGTTGCCTGGAAAATCCCATGGACAGAGGAGCCTGGTAGGCTACAATCCATGGGGTCACAAAGCGTCGGACACGACTGAGCGACTCCACTTTAAAATTCATGCAGACAGTTCGGAGGATTAGTACTGATGGTCTCCAGCAAAGCGTTTTTAAGCCAGGGAGTTGTTTTGAGTAACTATACCTTTGTTTTGTAAATCATACGCGCTTAAAAAAAGCATTCATAGTCACATGGCAGGGCTGTCAGAAACCCTTTGCTGAGAGCTGGTTTTGATAGAAGAAGTCTAGAAGGCTCTGGACAAATGGAGTCACCTCGCTGACCCCAGCCTGGTTAGAGGAACGTTAAGACCCCAAGAGGACAGTGTAGGTTTGAGCGGCCAAGAAAAGGACCAGATCCCACACGTGCAGCCACCTCACTGTCAAGAGGAAGTTTTTGAAGTGAGTGTGTAAGAAAGAATCTTGAAAAAGTGGTCTGGGAATCGTGATGACATTCTGAAATGAAATAGTAAACACTTATTTAGCAGATGTGATCTCAGAAAGAATTAGGTATCCTCGGAAAGACAGGGTCAGGGTCGCCTTGCCACAGCAGCCCTGCTCACGTGGTCTTTGTCCGGCAGAGAACCTGCCCCGCTGCGGCGCCCTTGAGAGCCTGGTGCACGACGTGTCAGAAGAGGCCTGGAACGAGCGGGCGGTGAACCGGGTCAGCGCCATCCGGTTTCTGGACGATGAGAAGGATGACGACGACAACGAAACGGTATGGGATTCGGGCTGCTTGGCGTTCACGGATGCTCAAAATGGAAACGCATTCTGAGATTGAGAGTGGCGCCTGATAAAGAGCCCTCTTATTTTCAAATAGTCTTTACTCCTTTCTGCCTTCAGCATTTAAGAATTTTTTTTAGAAGGCAAAAGCTAGATATTTCTAAGCCCTGGTTCACCAAATGCGTGTAAAGCAAGTGGGACTTACAGATTTGTTTGTTTGAACAGGGTGTGGGTGCTTCTTTTTCTTTCTTTGTGATGGTTTCCCCTCAGGCCCCCACTGATTTCTTAAAGTCAGCTGGGAAGTGTTTCTTTTCCGCTGTTCTCAGTGAACTAGGTCGCTCCCCTCCCTCCGCCGCCATGCACAGCTCTGCCGTGTGGACTCATCCACGTTTCACCGAGTGGCTGAGCTTGTGGCTGAGCTTGCCTGCTGTCCTGTTGGACTTGGTGCTCCCCTTCATGTGACCCAGGAGCCTTCACCTTCTTGAAGACAGCGTGTGACCTCCGTAGGATTCCCTTACATGCTATCATTGAGAATCAGGCATAGGTTTGAAAGGACCACTCAGCCCAACTTGCCTCCATCCTCGACACGTGTCTTTGCCATTCGGCTGAGTCAAGGACAGCTTGTGAGCCTTGCTGCAAGTTGACTTTGGCCTCTGAACTTTCTGACACTAATTGAGATTTTCATAAGCAGAGCTCACAGGGAATACTTGCTGCCCCCAAGACAAAGGGAGGTTTTAAAATTACTGCCAGGCAGCAGTCTGTTATTCCAGCTGTCTGCAGGGGGACTTTTTACTTATTCTATGAGGGCAGAGTAGGAGTTAAGCATGACAGAATGACTCCAGCCAAAAGGGCTCTTTAATTTTATCTCATGGCTTCTTAGAGCAGGACTGTTTCACCAGCTGCTCACTGTCTGAGTTCTGCCCTGCCTTTGTTAGCCTACGATGCCCTTCCTCAGACTCACTGACGAGAGGTAGGTGCTGTTTAGGAGCAGAAGAGCACATAGCATCTTTAATAATATAATTTTTAAAACATTGTCCATACCCCGTTACTTCACTTCCAGCCCTGTGGTCTTTTAGGAAAAGAATGTGAATTTTCTTCAGTAGGTCATATAAATATTAATAAAACAGACGAATTAGAAAAGAAGTCCTTTCTCACCTCCCTTTTCCTTCACCCCCTGTGCCTCATGGGTTGAAGAAGACCTTCAGATAATAGTAGAACATTCTAGTGGTTCCAATTTTAAAATTTTTGACTCCTCTTTCTTTTGCCTTCCTCCACCCCCCTCATTATATCTTGTAAGTCTTTTATTATTTTTCTTACTGTTCGTGGAACCTTGTTTTTATCTTAACACATCTCGTATTTTCCTAAGTATTCTTTTATCCTGAAAGGAACTCTTCCATCTTGACGAGATAAGTTGTAGACAGCATGTTTGTCCTTCCTTCCACTTGGGAGCAGTTGATAAATGCTTGTAGCTCCAAGGCAAGCTTTCCACCCGCTCTGCCTGTGACCTCTGGGCAGGGGGACCTGGGTGGGACAGCTTTTGCGGGAGTGATGGAGTGAAGCCCAAACACTCACCCCGATGCTTGCTTCTCAGAGAACACTCCTGAGACGAGCCACGCCCCACCCAGGGGAGCTCAAGAGCATGAAGAAGACAGTGGAGAATTTACGGAATGACAGGAATGCTGCTAAAGGACTGGATTCCAACAAAAATGAGGTCAACCATGCCGTCGACCGTGTGACCACGTCGGTGTAGGTGGCGCGTCCGTCTTACCTCCCGAGTTGTCCTGCTGCGGAGCCGGCCTGCCCCCTGGAGCCCCCCACGGGGATGCTGCGCCCGGGAAGTGCCTTACTCTCACCCGACAGCCAGTCACTGCACCCACCCGGTCTCCAGCTTGATTGTTTTTTCCTCCTAAATTTCAGTCATTTGTAATAAGTAGAATACACTACTGACAACACCTGACCTTTGTTTTTGTCTTGTGTTGGGGTCAGGGAGAGCAGGAAGGGGAATTCTGGTCCCCCTCCCTCCCATCAAGTGCTGGGACATTGCGAACCCACGTTCTCTTGGACCTACTGATGAGACAGAGAGTTTTATGTATGGAAAAAAACAATTGGTAATTTTTTAAACCCTTTTTGGCAGCTCAGATGGTGTACATTTAAACATTTTGTATAGGTATTTCGTAACAAAAAATATGTATTTCCTTTTGTTATTTTATCTTGGAAACGGTACACATTTTAGTATTTGTGCAGGAAAAAAAATACAGTCCTAAAGTATTTGTTTTTATCTGTACTATCCACTTGTGCCTTATTGTCGCCTGAGTCCTGTCAAACCAGTTGTCACAGTGACATCTTTGAGCAGAGATGAGGCTGGAAAGGTGATACTTTGAAAGCAGTGTTGGATTTTAATCAGTAATCAGGATTTATTTTTAACCAAAAAGAAGAATTACCACCAATTTGCAAATTTTATCAATTGATTATTTTTTTAAGATGAACCAAAGGATTAGACTGCTAATATTTCATATCTTTTCCACTTTGACATTTTCATGAATGGGTCTCTTAGGATGAGTGTCCTGTCTGATTGTACCTACTCAGAAGGTACGTGCCATTTGTAAAATAAAACAGAGCACAAAAGCACAAAAAGAGCAAACCAGTTCAGAAATTCAGTGGGGAAATAAATTATGTACTGCAAAGAGAAAGTATGATTTTTTTTATTAAAGAAAGCTTTAAAAGTTTTATACTGAGATATAAAAACCACAATAAAGCAGAATAACCTACGACCCTGTTAGAAATGTTGCTATCTTTATAAGTGCAATTTAATTTGTAAATAGAGTTTGGATCAAAGTGTAACAAAATATTGCTTCAAGTTTTAATTTTAAGTCTGCTAATTTAAGAGGTGCAGGGTATGTTTTGGTGTGTTTCTGTTGATTTTTTTTTAAATTTTATTTTGTATGATGTGATAAAAGAGGAATGAAAAACGCCCGTCCCTGTCTGGTGTTTAGGAAAATCATGCTGTTGGTGTTGCCTTTTTATTCTTTCCATGAAATAAAGTCAGCCTGGACATTAGCGATACAGCTTTTTAAAGTTGATTATGTCCTCGTATGTTCAGATGATAACAGGCAGCCAAGTTCTTTAAGAACGAGCGCCCTCTCGGATTCCTGAAGCCTGAAGCGCTGCTCAGCTTTGTGTGAGCCTCCTGTGGGACCGAAGTCCGCATCTCCCCCACCAGGGGGAGCGGAACCCAGCACCCTTCTCAGTCTGCCTCCCCACCTTGGGTTGGGGCCGACTGGCCAGTCGAACTCCTTAGAAACCTGCTTTCAACCAGCCAGATACCATGCCTTCTTTTACTACCGGGCATTTACTTACTGAGTTCGTTCTGCCTTTATGGTGGTGTGTACGTGTGTATCGAGTCGTAAGGCTGCTGAGTTGAGAGCGCGTGGCACGCAGTGGTTTTCACCTGGTCAGTCTCTGTCTCATTCCCGCATCAGTGGGCACCCTTCTCCTTCTTTCCATTTTAAGATTCTGGCATACTCTGTTTTGTAAAGATGATGCCACAGAGTCTCGGGCTGACAGAGCCGCAGACTGACTTTATTTAAGGAGAGTTACCTTGACCCTGATGGCATCACTGACTTGATGGACGTGAGTCTGAGTGAACTCCGGGAGTTGGTGATGGACAGGGAGGCCTGGCGTGCTGCGATTCATGGGGTCGCAAAGAGTCGGACACGACTGAGCGACTGATCTGATCTGACCTTGACCCTGAAGAGCAGAACAGACTTCCTGGTATTCTGTTGGTTTATCTCCATATGAAGCCCAGACTCAGCTCACCATGGCTTGGGTGAATAGAGACGGACAGGAAGAGTATGTGTGTTTGAATTTTTCTAGAAAATTCTGCATACCTAATTGTTTCCTTTGGTCTGTCTCCTCTACTTCACATACTCCTGGGCTTTTTTTTTTTTTTCCCTGGTTTGTTTGATAATGTTTTTGTTTTCATAAGGAAAAGTCACTGTTCACCTTGGTCGTTTATTCTGGGTGACACGATGCTGCTCTTATCCTCCAGATGCTGGGACAGAGGTAGCTTTCACAGCGGAAATGGCACCAACCAGTCAGACCCAACCCAAGAACATGCCAGCCTCTTCCAAGGAAAAGAAATAATTAGGTATGTAGAATCTCCTAGAGAAATTTAAATGTGCACAGTGCTCTGTCCACCTCTTTCCCCCAAAGCTGTGGTGAACTGAACAGTGAAGGATGAGCTTTATATGAAAACAAAATCCACCGTGGACGTTCTCTCTGTTCTTCAGGGTCAAGATTTCACCTTAGATAAAGTCGGTCTGCTTCTCATTCAGCCCATGGGTCTAAGTATCATCTTTATAAAAACAAAACCGAGAATGCCAGAATCTTAAAATGGGAAAGGAAGCAAGCTTTCTTATCCTTATGACTCCCTGGGGGCTCAGTGGTAAAGACTCTGCCTGCAGTGCAGGAGACTCGGGTTCAATCTTACCATTTTAAGGGAAACTTGACTATGTGAAAGGAGGCCTTGTGAGGCCAGAGGCAGAAGTTCCTGACCTCTCTCTCAGGAGTCCTGCTCCCCAGCCCTGTCAGCCCTGCCCCTGTCTGTCTTTTCCTCTAGGAAAGGGAGGAGTACCCTGTCTGGCCTGACTGTTTGTCTTGGGGGAGTGGCAGGTAAAAGCAGGAAAGACTTGTATGACCTGTTCGTCCACTTGTTTGTAGCCCCCAGTTCCTCTTCTTTAGCAAGGAAATTGTGCCTAAGTGCGTAAAATTCTCAAAATGGAGAGGGCATGAAATCATGAAATCACTGATGATGAGGAGGGAAAAAGGAAAAGGGTTAGTTGCTCAGTCATGTCCCACTCTTTGCAACCCCATGGACTGTAGCCCCTGTCTGTGGAGTTCTCCAGGCAAGGATACTGGAGTGGGTAGACCTTCTCTTCTCCAGGATGATGAAGAGGGGCATTTAAGAAATCTAGAGTAGGTTGCCTGTGTCTTCTGTTTTTTTCTGGAAAGTTTGGAGGAATGGGCCTGACCAACCCAATCTTTCTACCTAGAAGCTTCCCAGTGAGGTTTTGCAGGGTAAGGAAACCCAGGTGAGTCAGGCCCAATTCCTTGTCTGTTGGAAAGTTACTCTGAGCAGCTCGTTCTAATCTTGTAAGGTGGCCGATGCCCCTGCTCTGGGCACGCTGGCTGGCAGGCGGCAGGGCTGCACAAACAAACACTGTCTAATCGGGGCGGCCCTGGAGCTGCTTGTTAACGGGAGCCCGGTGAGAGCTGAAATCTCACAGTAGCCTTCAGAGTTGACTTTACTCAAGTTTCCAAAGAACTAATTAAAAGAACTTCAAAATCAAAATCAAAAGTAGAGGTATCAGTTCAGTTCAGTCGCTCAGTCGTATCCAACTCTTTGCAACCCCATGAATCGCAGCACGCCAGGCCTCCCTGTCCATCACAAACTCCCGGAGTTCACTCACACTCACATCCATCGCGTCAGTGATGCCATCCAGCCATCTCATCCTCTGTCGTCCCCTTCTTCTCCTGCCCCCAGTCCCTCCCAGCATCAGAGTCTGTGGACCCTCATATACTTACCTCCCGGAGTCAACAATTCCCAGTATGAGAACAGTGCTGAGCCATTTGACAAGATAGTGAGTAGGGTTCCCTGTGCTACACAGTAGGTCCTTGTTGATCATCTGTTTTATATGTAGTGTATCTTTTAATCCCAAACTCCTAATTTATCCCTTCCCTGCCTTTCCCCTTGGTAACCGTAAGTTTGTTTTCTATGTCTGTGAGTCTGTTTCTCCTTTGTCAATACGTTCATTTCTATCATTTTTGTTTAGATCTCACATATAAGTGATGTCATATGGTATTTGCCTTTCTGACGTCACTTAGTATGATAATCGCAAGATCCATCCATGTTGCTGCAAATGGTAGGCCGTTGTGTAGAAACCAAATGATGTTTTATTTTGAAAGTTTTTTTTTTCTTTTTTTCAGATGTGGACCATTTGTACAGTCTTTATTGAATTTGTTACAATATTGCTTCTGTTTTTTGGCCACCCCGACCAGGGATCAAAACACACCTCCTGCTTTGGAAGACAAAGTTTTAACCACTGGACAACCAGCGTGCCAGACCTTCTAGAACTAACACCAGAAAAGGTGTCCTTTTTATCATAGCGGACTGGAATACAAAAGTAGGAAGTCAAGAGGTACCTGGAGTAATAGGCGAGTTTGGCCTTGGAGCACAAAATGAAGCAGGGCAAAGGCTAACAGAGTTCTGCGAAGAGAACACACTGGTCATAGCAAACACCCTCTTCCAACAACACAAGAGAAGACTCTACACATGGACATCACCAGATGGTTAACACCGAAATCAGATTGATTATATTGTTTGCAGCCGAAGACGGAGAAGCTGTATATAGTCCAAAAAAAAAAAAAGACCAGGAGCTGACTGTGACTCAAATCATGAACTTATTACAAAAAAGTGAAAAGTGAAAGTCATTCAGTTGTGTCCAACTCTTTATGACCCCATGAACTATACAGTCCTTGGAATTCTCCAGGCCAGAATACTGGAGTGGGTAGCCTTTCCCTTCTCCAGGGGATCTCCCCAACCCAGGTATCCAACCCAGATGTCCCTCACTGCAGGTGGATTCTTTACAAGCTGAGCCACCAGGGAAGCCCAGGAATACTGGAATGGGTAGCCTGTCCCTTCTCCAGCGGATCTTTCCGACCTAGGAATTGAACCCAGGAATCAAACCAGGGTCTCCTGCATTGCAGGCTGATTCTCTACCAACTGAGCTACTAGGGAAGCCCTCCTTATTACAAAATTCAGACTTAAATTGAAGAATAAGCAGGGAAAACCACTAGACCATTCAGGTATGACCTAAATCAACTCCCTTACAATTACAGAGTGGAAGTGACAAATAGTTCCACTGGATTAAATCTGATAGACAGAGTGCGTGAAGAACTATGGGCAGAAGTTTGTGACATTGTACAGGAGGCAGTGATCAAAACCATCCCTAAGAAAAAGAAATGCAAAAAGGCAAAATGATTGTCCAAGGAGGCCTTACAAATAGCTGAGCAAAGAAGAGAAGTGAAAGGCAGAGGAGAAAAGAGAAGATATACCCATCTGAATACACAGTTCCAAAGAACAGCAAGGAGAGGTAAGAAAGCCTTCCTAAGTGATCAGTGCAAAGAAATAGAGGAAAACAATAGAATGGGAAAGACTAGAGATCTCTTCAAGAAAATTAGAGACACCAAGGGAACACTTCATAAATGGGCACAACAAAGGACAGGAATGGTGTGGACCTAAGAGAAGCAGAAGATAGTAAGAAGAGGTGGCAAGGATACACAGAAGAACTGTACAAGAAGAGCCAAATGACCCAGATAACCACGGTGGTGTGGTCACTCACCTAAGCCAGCCATCCTGGAGTGTGAAGTCAAGTGGGCCTTAGGAAGCATCACTACAAACAAAGCTAGTGGAGGTGATGGAATTCCAGCTGAGCTATTTCAAACCCTAAAAGGTGATGCTGTGACAGTGCTGCATTCAGTATGCCAGCAAATTTGGAAAACTCGGCAGTGGCCACAGGACTGGAAAAGGTCAGTTTTCATTCCAATCCCAAAGAAAGGCAATGCCGAGGAATGCTCAAACTTCCAAACAATTGCACTCATCTCACACTCTAGGAAAATAACACTAAAAATCCTTCAAGCTAGGCTTCAACAGTACGTGAACTGAGAACTTCCAGATGTACAAGTTGGATTTAGAAAAGGCAGAGGAACCAGAGATCAAATTGCCAACATTTGTTGGATCATAGAAAAAGCAAGAGAATTCCAGAAAAACATCTGCTTCGTTGACTACACTAAAGCCTTGTGTGGATCACAACAAACTGGAAAATTCTTAAAGAGAGGGTAATACGAGACCATCTTACCTGCCTCCTGAGAAATCTGTATGCACGTCAAGAAGCAACAGTTAGAACCGGACATGAAAGAATGGACTGGTTCAAAATTGGGAAAGGAGTACATCAAGGCTGTATGTTGTCATCCTGCTTATTTAACGTATGCGGAGTACATCATGCAAACTGATGACAAGCTGGAATCAAGATTGCCAGAAGAAATATCAATAATCTCAGATATGCAGATGACACCACCCTTATGGCAGGGTGAAGGGGATCTAAAGAGCCTCTTGATGAAAGTGAAAAAAGAGAGTGAAAAAGCTGGCTTAAAACTGAACATTAAAAAAACTAAGATCATGGAATCCAGTCCCCTCACTTCATGGCAAATAGATGGGGAAACAATGGAAACAGTGACACATTTTATTTTTTTGGGCTCCAGAATCACTGCAGATGGTGAGTGCAGCCGTGAATTAAAAGACGCTCCTTGGAAGAAAAGCTTGACAAACCTAGACAGATACTAAAAAGCAGAGACGTTACTTTGCTGACAAAGGTCTGTTTAGTCAAAGCTATGGTTTTAACCGTAGTCATGTATGGATATGAGAGTTGGACCATAAAGAAGGCTGAGCAGTGAAGAATTGATGCTTTTGAACTGTGGTGTTGGAGAGGACTCTTGAGAGTCCCTTGGACTGCAAGGAGATCCAGCCTGTCCATCTTAAAGGAGATCAGTCCTGAATACTCATTGGAAGGACTGATGCTGGAGCTGAAGCTCCAATACTTTGGCCACCTGATGCGAAGGGCTGATTCATTGGAAAAGACCCTGATGCTGGGAAGGAAGGAAGGCAGGAGGAGAAGGGGATGACAGAGGATGAGATGGTTGGATGGTATCACCGACTCCATGGACATGAGTTTGAGCAAGCTCTGGGGGTTAGTGAAGGACAGGAAGCCTGGCATGCTGCAGTCCATGGGGTTGCAAAGAGTCAGACACTTCTGAGCGACAGAACAACAGCAACCAGCGTGCATGTTAAGTCGCTTCAGTACTTTCTGACTCTTTGTGACCCTATGGACTGGAGTCTGCCAGGCTCCTCTGTCCATTGGATTCTCCAGGCAAGAGTACTGGAGTGGGTTGCAATGCCCTCCTCTAGGGGATCTTCCCAACCCATGGGTTTAGCCTGTGTCTCCTGCATTAGCAGGTGGGTTCTGTACCACTCTTGCCACCTGGGAAGCTGTGGACCACCAGGGGAGTCCTCAAATTATGTTCTAAAATACATCCATGAGGAAAAGACTATACAATGAAATAATTTAAAAACCCCAGGAGAAGCAGAGTGCAAGTGTACCCTTTGCAGCAGCATTTGGAGTCTAAAATTTTGAATCAGCACAGTGCAGCCACTGGAATCATGTGCTTGGGTTTGAATCCCAGAGCTGCAGTGTGGCTTCGGAGACGCGACTTAACCTCACCCATTCTTCATTTCTAAAATGGGGCAGTGAAGCCTCTTACAGGCTCAGCCTGAGGATGAAATAGGGTGCGTAGGACACACGCTCTCAGGAAGCCTGCGTCTGTGATTAGTACAGGTCTTGCTGCTGTTGTTATTCTAATGGTGTTATTAGCAGCTCTGCACTTCCTCCCACGGGCTCAGCAGTGTGTGCTCACCGGGGTCATATTCACCGGAAATGAGGACACACGCTTATTCTCTGTTGGAGAAAACTTCATCTGAAAACTCTCCTGTGATGTTCTCTAGAGACCCATGGGTTATGTAATGGACCAGGGAATTTGCAGCTCGCTTAATGGTTAGGTTAGCAACCATCCCCTTGTAACTGGTAACTGATGGCTCAGACTGTAAAGAATCTGCCTGCAGTGCAGGAGACCTGGGTTTGATCCCTGGGTCAGGACAATCCCCTGGAGAAGAGAATGGCTACCCATTCCAGTATTCCTGCCTAGAGAATTCCATGGATAGAGGAGGCTGGTGGGCTACAGTCCCTGGGGTTGCAAAGAGTCAGACACGACTGAGTGACTAACACTTTCACCTAGTAACTGCTCATTGTAACTCGAGTTACCAGCTAGGTGTTCTCAAGGGAAAGCTCATTCCTACTGAGAAACCGTTAATGCCTGATTGAGGAAAGGTCTGTGGGTTTCCACACCGCACCACCACCCCCCTGCCCCCGCCAAGTCCTCGGCGCCCTGAGCTGTGGTCTCGTGCCCATTTACTGTCTTATTTCCCTTTGGTTCACCCTTGACTTTTGTGAATCCCTCCTTTCCCTCTCTTGCTGGGTTCTGTCCCTTCTCTCTCTGAGGCTTCTCTGTCCCAGGAGGGGCAAGTAGATCGAACATGTGGAACATTTTTGGGAAGAAACCTACTGGATAAAAGAAATCAACACAGCCTGCGTTGGCGAGCATGCAGTCCACTCCCATCTTCCTGGAGTGTTTGCTTTTTGAAAAGCTGACAGCTGGTAGGATGGATGGGGAGACCGACCGGAAGAACTTGATCTGGTTGCCTTCGTTCAGCAGGCTGTGGGGAAGATTCAAGGTGAGCTTTTGTGTCTCACAGTTGGCAGACGGACAGTGTAAACTGTGGTGGTGGACAGTCCCTCTCTTCAACGGGCCCAGGCCCTTGAGAGAATCTGATTGGGTTGATCCTCCAAGGATTTGTGAGGCACCAGCATTTAATTTCTAAGGCTACCCCGGGTGCAGCGAAACAGTGGTTCCAAAGGCTGCTGTTTACTAAGCACTTGGCACACGCCACATCCCGGGCGGACTAAGCACAGTTCCAGTTTTCCAGAACAACCTCTGAGGTAGGTTGTTTCCATTTTGCAAGCATGCATTTTGCAAAAGACACAATTAGGGTTCAGCTAGTTTTGATGTGTTTGAGGGAAGAGGCAAGCTCCACATGCTGTTTCACCATCTTGAGCTCTCCCCACCAAGGTTCAGATAATTTTCATGACTTTCACAACATCAAAAGTAAATGACAAAGTTGAAATTCAATTCATATCTCCATTGACTAGGATCTGATCTCCATAACTCATTTGTTTTCCTTAGCCCCCCAGACAAAACACTGTGAAGCTGCAGTTATATTTAGAGCTGTATTTATTGTAGAGATGATGATTCTGTCTTAATTTATCAAGATCCTTTAGATCTAGGTTGTAGACAAAGCCTGGGCTTCCTAGGTGGTGCTAGTAGTAAAGACCCTGCCTTCCAAAGCAGGAGATGCAAGAGACATGAGTTTGGTCTCTGGGAAGGGACAATTCCTCGGAAGAGGGCATGGCAACCCACTCCAGTATTCTTGCCTAGAAAACTCCGTGGACAGAGAAGCCTGGTGGGCTGCAGTCAATAGGGTCACAAAGAGATATGACTAAAGAGACTTAGCACGCACATATGCATAAACAAAGATTGGTGTAGAACTCTGTGACATTGAGCAACATCTATGCAAACTTGGATCTTCCTCTGTGCCCAATTAGGGTGGCAAATGTTATGCCTTTCATCCCCTCCCCTCCCTACTCTACCTGGTGTCCTATGGCAAGAGGTGCAAACATTTTCATGGGCTCTCTGTTCTACCATCTCAGAATGCCTGCAATACTCAAGAAACTTGGGAGAAAAAGGGCTTGGTGGGTGACCAGAAAAGAAATCAATATGTTTTTTAACATTGACTGAAGTGACAGTTGGGGAACCGACTCTTGAGAGAGCGCCAACATGTTGCAAACATTGGCAGTTAGCCCTAGAGTGAGTGAACTAATTAATTAGGAATGATCCTCAACCTCGCTGCCTTTCACAGCCTCCCGTGGGAGAAAAGATAGCTCAAGAAGGCTTGGAGATCAAGAGTGCTGAAACCTGACCTTGGCGCAGTCTGGGGGGAGGTAAGAAAGGTGAGTCGTGGTTTATTTCAGATCCTCCCTTTAAAAATTGGTGTGAAAGATTTGACAAATAACGGTCACTCCCCTTTAGGAACTATTGTTTAACCATAGAAGCAGAAAAGTAGGGGGGAAAAAAGCTCATTTGATTTAGCAGGATTTAATTTTGTTGGAAACTGGCTCAACATCCCTGGTTGTACGAAGAGATGGCTTTGTGTGGTCAGTCTTCGTGTGGCAGGAAACCCGGGCCCTTTGGGGTTGGGTGGGGTGACACCTATATCTGATGAGTGCGCAGAGGCTTTTCAGAGGGGCTTTCTCAAGCGCAGGCTCGCTCTTTGCACCAGGCTTGCTCCTGTCTGAACCCCAGCATCCCGTGTTCACGCACCTGGCAGCTGCTTCTCGCCCTTCCCAGTTGTAGGTGTGAGGGCTTGTTTGTTTAAACCTCGAGCAACAGTTCTTGGAAAAACAAAACAACATGCTCACTTGTCTGGGCATTGCATGTTCTTCCTGACTGTCGTCCTGCCCATTGGCCCAGAGGCATCCTGGGTGGGGTGAGTTTCGGGGATGGTTTGGGGAGTTTCGGCAATGGGCTCTGGGCTGGGTCTGTCGGGTGGGGGTTGTTCTTGGTTTTCATCATTCTGGAACAGCTGGGGGTCAGAGGGCATCGCTGTAGATGTAGGTTCTTAGGTTCTGGCCTCACGCTTCTCAGCCTGAGGGCAGATGTACCCGGGGAGGCATTTACCCTAAACCTAACCCTGGTCCTAACACGTGCCTTAACCCTGACAGGTGGGAGGGAACCCTCGTCTGGCTTGTGTTCTCATCAGGACTCTTGAAAAACCGCTGGTTGGATGGGGTCCCTGCGGGACGTTACCCCCTCCCACTGCTGGCTGCCAGCTTCATGCCCCATCCCTCCCTAGCCCCCGCACTGGGTTGGTGTCACCAGCAGATGAAGGTGAAGGCAGTGTGCTCGGGCCTGAACAGAAGCAGACCTTTGGATACCCAGGGCTGGGCGTCTGTGAGGACTGGCCTAAGCCAGCGACCCAACCTCCTCTTTCCCATCTCTGTGTACAGTTCCAGGTAGCACACAGGTTGTTAGAAGAAAAACATCAACAGAGTACGGAAGCTCTGGACTGGTTCTTTCAACCCCTAGTCATAGCTACTGGGGATAGGATCACATTGCTCTTCAAGGAACTGGCACGGGGTGGCCAGAAAAATCAGTGCACAGCTGCCCTGCCTCCTGCCTGGAGGAGGAGGCCAAGCCCGTTTCTGCTCACCATCCTGTGATCCAAGACCACTACAGGATCCTCTCTTTCTTGGTGGAGACAAGCACCAGAGTCCCTTGGTGGCCATGTTAAAGCAGATTGCTGGCTCCCACCCCCAGAGTCTGACTCAGGAGGGCTGGATTGGGGCCCCAAAATCTGCATTTCTAACATTGCCAGGTGCAGCTGTTGCTGGCTCAGCGTCCACACGTAGAGAACCACTGCCCCCTGCACTGGAAGGAGCAGAAGCCTTAGAGTTAAGCAAAGCTGGGTTTAAAATCCAGCTACAGCACTTGGGTGGGCTTCCGTGGTGGTTCAGATGGTAAAGAATCCGCCTGCCAAGGCAGAAGACCTGAGTTCTATCCCTGGGTCAGGAAGATCCCCTGGAGAAGGGAATGGCTACCTGCCCCAGTATTCTTGCCTAGAGAATCCCATGGATAGGGGAGCCTGGCAAGCTCCATGGGTTTGCAAAGAGTCAGATGTGACTGAGCAAGTAACACAGCACTTACTTAATTTTGAGACCTTGAGAGGTTTTTCTTAATTTCTCCAAGTCTCAGTGGACTCATTTTTAAATGGGAATACCATCTCTTTTTCTAGAGGATTAGGGGACAGAGGTGACACAGAGCAGGCGTTCAGGAATCACCCGCTCCTCTGCTGCCCTGAAGTGTGCACACAGTGGCACGGGGCACCTGGTCTCTGTAGCTGAGTGCTGGGTTGGAGGCTTCTGTTAACACATCCAAGCTAATGCTAGTTGAGGCGGTACCACCAAGATCAGAAACTCTGATCGGGAGTGCCCCAGGGGAAGCCCAGAAGTGCTCGTGCCCAGCGGGGTTACAGCAGATCAACACTTCCTGACTTGCCCGATGGCAGAGACGGCATTATACTCATTTGTGTGTCTGTGCCTGACATTCCACCCCCAAAATTCCAAACCTACGATCTGCTGTTACACCTCGGCTGTTGGAGGAAATCTCCCAACTGTGCTATCTCAAAACATTTCAGGATGCTAAACCTCACTTGTGATTCTAAACCTTCACATGGGCCAGCACTCACTTTAGTGTCTCAAGAAGCTAAAGTCAAGTTGATTTAGTCAACTGGGCCCAAGTTTTCATTTTTCTCCATAAATCCATTATTCCCTGCAAAGACGATCCTTAAAACAGGTTAACTAGTATGGAAAAAATATATCTTCATAAATATTAAGTGGTATCATCCTTTGTTATTATCTAAAGCAAAATTATATATAATTTTAATTACAATGGTTTCATAGACATCTGACTAGTGGTACTAATCATTTATCATAGAATTTCCAATAAATTGTGCATTTTTAAGCCTTGTGTAATGTTTACTCCATCACTATCTAAATGATGGAGTTTCTCTGAGCCAAGATTTCCTCTGAGAACAATGGCCAAGTTTTTTGGACAACATTTCTATTAAAATATTTAAGTGCAGGAGTCCTTAAACTGTGGCTCACTGATAGATTTTGTAAATAAAATTTTGTTGGCGCATGTCTGTGCTTATTTGATTATGTACAGAAACTGGCCCTCAAAACCTAAAATACTCTCTGGCCCCTTACAGATAAAAGTTAACAAGGGGTTTCTGCTTCTGTCGGGCCGATGTGGCTCTCTTGCCACCAGAGGGCGCTGTGTCCTGTCTGCTTACACAGCCAGATCCTGTGTGGAAACCCTGGCTTCCTGCAGAGGCTGACTTCAGAGAACTGAATACACCCTGGGCCCTGCAGCTCCACCACCGACAGTACAGCCTCCTGGCTGCTTGCTCTGTCAACATGGGGTGCTCTGGGACCACCTCCTCTCAGGATGCTGAGAGGTCTGGGGTGAACCCTTGGTGCCCTTTCTGGGCCCCAGGACCATCTTAGGCCTGGCTAAGCAATGTGACCTGTCATCTCCATAACTGAAATAATATCTCATCTCTTCCCAGGTGGTACAACTGGTAAAGACTCTACCTGCCCATGCGGGAGACAAAGAGATGCGATCCTTGAGTCTCGAAGATCCCCTGGAGAAGGAAGTGGCAACCCACTCGTTTCTC
The DNA here is from genome assembly GCF_000754665.1 of Bison bison bison. Lineage (NCBI taxonomy): Eukaryota > Metazoa > Chordata > Mammalia > Artiodactyla > Bovidae > Bison > Bison bison. The sequence continues at coordinate 4,680,796 of NW_011494842.1, read as the reverse complement.
ACCTGGAAGATTCCACGCACAGAGGAACCTGGTGGGCTGTAGTCTGTGGGGTCGCAGAGAGTCAGACACCGCTGAGCACACACGCACACACACGCAGCATGCTGTGGAGAAGAGGCAGTGTTTTAAAGGCTGTGCAGGCGGCACGTGAGGATGCCTGAACGCCTGCTTTATTTTATGGAGGAAAGGCAGGCTTTCCTATATGTCCGTCTTCCTCTAGGGATGTCCCCTGGGCATCTGTGCTGAACTGGCCTTTCTCCAAACCGCCGTCCCTGGCCACAACCTGCTATCCTGGCCTCTCTCCTGACTTTGCTGCATCAATGACTCACTTTACCCTTTAACTTCAGCTGCTTCTTATAAACTATAATAGCCTAAGTTAGCGATAACCTTGATCTTAAGTCCTCCCCCCGTAACTGCCTGTTCCCCTGTTCTCTGCCAAGCTTCTTGAGAAAGAGGTCTGGTCTTGCTCTCTCCCCTTATAACCCTCCCACCCCAACCCCCTCCACCCAGTTCTGTGGGCATTCCTCCAGCACCCCGTGGAAACTATTCTGACCCAGCCACTGGGCCTCTGTTGCCATATTTGACAAACATTTCCCCCAGCTTTATTGAAATATAACTGATGTATTATTTAAGGTGTAGCAAGAGTTGGTGTGATACATTTACATTTGCAAAATAATGACCATACCCAGTGTGCACATTTTGACTCAGCTCTTGCTTTCCTAGACCCATCTGTTGGATTTGGCTCTGTGGAGAACCCTCTCCTCCTTGAAACTTCAGTGTTTTTCCAACTTTTAAAAACTGCGACTCAATTTAAGAAGGAATCTTCTACATGGTAACCCAGTAAACAGGTATATCTACTCAGCAGAAACTAATGTTTCCCAATGTATCCTTAACTGTATACAAGAACCCTAGTCCAGTTTCGTTCTTCGTCAGTGTGAATTACTTCACAGTCGAGTAATTGATTTTATTACCCAGTGATGGACCTGACTCCATAGCCTGAAGCCTACACCTTCGCCTCCCCTGACATTCTTTTTCTCTGCTTCTCCTCACATCTCTCTCACCATCCTCTTTGGGCCTTGCACTTCCTGATATTCCCGGCGTATCTCTCACCATCCTCTTTGGGCCTTGCACTTCCTGATATTCCCGGCGTCTTACCTTCAGCTTTCTGTTCCTTGCATATGTATCTTTCTTGGGTGGTCCTGTTTTTTCTCTTTATGCTGCAGACACCAAAATCCATCTTCACTCCAGAGTCCTGCACTGTGCTTCTGCAGAAAATGATATTGACCCCAGGTTCCGTTCCCAGAGCCCTGTCCCGGGTCAAAGTCAGAGGGGACTGGTTACCTGGTTGAAACTCACGGACTTGAGGCTGATCTGGGACACGGCTGCAAGCAAAACCAAAATAAAAGCCAACTGCGTTTTTCTACTTGAATCTAAGACAGAAAGACGGGACCAGCGTTTTCCATTCTAAAGTTCACATGTGTTTCTTTCCGATGTTTGTCATTTCCTGCTCTTTGTTAGAAGTGAGTCGCTGGGCCCAGCCTGTACTCAAGGGGACGCCTTTGGCTTTATCATCAGTAGAAGAAGAAGAGATAATAGCTCTCCTTTTCCGAGTGACCACTGTTACGTCAGGCACCATCCAGACTGCAGAATACACACTAGTTCAATTAGGTTTTAAATCCCACGACACTCTGAGCTTGGTGGTCGTATCCACATCTAAAAGACTAGGACACTGAGGCGCAAATCGGATTAATGATTTGCTCACACTGGCAGCTCTTTTGCTTGAACCAGGCCTGTTCAGCTCCTCCAATGGTCACTTCTCAGGGCAGGCCCAGCCCCGGTGTTTGCAAAACTCTTCCAAGCAAAAGGCAGTTCGGGGGTGGTGATGACAGAGAGGCACAGAAGTTATTCCAGCCCAGCCTCTGGATTGGCCCCCTCTAGCCAGGTTTTCAGCTGATCAAGTGCAGCGATGACCTTTGGTGGGTGAGTGGGTGGTGGTGGGGGAAGAAGGACAGGAGGAAAAAACAGTGGGAAAAACATGCCAAGGAATCCCCTTCATAGCCCGCTGGAAAATTTGCTAAATATCTGACCGGTGCTCACAGTTTCATTAGTCTAATCTTTGGCACAGAGAAGAGAAAGGACAGAAGAACCCCCACCGGCTTGTGTAACAGCTACTGGGGCTCAGAAGATACTGCCTTTGGGACATGCTGAGGAGTAGCCTCTCCAGAGTCCCTCAGTTGTGCCCCTGCGGCCCGCCTGTTAGCGGGAGGTTCGAGGAAACAAGAAATAAGAGATTGTAAAGGTCCCTTCAGCCATAGAAGCGAGGATCTCTTACCTTAACCGGAGGTCTTCTGGAATCTGAGACTGGGCCGCGTGAGCTTTCTGCTGAGTTCATTTTTCGCTGTCCCGGTTTCCAGCACGATGGGCCTTCCCCTGTGCTGGGTTTCTTCACCTTCTGCTTCTAGCACGGGAGCTTCGCTGAGTTGGGCTCCTGTTGTGCTTGGCCTCTTCCACGTAGAGGTTGTTTCAGCCAGGTTAAATCCGAGTCACGGCACCATAGATGTCACTCGAGTGTATGTTCCTCAGTTCTTTGTCTCGTCACAACAAAGATTTGGAGCAACGGACATTAAAGCCCTTGGCGCGTCACAGCTCTCAGGTCTTGGACAAACCGTGCTACAGCTCTTAGGCAAATCAGTGTTACAGCTCCATTTTTATTTATAAGATAGCAGGAGAATCCAAGACTCGAAGAGAAGAGAGTGGAAGAGTGCGTGGGGAGGGAGAAAAAGAGAGAGAGAAAGAGAGAGAGCGCGCACGCATGCACGCGGGAGAGAGAGTCCGAGAGAAAGCGCTTTGGCTCCTCCTTTTATATGTTTTTTCCTGCACCTGGGCCTGCCCTATGCAAATTGGGCTTAGCCAGGAGTGCTGTTTGTTCTGTTTGTTCTGCCTGAAGTCTTCACTCTGGTCCTCGGACCTTCCTTGTCTTTTAGCCACCACCATTTTGGACTCCTTTTTCCTATTCTACCTACCTAACATATGTGTCACTTCTACTGTATAATCATCAGGGATTTGATTTAGGTCATACCTGAATGGTCTAGTGGTTTTCTCTACTTTCTTCAATTTAAGTCTGAATTTGGCAATAAGGAGTTCATGATCTGAGCCACAGTCAGCTCCCAGTCTTGTTTTTGCTGACTGTATAGAGCTTCTCCATCCTCGGCACAAAGAATATAATCAATCTGATTTTGGTGTTGACCATCTGGTGATGTCCATGTGTAGAGTCTTCTCTTGTGTTGTTAGAAGAGGGTGTTTGCTATGACCAGTGGGTTCTCTTGACAAAACTCTGTTGGCCTTTGCCCTGCTTTGTTTTGTACTCCAAGGGCAGATTTGCCTGTTACTCCAGGTATTTCTTGACCTCCAACTTTTGCATTCCGGTCCTCAATGATGAAAAGTACAGTACCTTGAAAAGTACAGTAGTGCAGTACAATAGCTGGCATCCAGGGGTTGGCATCAGGTAAGAAGAGTTACTGACAGAAGAGGGGGGAAGAGGTGGGAGATGGTGGAGCAGAAGGATCACCAGCAACAGGAGATGGAGGGAAGCTGAACTGTCACTCATACCTGACGCTGCTGGCACAGGTTCTGCTTCCTTGCTGGAACCAGATGCGTGTTCCCATCTTTGAAAGTTCACACTAGAAACCACTTTACTTCTGATTAGCTTTGCCATTGCTGTGAGTCCCCAGATCACTGGCGCTGAGATGGAGATTTACTGGGAAATGTTCTTTGTGGTGACCCTTGAAGGAGGGTGTGAGAAGCAGGACTGGGCGTTGGGGAAGCTGAACAGCAAGGCTACTGGGGCAGCGGCTTCAGCCCATCTGGGGGGCGCCTGGGAGCCCAAATGAAGCAGAGAGGGGACCTTTGCACCCCTGAGCAGTGGTTGATGTGGCTGTACAGCCAAGGCGGGTCAACTCAGACCAGGCAGCTACCTCCTTGGAGGTCAGCTCCTTGGCTGGAGGGGAGCCCAGGGATGAAGAGCAGTGGCCAACTCACTGGACAGCTGGGCAGGGAGCACCCCACTTTTGGACGAGCATCTATGCTGCCCTCACTGCAGGTGAGGCATCCATTCCAATGATCCTAAACATCTGGTCATTTTCTGAGTATTTGTTAAATTTCAAATTCTCTTCTGGGACTCATCTTTAAAAAATTAGTATTTGTTGTGTCTCCTGAAAGAGATTAGGAAATTATTGACTTCTTAAATGAAACTGTCTCCTGAGTCCAAATGCCCTAAATTGTCTTCTAGGCTGATGTACAGAGTGAGTTTGTTTATTTATCTTGAAGTATAGTCAATTTATAGTGTTGTGTTAATTGCTGCTGTACAGCAAAGTCATTCAGTGACACACAGACATGCACTTTAAAAAAAAACAACAATATTCTTTTCTGCTGTGGTTCATCCATAGTTTTCATGTATTTTTCTCCACCTTCTGGTTATTACAGTCTGACTACTAATGCCAGGAAAGGCTTCACTGTCTTCCACATCTCGAATCAGGACTAAACCACAGAGGATACATTATGTCAGTAATAGTTTTAGTTCATCAAGAGGCAGGAGAGGTTGGATTCTTTTATACTTATTGGGAATATTTAAGTAATAATATTACAAAATGACAAATGCATGGTCTTCTATTTCCTTAATTTGCTGCAGTCTCTGTTTCTCCCTTATCAACCTAAAAAATTCAAAGTAAATGTCAGTGTTCAGCATCCAGTGAGACAAACAGGAGAAATAAAGGATCCTTCTTACTCCACCAGAAGTTTCAAAAGGGCACATGGCCCCTTTCATTCTTATGAAATACATGGTTATTTTATGCGCTATTCCAAAAAGCACATAAAAAGTTCTAATTTTATGCAAAAGCATAAAAATTGGCTCAGGGAACCCAGATTTGAGGGGAAACACAGCCCCGCCCTCAGGGAGCCCCAGTGGCTGAGGGACTGAGCTCTGCCCAGAGCCCCAGCCTGAGAGGAGACGCACCCCAGTGCCAGGGAGCCCCAGTCTGAGGGGAGACACAGCCCTGTCCTGAGGGAGCCCCAGTCTGAGGGGAGACCAGCCCAGTCCTGAGGGATCCCCAGTCTGAGGGGGGAGACAGCCCTGTCTCAGGGAGCCCAGTGATCTTTCTCCCAGTACTCCCCAGTTATGTGTCTTATCCCCTCCTGGTGGCCTCAGGGAAGGGCTTCAACAGGACCCCCCACATATCTAGTTCTGAGCCTTTCACAGTTACAAAGCCCCAGCAGGTTGAAGCTCAGTCTGGAGTTTGAAAGCTCAGTCTGGAGCCCAGATCGGCAGCCAGGAGATGGGCTCCAGGGTCGGGCTGGAGAAGACCACCCAGAGCCGTCGTGAGGGCGCTCCTGCTGAGAGCGGGTGCAGGCCTAAGGTGCGGGCTGGGGTCCCTTGAAGGGGTCC
>NW_011494842.1:4657197-4675259 GCF_000754665.1 Bison bison bison | reverse complement strand
CCGAGGGGCCGCCTGAAAGTGCAGAGAAGCTGAGAGCGGCAGAGGCTGCTTGGAGCTGAAAGCAGCCGGTCGGGGAGACCTGTGGGAGGAGGTTCGCCTGGAGGAGCGAGGTTGCCACAGCAAGGACCCAGGACTGGGGAGGGGGACAGTCCGTGTTGCCACGGCCCGGCCCAGAGGGCATGAGGCCAGATACCGGGGGCACCGTGGGGGCTCCCCTCCCCGACCTCGTCCCCTTCCCTCACACGTCTTTCCGCCTCATGGTAGGCCTGGCCGACGAGCAGGCGCAGGCAGTATGGGCACCTCTGTGGGGCTGGCATCTTGCCAGAGGCATGACCTCCCGGGGGAAAGTTCCATCTCTCGCCTGTGAGCTTGTGATGGAGGTCTGGGTCACATTTCTGGGTCGAGAATGTTTGCCTCAGTTATAAGTAACTGGAAAAGTCAGAGGAACAGCCTAGATTTTCGGGCTGGAGACAAAAATGGTTTTCTCCTATTTCCCCACATCAGGCTTGTTTAATAATTCAACACTTCTTATTTTTAACTTGTAAATGTGGGAAGTATTTATTATTCCTAGCAATTTCTGCTGTTACTGAAAAAATTGAGAAGCAAAACAATGTGCAAAAGAAACTTCCTAAATGATGGCCTCTGAAAAATGGCAGGATGATGGTGACGACGATGATACGCGTGTGTGTGATCAGTGAGTTCTTTTCCTTTCTCCCCTCGTCGGAGTCAGGGGCGTGGAGACCTGCACTTCTGTTTTAACAGGCACTTCTTTGCAAGCATCTTAAACACTTCTGGCCCCGACCTACCTGGGCTGGTGCCTATACCCTCCAAGTAGGATGAAATTAGTGGAAAAGTCCATTACCTGCTCCCATCTTGACTCCCAGGATGAGGGTAACAGGTTCCTGAAACCTCTGAAGAGCTCCTTTGCCAGGTTCCCACTGGGGCTCATTACGGGGAAAGGAAAGTTTTCGTGGTTTTTCGGACAGGTTCAGCTTAGCTAATGAAAAACACAACGGGGAGTCAGTCCAGCGCAAGAAGCCAAGGAGAGAGAGCGCCCACCTGGAAATGTGTGAGAATAGGTCTTTGGAAATAGCATATACTAGGTTAAAAAAATTAGTTTTTAGGCTTTCTCTCACAGCTATAAAATGAAATCTTAACTACTTATAGTCCAAAACAGTGCGCTGTGAGTGAAGGTGGTGATGTTGCCATTTTGGACGGTCCTTTGGGCCCGGCTAGTGTGGGTCGCATTGATTGTCCCCATCCTCTCAGCACCAGTCCCCTTTGCGTTTGATGGCGTGTTGCCATGGTACCGTCGAGAAGCTCTTAGTGGACTTTTCTATTCTCAGGATCAGGAAAGGGGTGGGCAGGGAGAAGATCATTTGACGACTTAAATTGATTGAGTAAGTCCCACGAATGTGGATGGAATCATGGAAAACATCTCTCCTTGCCAAGGAGTGAAAAATATTCCCTTAATAAAATACTGTTCATGCACAGTGTGCTGCAACTGTGCTTTTCAGAATTTGCTATTTATCTTTTCAAGTTTGGCTTGAACTTTTCAGTGCTTGACCCAGTACTGGAGTTGGCTTCAGAGGATTTAGAAGATTCTCTTCTTAGATCTTGTCTGTCAGTTGATACTCTACTGTTTCTTATAGGACATCACTTTTGCAAATAAATATGCTTTAGTGATTTAAAACATTTCCCCACGTATTCTAAACAATCATTTCTCTGTAATTATTCATCACTGTGAGCATTGCTTAGCTTTTAAGGGTGTTTACTGATGGCTTCAGTAGGCTGTTCTTATTTTGGTAAGTCTAGTTTAAAAAATTTTGCAGAGTCAGCAAAACCCCTCCAAATCACTGTCTCCTTGAGTGACTAAATGAAATAATTATATTTCTATTTATAATAATTCTATTTATATTCATTGTAATAATTAATTCTATTTCTTCACTTTTATCCCCCTCTATGTTCTATTTTGAAAAAAAAATCAGTAAGCCTTTAAACTTGAATGTACTAAAGGAATAGCTTCGCTCAGGCATTTCTCTTAAGACAAGGTGAAGATGTGGAAAGCAGGATGATTTGGAAGGGGTATAATGCTGGTAGCATTAGAATGTTTGAAGAAAGGACGGGAATAAAATACAGCAAAGGGTGAAAATAATCTATTAAAGACGTTCTCTATGTCTTAGAATATTTTCACCAACAGGGTGAGTGATATATTTTTAGATGGATGTTATCGTTCTGCTTTATCACATTTTTTAGAGACTGTATAGCACTTATTTTTCTTCTTCATTTTTCTATGTAACATTCATTTTTCTTCTTAAAATCTAAAGCAGGAGCCAATCCTTTGGTGATCTCTCAGATAATAGATTCAACAGCAGTGACCAGAGAAATGCCTGGGACGTTTTCATGAGAAATCAGAGAAGCTACATGCACAGTAAGGAGTTGGTCGTGACTGTTGGAAGAGGTGATTTCTTTGATTTTGCTTTCAGCAGTTTGCAAGTTTCCAGCCATGTCTCTAGAGACACTCAAGGTTACTCACATTCCAGGAGTGACAAACAGATACAGCAATCCTTCAACGCAAAGCTGTCCATGCAGGAAAATGTTGCCACCTTGCCACTTGCAAGGCTTCTTCTAGGTGGCAAATGGCCTCACTGGATATTAGCGTATGTATGTGTGCATGTACATGTGTGTGTATTCATGCACATGTGTGCGCTGTGGTGTACAGATGAAATAATTTATCCATTGCGATCGACTTCTCTGGACCCACATATTTAGAAGCTACTAGTTATTTTTAGGATGCAAGAACAAAGTTCTCTTAGTTTGACGGTACAATACAGAGAAGTTTAACATCTGAAGTGGGGTGATTGAGTCTCTACTTATTCACAGAAACACATCTTTATTTGTCAATCGCTTTGCATGTATCTGCCCAATCTGGAGATGGTGAGGGCAGAACTGGCTCCAGAGATGGTGGCCCTGCCTTGGTCTGAGATGTATTACTGACCGGCTGTGTGTCCTGAGATAGGTGGCATAACTGCTCTGTGCGATTCCTCCATACAGAATCTTTGGGGAACAAGAATATTCCTCTTAAGTTTTTCAGGCTCTTGAACTGCTAGTCATTTAGGGGAGTGACATAAAAACACAGAATGCCACTCTCAGTGAGTTTTATAAAAACTTTACAGAAAGCCACACCTGGGATGATGTGCTTTGTTTCTATCTCGGTTGTTTTCTCCTCTCTTGACACCCTCTTCCCTTCCGCTCTTCTTTTAGAAAATGCTGTTCCCTGCAAAGAAAATAATTACTTCCTTAATATTTTGGTGAATTTCCTTCTGGGTAAATTGCAGCTATTTGTGAAGAAAAATACAAGTGTTAGAAAATAAAATATAACAACTTAGAACAAAGAAAACTCTAAATTCATGACCTGGGTGGTTTGCAGAGTTTTTTAAGTTGCTACTTTAATAAATACAAAAGTTAGAAAATACAAAACACAGGCCACTGTCGATTAAGAGCTAATTGTGTCCCTAATGGTAATCGGAATACTATTTTTAAGAAACAGAAGCAACTCCTTGACAGTTTCCTAGGCTATTGCATCTATCACGAAGACAAACAGAAAGCAGCCCTGATGTGGACACAGTTATTTCTCAGAGAAACGCGTTCATAGATATTCCCATTTGCAGAAATTCCCCTGGCATCAGCAGTATTGGCTCAGATATTCCTCTTACACATAAATATTTAAAACATAGCCTGAGGTTTACAGAAAACACGACAGCCTCTATTTTGTGTGCTTGTCCTTGGGGAGAAGCAGAGCTGATATGTGAATATTAACAGCGTAGATTCACTTTTCAAAAGGAGCTCAGCTCCAAATTCCGAGTCAGAAATAATTTTCTAGTTGAGTGGTTCTCAGCTTTTCCAAGGATTGAGAATACCCTTTTCACATCTAAAAAGAGTTGCAGACTTCTTGTAAAACAAAGCGAAATTAAACAAAGTGAAATCACACAAAATCCTGATAGAATCATTATATTTTCATTGCCTTCAATTGAAGAAATAAAATGATATAAAAGTTACTATAAATTTGGTAATTCGTTAAGAAACTTGTGTTTCTTTTTCTCCTTTCCCTTGATTTTCTTCTGTATTCATGTTGACTTTTTAGTTACATGTCTATTTTGATATGTCACCTCAGATTCTTTGTGGGGAGAGTATAGGTGTTAAAAGAGAAAATCAGGGACTTCCCTGGTGGTCCACTGGTTAAGACTGAGCTTCCAATGTGGGGGCATAGGTTTGATTCCTGGTCATGGAGCTAGGATCCCATAGGCTGCGTGGTGCAGTCAAAAAAAATATAAAATCAAGAAAAAAATTTAGGAATTTTTATTGGGTAAGTTATTTTGTAAATGTAGGAGTAGTTTATATTTAAACTATTTAAAGCTGCACGTGCACAGAGCTTAAGAAGTTGGGCAAGTGTACAGGGCTTCCAATAAAAACTTGGCAGTCCACTGGACATCTCCCAATTTCCACTCCTTAGCAACAACCACTTCCAAAGTGAGATTTTTTTTTTTTTTTTTTTTTGAGATTTATTCCCGTATCCCTATATGGCAGATTTCTGTTATTACTTCTTTGCTACAACTTTGCTATTACTAAACTTTTATAATTTTAGTCATAATGTATTGATTGATAGTCTTACTTGATATTTTTTCTTTTTTACCTACTATCCATTTTGACTTTCTGCCTTCCCCCCTCCCTCCTAATACAGTTAATAGTTTCAGTACATAATTCTAGTTTGGAAATTATTTTCCCTTGTAGTTTTGACTTATTTCCAGAGTTTTGTTAGGTTTTCCAATGCCATTCTGATTCTTGATCTTTTGCAAGAAAAAAAATGAAGCTTTCACAATCTTCACTACCTTCCTGTTGTTCTGAAATTTCACAATGCTACAGCATCATGTACATCTATATTTATCTATATGTTAGAATTATGTGCACCTTTCAAGGTAAAAATTAATATTCTTTGAATATGGGGAATTGAAAAAAATTATTATGTTGATTACTTACTTTTTTGTTTCTCTGTTCTCTCTTTTTGGATTTTCTATTGCTTGGATCTTTGAGCTACTGGAGTTCTCCTCTATTTTTTAATTGCTATTTTCCATATTTTTTTTACTTCCTGGAAGCTTTCTTCTTCCAAGTTTTTAATTTCTGCTATTGTATTTCTGATTTCTCAGAGCTCCTTTTCCCCCCCAAGTATGTTTTTTGCAAAAGAGTAGTGTCCTGTTCTTACTTCATGAATGTAATAGTGCCTCTTATCTTTTTGAAGATATTCACGGTATTTTGTGAGGAATTTTTTTCTTCTTCCTGCATTGCATGTATCTCCTATGTTACTTTTTTTTTCTTGTTATTTGCTCTGATCTGTCTTTCATTTGAGTTTTCTCAAATGTCTGGTGATCCTTACTTGTCTGCTTACTCTTTTTAATTTTTAACTTTTTGTTGTGTGCCTCATGGCTTGCAGGATTTTAGTTCCCGGAGCAGGGGTTTCACGTCAGTGAAAGTGCAGAGTCCCAGCCATGGACCACCAGGGAGCTCCCCAACTGCTTATTTTAAGTGGGGCATGAAGCTGACTGGAAGCTCTGTTTGCATGAATGGGGCCGGCTGACATGGTGTGTCTGTTCTGTAAGGCAGTCTGATAATGTCAGTATCTTTAGGACTTTTCTGCTGGACTGGTGTGAATTTCCAGAGTAGTTTCCCTTCATTTTCTCCCCCTAAAATGCCTCTACCCTGTTTCCAGTAACCTGGTGGGGTGATGGTGGTGGGGTAGGTGTCTCAAATTCCATATGTTAGCTTTTTCCTTCATTCTGCTTATTCGGTTGCATAGAATAATTTTTCCTGGGTGTTTTTAGATGTAAAGAGAAAAACAAAAAGCCTCCAAGCCCTGGGGGAATTTTTCAGAGTTTGCGCTGGATGTTGAGACTGGTGATGTCATACAGCAAAGGGATGTGAGAAGGCTCGTTAGTTACATAATGGGGATTTCTGAGCCGAGCAGGCAGGCCGCTCATGCAGATGCAGAATGGCCTGAGCTAGAAAGGGAAGGGGGCTGGCCTTTTCTTTTGTGGTCAGAGGGGTGAGCTGGGGAAAGGGCTCACTCGCAGAGAGAATGCTGTGGTTTGAATCGCCCCCCCTGCACAAGCAGGGAGCACTCAGGCTTTCTCAGATACCGGGATAAGGGGAAGAGGGAGGGTGAGGTTTGAGAGGATAAAAGGAATTTTTGTGTACTGAGGTAGAGGGAAGTCATTCTGCCTTAGACATGAGTTAACTTGAATCTGATGCTAACTACAATAGCTTGTTTGTGGCATATCAAATATACATTGTACATCTGCTTTAACTATTAAAGAAAAGTAAAGAAATCTTTGTTAAAAATAAAGATGAAATGCTCCTTTTCCTGGGAACCCAGTGCCAGTCCTCTTTGGATGAAAAGTCTCCCTTCGCAGGTGCCAAGGCCCTGCTGGACACGCTGTATGTGTTCAGCATCTGTTTTTGAAACCCTGAAGTGTTTCCCTGACTTGTTTAATGTTCTTTATTTGGACAAGACAGAAAACTGTGCTGTAAACCCTGCTTCTTGGGAGCAGTTTCTCAGAGTAATCTGAAAAGTTAGTTTCCTGGCTCTAGTCCTCAGTTTGACTCAAACTTTTTTCTATTCTTTTTTTTTTTTTCAGAGTTCATTAGTTTTTATTGGAATAAGCACAGGAAAAAGCAACCTCCATTTTTTTCATGCATATTTTACATGTTTGCAGAAGCAAAGAGTTCTACTAGGAAAAGGGGATGTGGTTGATATTGACAAAAAATGATTATATATTGATGGCTACTTCAGACATATTTTAAATTGCTTTGGATATATTCTTTCTTAATTTTCCTTTTAAAAAACTTTATTGAAGTATAGTTGATTTACAAAATTGTATTAATTTCAAGTGTACGGCAAAGTGAATTAGTTATATAAACACACTCATATGTATCTTTTCTTTTATTATTGATGGCTTATTGATTATTTTCATCGGCAGAGAGCTGCTGGCGGTCAAACATTCAAGATAGAGTCAGACACCACTATATTTAAAATGGATAACCAACAAGGTCCTATTGTAGAATTCATGGAGCTCTGTTCAGTGTTATGTAGCAGCCTTGATGGGAGTGGGTTTGGGGAGAATGGATACATGTTTGTGTATGGCTGAGTCCCTTCACGGGGTTCACCTGAAACTATCACAACATTGTTAATTGGCTATACCCCAGTATGAAATAAAAAGATTTTTTTAAAAAAGATAAGTCAACCACTTTTAATACATTCAGCAAATGCTATCACCCAAATAAAATACCAACTCCTGAACAGAAAAAAAAAAAAAAAATGGAGTCGGAATCCTCCTTACAGGAACGCTCGGAACAAAAGGCAGGACAAATGTCTTGAAGATGATGCAGAAAATGTTACTAAGGGGGATGGCCCTGCCTAAGCCCAAGAGAGGGAACAACTTATTTAAAAGTTCAGTTCTCTCTGTGGGGCTGATGCTGAGGCCAGGAGTTGAGTTGAGTCTGTTGTTAGGAAAGCTTGTTCAAAAACCTTGTAGACAGTGGTTTTCAGAGTGTGACAGACTGTTCACTAGCAACAGCAGTGTCTCCTGGGAATTAACAAATGCAAATTCCCAGGCCCCACCCCGACCTACTGAATCCGCAGCTCTGTGGGTGAGGCTGGCACCCTCTGTTTGAACAAGTCCTCCAGGTGATGCCAACACCCAAGCTCCAACCGAGAACCACAGGTGGAGAGTTTACAAGTCAGGACAGGTCCGGGACGCAGCCGGAGAGCTAACCGGCACAACTCTGTGAAGAAACAGGACTTGAAAATTTCCACTGGCAGGTGGAAAAACAGGTCACTGTTTCTGAGAAGGGTGAGCGGAGGGAGGTGATCGCAGAGGAGAGGAGCCCAGCCTCAGGGCAGAGGCGAGGCTCTGAGGGGGCGAGAGCTGGACGGAATTTCCAGGAGGTAGGGGGACACGAGGGAACGAGGTGGCGCTCTGCTCCGGGGGTTCGGCGTTTGCCGCCCCGCCCTCAGAAGACGCCGGGCACACAGACGCCAACGACTTGTGCGGGGCAGTGGGGACGGAAGCGGAAGATGGCCAAGGGGCAATTCCATCCCACGTGGGTAGAGAGGGTACATTAAAGATTATTTTATTAAAGTATGGTTGACATGCTAATACAATGTTGTATTAGTTTCAGGTCCACAGCAAAGTGTCTCAGTTACATATGTGTTTTTTCATATACTTTTTCCATTGTAGTTTAGTTGCTTGCTAAGTCGCTTCAGTCGTGTCCGACTCTGTGTGACCCCATAGACTGCAGCCCACCAGGCTCCGCCATCCCTGGGATTCTCCAGGCAAAAACACTGGAGTGGGTTGCCATTTCCTTCTCCAGTGCGTGAAAGTGAAAAGTGAAAGGGAAGTCGCTCAGTCGTGTCTGACTCTTAGCGACCCCATGGACTGCAGCCCACCAGGCTCCTCCGTCCATGGGATTTTCCAGGCAAGAGTACTGGAGTGGGGTGCCATCGCCTTCTCCAAAGGATATTGAACATAGTTACCTGTGCTGTATGGTAGGACTTTGTTGGTATCCATCCGTACGTACTAGTTTGGATCTGCTAATCCCAACCATCCCTGCCTGCATCTTGGCAGCTACAAGTCTGTTCTCTATGTAAATTGGTTTCTTTTCAAAGTTGCAGTCATTTGTGTCGTACTTTAGATTTCACATATAGGTGATGTGATAATGGTCCTCCACTGACTTCACTTAGTATGATAATCTCTAGGTCCACCGTGGATCTGCAAGTGGCATTATTTCATTGTTTTTCATGGCTGAGTAACGGTGCCACATCTTTATCCATTCATCTGTCTGTGGACACATCTTCTTTATCCATTCATCTGTCTGTGGACATTTAGGTTGTGTCGTGACTTGGCGATTGTAAATACTGCTGCTATGAACGTGGAGGTGCATGTATCTTTTTGAATTATAGTTTTGTCTGGATATATGCCCAGGAGTGGGATTTTAGGATCATATGGCAACTCTATTTTTAGTTTTTTGAGGAATCTTTTTACTGTTTTTCATAGTGGCTGCACCAATTTACATTACTACTAACACTGTAGGACAGTTCCCTTTCCTCCACAGAGACGGTACGTACTTTTTATTTTTGCTTACCAATGTGTTCCCCAATGCATTCAGTATGCACTGACGGACTGACTAGATAGATGAGGTGTTTGAGTATTTTTAGAATCTATGGCAGGGGCCTGGATTAGTTAAAAACAAAATTTTTAACTAATTTGTTGCTGAGGCATCTTATGTATTAAAAATAGAAATAAAAAATAACTGGCATGCATTTGATTTTCCTCCATAAAAATGGTATGTAAATTCCTCTAGAGTAGAATATACCTGTGTCTATAAATGGGGCTTCCCCGGTGGCTTAGCTGGTAGTGAGTCCCCTTACCAGTGCAGGAGATGTGGGTTTGATCCCTGGGTTGGGAAGATCCCCTGGAGAAGGAAATGGGAACTCACTGTAGTATTCTTGCCTGGAAAATTCTATTGTCAGAGGAACCTGCTGGGCTACAGGCCATGGGGTTGCAAAGAGTTGGACGCGACTGAGCACGCACACACATGTAGTATCTACATTTTCCTTGAAAATTGCTAAAATGAAGCCTACTCCTATAGACAGATGTCTTATAAGCTTCTATAATAGTTTTCCTCATACTTTTAAAAGGTTAAACTTTCTAATTAAGGAATACTGGAAAATAAAAACAGTGCAAAGAGCAACTGAAGTTAGTCCCAGCACCACACCTAGAGGTGAACAGAATGCCACGGAGTTTTAGGGCTGAGACCCTTGTGGTTGGCACCCCCGCTTCCCTGAACCCCCTGCTCCCCCAGCTTCCAGCTCAGGGTCTTATTCTTGGCACACTTATTTACTGATTTAAACCAAGGCTTCAGCATCAACTGTCATCTTTTACCATTTTAAGTACTTTTCCATCATGGCCATTGTGGGAGAAAAAAAAAAATCAAAGCTGCTTCCTTGAAGAAGCCATGCTCTTTCTTCCTTCTTTTATCCATTAATTCTTAGTTTCTGTTAATCCCGCTCTGTGAACCCATCCATTCTTCTGGCTCCCATCATCTGAGGCTCCTCTACCAGTTGTTTGATCTTAGCTTTCTTTTCTGTGATAATTTCACATCTCCACTTGCCTTTATGGGATTGCTTTTTGCTCTGTTACTTTGAAGTCTTTATGTCCAGAAGGTAATTCTGATTTCCTCCTCCCGGCTCAAAAAAAAAGTCAGTGCTTTGGATTTGCCTGTTTGCATCAGTAGCATCATCATTCTTTTTGTCACTGATGCTGTCAACCTTCCTCTCGTCTCTGTTCTGGAACCATGGCCAGTTGGTAGTGTTTGTATGAGAGCACCTGTGCTGACTGTTTTTTCCGGCCACACTGTGCAGCATGCAGAGCCCCCAGCAGTGGAAGCGCAGAGTCTTAACCACCGGACCACCAGGGAAGTCCCTGTGCTGGCTCTTAACCCTTTTTATTTCTCATTCTTTTGTACCTAAATCACTGCAATCGTCCCACGAGCGGCTTCTCCTCCAAGGCTCACTTCCAGGCACTGCAGAATTAACCTTTGTAAAGACAACTACTCCTGTCCATCATTTTCTTTTTCAGGAACCTCTGGGGCTTCCTGTTGTCCTGAGGATGAAACCCACCATCCTCGTCCTGGTGCCTGGCTCTCCCACAATGAGCAATCCATCCTTCAACCTCATCCTCCCCTATTTTCCAGTGAAAAAAACATCCCTCTGACTAGGTTGTCCTGAATCCAGTCCCCTGAATCCCCACATTTCCTCCCAATCTTAGTTCAGATGCTAATATTTTCTCCAGAAAACCTTTTCTGATCCACCAAGCCACAGCGATTTCCCCCTAGTTTGGACTTTGGAAGCCCTTCCTATCCCATGTATATTGTTCCTAGTTATAAAATTACAGCTTCTCTCCATGGAACTGAGTTTCTACTGTGTGCTCAGCACTGTTCTAAGCTGTTCTTAATGTATTTACTCATCACACAGTCAGTGGAGTAACTCCAGTTATGGACAGGTGAGGTCACTTACCCAAGGTCACAGGACGGTAGAACCAGGATTTACATCCAAATGGTGGCTTAGCACCTGCCCTCTTATCTACTCCTCACCCCCTCTCAGTGTGTGCTGCCTTCCACTCTTACACTCTGCTTGCGTGTGCACATTTGAATGCATGTTGTCGTCTGTACACGCCCTTGAAGGCAGGAACCTTAACTCACGCATGCTCCAGAAGTCCCAGCAGAAAGCTCTGTGTGTCCATAAATGTTGACTGTTTGAGTTAAATGGTTTATGGAGACTTTTTTCCTTCCTGAGATGATTTAGTTCATTTTCATGAAACGATAGTCTCAAAGTCACATTTGACTAAGTCATGACCAACGGAAAGGTAGACTATCTGGGAGTAAGCCAGTGTCCTGGCCTCAGCGCTAGGCTTCAGTGGAGTCTGATCGTTTCACAAATGACCCCGTGCTGAGGTCTGAAGAGTAATGAGGCTTGACGAACCTGCGCGCTCTCCCTGTGCTTTGCAGGGGCTGGAGAGTGAACTTGGCCAAGGCTTGCATGTCTGCAAACAAGAATGAACCAGCCTTGACTCTAGAAGTTGCAGCTGAATGGCCAGCATTGAAAATGCAGTGACTCTTTTCCACTTTTTTTTTTTTTTTTTTTCCCTCTCTTTGCTTTTGAAGCCAAGGGTGAGTTGTGGGAGAAAGTTTGGATACAATTTTTTCTGTGTTCTCAGCCTGGCCCTGACTGACAGGCTGCTTGAGAAAAATTCCGCCAGAATGCCCTGCATACCAGGAGGAGGCAAACAGCCAGACAGATGATGAAGATGGGTCTCAACACACTGAATGGTGTCACACGCTTACTTAAAGCTCCAAATCGAGTTGTGTCTTTTGACTGTTTTCTCTTCCTAGAATGAAATGTCTTCAGAAGCTTTTCCAGATTGCTCATATTATTTATCAGTTTAAGTAAAATGAGTAAAGCTGTCTTTGTTAAGAGTCATTCACTTTTAAGGAGTGGATATGGACTTCAAGTTATATGCTAACTGAATGTTGGAATAGCAATTTCTGGTATTTTTCAAGGACTTTATAAGTGAAAAGAATCACCTGTACTTATTTTGTGATTCTTAACCCACGTAATATTTGCCTTTTGCAAAGCCCTTAGAGACACATCTATGTTTTTTTCCTTTTTTTTTGGCTGTACCGTGCAGCTTGTGGGATCTTACCTCCCTGACCAGGGATTGAACCCTGGCCCTGGCAGTGAAAGCGCTGAGTCTTACCCAGCAGGGGATTCCCAGAAACACGCATGCTTTTAAATAAATAAATTATTATTTATTTGGGACTTCCCTGGTGGCTCAGATGGCAAAGTGTCTTTCTACAATGTGAGAGACCTGGGTTCGATCCCTGGGTTGGGAAGATTCCCTGGAGAAGGAAATGGCAACCCACTCTAGTACTCTTGCCTTGAAAATCCCATGGACGGAGGAACTTGGTGCAGGCTACTATCCATGGGGTCGCAAAGAGTCAGGCATGACTGAGCGACTTCACTTTCTTTATTATTTATTTGGGGTTATGAACGAGGTCTGCTGGGCACAGAGTTGGGTCTGAACAAACCTGGGCCTGGTTCCCACCCTGCAGGCATTTGCCCGCTGGCTGTGAAGGCCAGACTGGGGCCCTCTGTGAGCCCTACATTTTCCCTCAGACATCCCCACCTTTGTTTACACGCTTCTGGACCTGATTTGATTTCTGGGGTTGTTTCCATGTGGACCTGGAGGTAACCACTCCCACGGCTGCTGGATGAGGTTTACACACCGTGTACCTGACTGACACTTTGCAAGTTTGCACAGTGCCCAGCCTGCACGTCAGTACATGACGGCCCTCAACACTGGGTCTAGAGGGTTACTGCAGACCACCAATCGAGTTTATTCTGTGCTGGCATCACTGCTTTCATACTCAGAGTTCTGGAGGAGGTTAAGTTCTTACTTCTATCCCTGTGGACTAACCTTGTAAGATACGAATGAAAGAAAAAGAAAAAACCAGAAGTTTATTTTAAATACAAGATAGTAATAAACTACAGACTAGATGACTTGGAAGATGCACTGTCAAACTTCAGAGGTGAAACCGTAATAGTGGAGACATGGCCTAAGAGTCAGAATATTTAACTTCTCCTATTGGTTCCATTGATTAATATGTTGACTTTTGAAGGGATAATTTAACTCCTTGGAGCATCTAAGAAGGATTACATGCTTCCCTGGGCTGTCACAAAAGATTCTGAAGAAGAATAGATATGTGTGTATGCAAAACTGAATCACTGTGCTGTACACATGAAGCTAACACAGCGTTGTAATTTAACTATACTCCAATCTAAAATTTAAAAAAATTGCTATACCAAGTGATTAAGATAAATATGCAGAAAAAATGGCCATCCGTTATCAGGATATTTTTTTGGATTGTTTTGCTTTGTTTTGGCCCCAATGCACTGCAGTGCGGGCTCTTAGTTCCCCGACCAGGAATTGAACCTGTGCCCCATGCATTGGGAGTGTGGAGCCTTAACCACTGGACTGCTAGGGAAGTTCCGTGTTTGTATTATTTTGAATTTAGGATATCACAATGTTTTTAGAAACATATTGCATTTGTAACAACAACAAAAAAAGAGTATACCAGAGACAGAGGGAGACAAAAATGCAATAGGCAGCATAAGGTCCAGTCTTCCCCATGAGAAGGATGTGGGAGCAGTCTGAGAAGGTGAGTCCTGAGATAGGATTACATTTTGCATTTTCCTGTGCATTGACCTGAAGGAAGGAGTCATAATTTGTAATCCTCTCTGCCTCCAACACTTAGCACATAGTGATGAACTCTATTTTTGAGATGAATGAAAAAATTAGATGAAACTCACAAATCCAGAGAAAAATAGAACATACACTGATCCAAGCTCTCAAATTTACCAAATCAACAAACATCTTAGAATGTTTACTATATGCCAGCCATACATAGGCCCTCAGTGTACTGCTGCTACTCCTGCTAAGTCGCTTCAGTCTTGTCCGACTCTGTGCAACCCCATAGATGGCAGCCTACCAGGCTCCCCCGTCCCTAGGATTCTCCAGGCAAGGACACTGGAGTGGGTTGCCATTTCCTTCTCCACCCTGAGTGTACAGCGACGCACAAAACAGAGCAGTTTTTGCTTTTAAAAAGTGTTCTGTGCTGGCATAGCAAGAAGATATGTAAAAAGTAATTAAAATATATTCATATTATAAGGTGAAATCTAGGTGCATAATTAGGAGTCTGACAATTGCTAATTTTACAATTATTCAATACATTGAAATTCACATGCATAAACCTTACCTCTAAAGGGAGTTTTTAGAACAAAATTAGCATTTTCCAGACTCTTTTTCTCCTGTAAGAGAGGCTTGTTTGTACATTCTTTATGGTGTCTATTTACAGAGACCCAATCTGTGATATACAAAGGACAAATTTTCCCAGAGAACATCTAGCAGCATTATCAGCTTTAAGTTATTTATCTTGGAAGCATTCATTGAGCACTTATTAAATTGTAAGGAGATACCAGACTCTGTCTTTAGAAATCACTCTTCAATACAGTCCACTAAACACATATCCTTGAAATGTGGCTAGTTCTAATTGAGATGTGCTATAAATATAGAACAGACTCTGGATTTTGAAGACTTATTATGAAAAAAAAATAGGAACTATCTCTTTAGTAATTTTATATTGATTACATATTGAAATGATATTATTTTGGATTCATTAAATATATTAAGATAAAATTTATGTTTCTTTTTGCTGTTTAAAATGTGGCTGCTAGAATATTTACAGTTGTAAGTGTAACTTATATGTGTGTCTTCTATTATTTTTCTGCTGGATCTGCTGCTTTAGAAGTTAATAGACTAGTAGACAGATACACAAACAAATCATCAGACAGACAAGTGCCCTAGAAGCACAGAGGAAGGCGCAGGCCTTTCCCTGGTGTGATCAGAAACAGATTTAAAGGAGGAAGGAGGGTGGACCTGGAAGACAGAGAAGCATAAATGAGGCAGGGAAGAAAGCCTGGTAGCTTCAGGGAAGGCTCTGCCTTTAGGGGGACAGAGGCACCAGCAGGAAGCTATAGGAATAGTCGTTGTAGCTTCCTATAATATAGTTAAATTTACCTGTCGCTTAGTTAGAACGTTAGTATTTGCAGATCTTGCCATCTGAATGACAACACTCTTTTAGAAAAATTACCCAACTTGAATGGCTGTATTATCGCAGACACCACTAGATGGCACTGTGCCCTAGGACGGAAAAGCAGGTAGGTCAGGAAAAGTGGCGATTTCTGGTCTGTCTCAGAGGCTTTTTTTCAAGAGTACGCTTTTTTGAGCGTGCAAACCTGATACATACATACGTGTCTATTTAGATACGTCTATACCTAATACTGCATTGGAGAAGGAAATGGCAACCCACTCCGGTGTTCTTGCCTGGAGAATCCCAGGGACGGAGGAGCGTGGTGGGCTGCCGTCTATGGGGTCGCACAGAGTCGGATACGACTGAAGCGACTTAGCAGCAGCAGCAGCAGCATACCGAATACTGGACTAATCCACGACGTCCATCATAAGACATACATATAGAAAAATTGAAGTATAAAAGACTATGATGAAAATTTAATTGAAGCCCTAGATTCTTTCCTACACTCTGGTGGATTATTTTGGGGTTGTGTGCATCTTTCCGGGTGTGTGTACCCCACTTCAGAGAACATGAATCTATTTCATGCTTTTTATCATAATTTTTTTTTTTTACATGTCAACCCTTTTAAAGTAATGAAATTAAAGACTAAAATGAGAAAAGGTCAAGACGTGGTTGCCTGGAGATCTTTATCATTTTCCATTTAAACCAAATTTTATCTAATACACCAGAAAAATGAATGAGTTAAAACAGCAAAGCAAGTACTATGGAATTTTTTTCTGTTATATACTTTGTTGTTTAAAAATCAAAGAGGTTAAAAAATTTAAAAAGTGACAACAAGCAAAGCAAACCAAAAACGGATATAAATGATATAAATATTGTTGCTGGCCTATGCCAAACAAACATGAAAAATTAAAAAAAAAAAAAACCACCAAAAAACCCAAACAAGGGGAATAATTCCTGACTTTATTAGCGAAATATAATTTCATTTATGCTCTGGTTTCATAGAATTGTCTCTGTAGAAGGTTTTTGTTGTTTTGTAAAGTATAATGGACTTCTGGATTTCGGAGAACAAGTGATCCTCATTGGTGATCCCCGTTGGTCAGTGATCCCTGCTGGTCCAGTCAGCTGTGGATCCAGGGGCTGATTGCAGAGTGAAATCCACTCCCATGAGTGGAAGGTGGGATCAGATTTCAGAGAAGAAGGATTACAAAGTAGACAACACCCCGCAAGTATTGTGGAAAGGATAATTCCAGGTAATTATATTTGTACGAGATTAATTTTTGCTTTCTAAGACATTGCCGTGGGCACTTGCCCTCGACGTGCACAAGAATTAAACCATGTGCTGCTGATATTCAACACTCCCTGAAAGGAGTGCAGGGTGGAGAGCAGAAGAGAGGCTCTGTGTGCTGGCGGTGGGGAGTGGAAACTGGCAGAGCAGGCCTTCCGGTAGTTAGATATTTTCAGGGGCTGATTTTGTGAGCCTAATTCTTGAATCTCCTCAGATCTAGAAAAGCACTAAAATCCAGGCACGGTGAAGACTGTGCCTGGTGACTAGCAGAAACCTTCTGTAAAAAAAATTTATGCTTGATTGCGCGTACTCCCCTTTCACCCGAATCATATCCACACCGACCTTTCCCCCTGCCTCTTAGAAACAGTTTCAGAGCTATCTGAGATGCTATCTCCTGGCCCTAATTTTGCCCCAAATAAAACTTAACTGGCAACTCTGACATTGTGCATTTTTAAAAGTTGACATATTGTTACGAAGGGGCTTCCCAGATGGCTCCATGGTAAAGAAACTGCCTGCCAATGTAGGAGATGTGGGTTCCATCCCTGGGTCAGGAAGATCCCCTGGAGAAGGAAATGGCAACCTACTCCAGTGTTCTTGCCTGGGAAATCGCAGAGGAGGCTGGCAGGCTACAGTCCACGGGGTTGCCAAAAAGTTGGACATGTCTTAGCAACTACACCACAGCCAATTGACAAGAAGGCTGGATTTAGGAGTTCGTAGCCCCTGTGATCACCATGATGCTCTTCTAACCAATTTGTCCATCAGTCACAACTCACGCCGACTCAAACAGGAAACAGGGCTCCTTTCCTCTCAGCGTAGAATCCAGCCGCCATCCCTCAGACCTCAGGGGCTGCCTTGCGATGACTCTCCAGACGCATGTACTAACTTTGCAGATGTTTTCAGTGCGTATTCGCCTCAGTTCAGTACGGTTTCAATCCTCATTTCCAATCTAAGCTTCCCCCCTCTTCCATCACCCTCTGGCCAGGCTGCTGTCCTGGGGTCTGGGGGTGGGCTGTGTGTGTCTGTGTGTGACCACCTTCCTGCCTCCCAGGCCTCCATCCTGCCTCCTCCTTTCGGGTCTGAGTCCTCTGATGTGCTGCAGCTTCGTGGGGGAAGGGCAGTGGGTCACCGCTGCTCGTGATCACCCCTCCCACCTTCTTTTCCAGTTACACAAAGACTAGCTCTCTCTTCAATTAATAAAATATGAATATTAATAAAATAAAAAAGAAAACAGTTTCAAAAAATAATAAGAAAAAATTAAGAAAGAAAAAACAAAAAAACAGCAACAACCTCGCTCTCTCTTCAGGGGCCCCTGGAAACACCTCAGAGGGCCCAGAGCTTCGCTGCAGCCCAATTCCCACCAGCGATCTGGTGCCACCTTTTGCTGTCCTAACGCCCTTTGGGTGGCACCCCCAGAGACTCACGTCACAGTCACCTTGCCCAGTGGACAGCTGTCTTGGATAGAGAAGCAGCAAGGATTCTCAGCTTCAGCTGTCTTCCACGGTGTGCACTCGGC
>NW_011494842.1:4650616-4657097 GCF_000754665.1 Bison bison bison | reverse complement strand
GCACTCGGCCGTGGGAAGCCCAGCATCCCTGGCCAAGCCGCCCGAGGGCCACCCGCCTCTCCCATCTCCGGTTGCTGTCCACGCCACTCTTTCCTGTCGAAGCAGGCTAGCTCAGCTGGCAACCCACTGGGAGAGGCGCCAGCTCCCCTTCCTGAGACCCCCAGTTTCTACCAAGGATTCTCTTAAAGCCCCCTTTGATTGGTTTCATTCAAGAGGAGAAGAAACCACCCTCTTTTTCCTCCCCCTCCTCGCACGCAAGGGGTGGCCTTTGAACTCGGGCAATTGCATCCTCTCAACCCTCCGCCTCCAGCCCCCAATCATTATCACTGAGTACAGAGCATCCTTTACATATTCACTTACTTAATCTTCATACAGGTGCAATAAGATACGTTTTAGGCGATGAGGAAACTGAGACACCAAGAAGTTAAAGAGCTTGTGAAGGTCACATAGCGAGCAAATGGGAAAGCTGGGATTCAGAACTAACTGTGTTTGGAGCCTGTGGTCTGGGGCAGGAAGCTTTCTGAGGCGTGTGTGGCAGGGATAAGAGCCAAATGGGATATATGGTGCTGGACCTGGGCTATAGGTAAGAGAGCAAGGTGACTGTCTCTTACTAAGTCCTGAAAAGTGTCTGGCCCCCAGTATGTGTGGAGAAGTCTACTCAGCTTTGAGCATTTTCTACTTCCAGGACAAGAGGAAGGTGATGTCTATAGGATCCCTAAAGGCATTTGCTACCTTAAGAGTCTTTAAAAAAATTCTTCACGTGGCAGTATTTTTAAGTCGATCAGCCATGACTACATGACATAAGGCACCCTTAATCCAAAAGCATGATTGAGCACACAGAGCACCTGCTCTTCTCGATGTCCGTGCTAGAGTTTCGATTGGATGGATGAAGCTGTTAGTTTTTTCCTTTAATTATATTATTATTTTTAAAAGTTGAAATGTAGTTGATTTACAATATTGTGTTAATTTCAGATGTACAGCAAAGTGATTCACTCTTATGTATAATTTTTCAGATTCTTTTCTAAGTTATTATGAAATATTGATATAGTTACCTGTGCTGCACAGTAAGCCCCTTTTGCCTAATCTATATACATGCTATAGAATAGCATGTATCTGTTAATCCCAAACTCCGAATTTATCCTCCTCTCCTTTGCCCTTTGGTAACCATAAGTTTGTTTTCAGTGTTTGTGAGTGTGTTTCTGTTTTGTACATAAGTTCCTTTGTATCATATTTTAGATTCTACAAATAGATGATATATGATATTTGTCTTTGATTTACTTTGCTTAGTATGACAACTCTAGGTGCATTCATATTGCTGCAAATGGCATTATTTCATTCTTTTCTGTGGTTGAGAAATGTTCCGTTGTATATGTGTACCACATCTGTATCCGTTCTTTATCTTTATCTGTTGAAGGACACTTATGCTGCTTGCGTATTTGACTCTTGTGAATGGAGCTGCAATGAATATGGGTGCATGCATCTTTTCAAATTTAGAGTTTTCACCTTTTCCAGATATATGGCCAGGAATGGGATTGCTAGAATAAGATAATTAGTGTTATAATTTAGATATTTTGTGTGGCCA
Organism: Bison bison bison; assembly: GCF_000754665.1. NCBI lineage: Eukaryota > Metazoa > Chordata > Mammalia > Artiodactyla > Bovidae > Bison > Bison bison. The sequence goes on along the minus strand of NW_011494842.1, from coordinate 4,655,515 downwards.
TTTTTTATCAAAGTAAAGAACAGTATTTAGGAGGGAAAGTAAGCCAAAGTCTCTATTTTCTCTCAACTGCAAACCTGGGTAAATAATATGTTAGGTTGATAAGTAACAATAATTTCTTGGGTAAAAGCCCTTGATTAATTACTTGTCTATTTATTGAAGCATAATTTTGATACTCTTTGGCAATTCCCCCTTTTGGCATGCATTTTCCTATTTGCTTTGGTCCTTGGAAATAGCTGAGGACTTGAATTTATGACCCTCCTTATTAGCACTTTACTGAGAGAGTCATGATGGGCGGTGGGTGGGAGGAAAGGGGGGAAGGTCGGTCATGCCCATCGTCTTCGTTAAATCCGGAGGAAGTCATCATCTTCACAGCCCTGGGGGTTGGATTCAGCCATGTGAGGTGAATGGAGGATCCTATAGATAATCTTTATTTTAAAATTTACAGCAAGAAGTAACAAAAAAGGGATGTGATGAGTTACTCTGTGCCCCACAGGAAGGAACTGTCTCAGAACCTGGCTGACCCGATTCTGCTGATGACTCAGCTCGGAAGGACGCCTCATTGGGAAAGTGAATCACGTACGTTATGCGTGTAACAGGGAAAGAGCTCCCTGGTGCTGTATTTAGGGCAAGGTCTTACCACCCTTCTGCCTGTGACTTCTGGGTATGTCAGGTAGGTCCATGTAGGCACTTCACTTCTCTGAGGAGGTGGTCACCAGGTTAACTTCTCTTGCCTTGATTGTGCCATCTTGAAGATCAGGTTCTTGAAGTTCCCAGACTTTGAATTAAAGAAGCGTTCAATTTCATGTTAGCCTTAGGGGCTGCAATGCTGTGACACGACTTCTCTTGAGAAATATAAACATCACACCAGGTGTGTGACCTGATGTTTTCACAGCTTTGTTTGTGGTTACATGTGTGTTATATGCTGATGGCTGTAATGACGCTAGACCCAGCTCTGTTAGTCCTGCTTCTAGTCATGATCCATGGATATTAATGCACTTGCACTGTCTTACTGGACTCACTTCTAGGATCAAAGTCCTAGCATTTTCGTGTTAGTCTCTGACACTTGTAAGCTGGGGACAGACTGAGCTTTTAGGACCAAACAACATATCAGGCAACATGTAGTTTTCTACTTGACAAAATTAAACAGAATATAGTCTCTAAATATTCTTTATTGTATTTTTGTGTTTTGCCAGCTTTTGCAGGATGAGGCACAGATATTAAATGAACAATTCTATTTATATATGAATTATTTAAATGCAGATGAGCATAATACATGATAAATTCATTAAATGCATTGTATTATTCTATTACATTCATCATAAAACATACAAAATTATGGTTTTTGAAAATAATGAGGTAAACGAATACAAGTTGAAGTGTTGATCTTTTCTTCATGTCTGCCCTGGGGTACAGGCTGTCTACTTGGACTTTTCTGCAGACGTTCATAAACTTATAAGTAAGATCCACTTTTCACATAGCTATGCAAATAGAAGTGAAAACCAATGCCATCATTCTGGAAGGAACTTCTCAGAGCCTGCTTTTCCAGCTTCTTGTTTTCTAGGCATGGTTATTTCTAAGGTGAAAACGGCTTCTGTAGGTCTCAACGTTCTAAATTTTAAGGGAAATAGCTCAGCCGTGTGTGGGAGTGGAGTTATCCCAAATGAGTGGAAAACGATGTCAGCAGGTGACATCACCCGGTGACTCATGCCTCTCTGTAAGTCCTTCTGCCTCTGTGGAATCAAAGTTCACTTGTGAGATAGTGCTGCCCAGGACCTGGGAAATGTGCTTCTCTGTCTGGGATCCCTGTTCTGTGGCCTGAGTCATAGGTACACAAGATGACGGGGTGGCTAGCGACTCATGTGAGAACTTACTCACAGGAGTAACCTCATTTGGTTCATCGTGTAAGCCCCAATAAAGTCACTTCTAACTGACTGGAAGGAAGGGTGCATTCAATTTTTCTTCCATGGTAGTTTGAATAAAGGGAATGAAAGAGGGATCAATTCAGTTCAGTTGCTCAGTCGTGTCCAACTCTTTGCAGCCCCATGGACTGCAGCACGCCAGGCTTCCCTGTCGATCACCAACTCCAGGTTCTTGCTCAAACTCATGTCCATTGAGTCAGTGATGCCATCCAACCATCTCATCCTGTCATCCCCTTCTCCTCCTGGCTTCAATCTTGCCCAGAATCAGGGTCTTTTCTAATGAGTCAGCTCTTTGCATCAGGTGGCCAAAGTATTGGAGCTTCAACTTCAGCATCAGTCCTTCCAATGAATATTCAGGAGTGACTTCTTTTAGGATGGACTGGTTGGATCTTTTTGCAAGGGACTCTCAAGAGTCTTCTCTAAAACCACAGTTCAAAGCATCAATTCTTCGGTGCTCAGCTTTCTTTGTGGTCCAGCTCTCACATCCATACATGACTACTGGAAAAACTATAGCTTTGACTAGATGGACCTTGTCAGCAAAGTAATGTCTCTGCTTTTTAATATGCTGTCTAGGTTGATCATAGCTTTTCATCCAAGGAGCAAGTGTCTTTTAATTTTATGGCTGCAGTCACCATCTGCAGTGACTTAGGAGCCCAGGAAAATAAAGTCTGTCACTGTTTCCATCGTTTCCCCATCTATTTGCCATGAAGTGATGGGACCGGATGCCATGATCTTAGTTTTTTGAATGTTGAGTTTAACCAGCTTTTCACTCTTCTCTTTCACTTTCATCAAGAGGCTCTTCAGTTCCTCTATGCTTCTGTGATAAGGGTGGTTTCATCTACATATTTGAGGATATTAATATTTCTCCCGGCAATCTTAATTCCAGCTTGTGCTTCATCCAGCCCGGCATTTCATATAATATACTCTGCATGTAAGTTAAATAAGCAGGGTGACGATATACAGCCTTGATGTACTCCTTTTCCTATTTTGAACCAGTCTGTGGTTTCATGTCTGGTTCTAACTGTTGCTTCTTGACCTGTATACAGATTTCTCAGGAGGCAGGTAAGGTGGTCTGGTATTCCCATCTCTTTCATAATTTTCCTGTTTGTTGTGATCCACACATCAAAGGCTTTGGCATAGTCAATAAAGCAGAAATAGATGTTTGTCTGGAACTCTCTTGCTTTTTCTATAATCCAATGGATGTTGGCAATTTGATCTCTGGTTCTTCTGCCTTTTCTAAATCCAGCTTGAAACTCTGGAAATTCTCAGTTCAGTTCAGTACCTCGCTTGGAAAATTTTGAGCATTACTTCACTAGCATCTTCACTAGCATGTGAGATGAGTGCAATTGTGCAGTAGTTTGAGAATTCTTTGGCATTGCCTTTCTTTGGGATTGGAATGAAAACTGACCTTTTCCAGTCTTATGGCCACTGCTGAGTTTTCCAAATTTGCTGGCATATTGAGTGCAGTACTTTCGCAGCATCATCTTTTAGGATTTGAAATAGCTCAGCTGGAATTCCATCACCTCCACTAGCTTTGTTCATAGTGATGCTTTCTAAGGCCCACTTGATTTCACATTCCAGGATGTCTGGCTCTAGGTGAGTGATCACGCCATCATGGCTATCTGGGTCACAAAGATCTTTTTGTACAGTTCTTCTGTGTATTCTTGCCATCTCTTCTTAATATCTTCTGCTTCTGTTAGGTCCATACCGTTTCTGTCCTTTATTGTACCCATCTTTGCATGATATGTTCCCTTGGTGTCTCTGATTCTCTTGAAGAGATCTCTAGTCTTTCCCATTCTATTTTTTTCCTCCATTTCTTTACACTGATCACTGAGGAAGGCTTTCTTATCTCTCCTTGCTATTCTTTGGAACTTGGCATTAAGATGGATATTTCTTTCCTTTTCTCCTTTGCCTTTCTTCTCTTCTTTTCTTGAATTTTGACTTTTTATATTTATTTTTCTTGGGGATGGTCTTGCTCCATGTCTCCTGTACAACATCACAAACCTCTGTCCATTGTTCTTCAGGCACTATGACTATCAGATCTAATCCACTGGAACCTGCACTCTCTGCATTGGAAGTGTACAGTCTTGCCCACCAGACCACCAGGGAAGACCCTGAATCCACAGTTTTAAACTCTAACTCAGAAAATTTCACAGTGTTTTCACAGACATTACTCCACTTGATTCTCACAATCCTCTAAGGTGGCCAGACTAGCTTGTTGGTGTCCCCATTTTATGGATAAAGAAACAGAGTCTCAGGGAGGTTCAGTTTACTTCAGTTTCTCAGTCGTGTCCGACTCTTTGCAGCCCCATGAATCGCAGCATGCCAGGCCTCCCTGTCCATCACCAACTCCCAGAGCTTACTCAAACTCATGTCCATTGAGTCGGTGATGCCATCAAGCCATCTCATCCTCTGTCATCCCCTTCTCCTGCCCCCAATCCCTCCCAGCATCAGGGTCTTTTCCAATGAGTCAACTCTTCGCATGAGGTTGCCAAAGTACTGGACTTTCAGCCCCAGCATCAGTCTTTCCAATGAACACCCAGGACTGGTCTCCTTTAGGATGGGCTGGTTGGATCTCCTTGCAGTCCAAGGGACTCTCAAGAGTCTTCTCCAACACCACAGTTCAAAAGCATCAATTCTTTGGCACTCAGCTTTCTTCACAGTCCAACTGTCACATCCATACATGACCACTGGGAAAACCATAGCCTTCACTAGACAGACCTTTGTTGGCAAAGTAATGTCTCTGCTTTTGAATATGCTATCTAGGTTGGTCATAACTTTCCTTCCAAGGAGTAAGCGTCTTTTAATTTCATGGCTGCAGTCACCATCTGCAGTGATTTCGGAGCCCAAAAAATAAAGTCTGACACTGTTTCCACTGTTTCCCCATCTGTTTGCCATGAAGTGATGGGACTGGATGCCATGATCTTTGTTTTCTGAATGTTGAGCTTTAAGCCAACTTTTTCACTCTCCTCTTTCTGTT
>NW_011494842.1:4648177-4650016 GCF_000754665.1 Bison bison bison | reverse complement strand
CAGGACTGGTCTCCTTTAGGATGGGCTGGTTGGATCTCCTTGCAGTCCAAGGGACTCTCAAGAGTCTTCTCCAACACCACAGTTCAAAAGCATCAATTCTTTGGCACTCAGCTTTCTTCACAGTCCAACTGTCACATCCATACATGACCACTGGGAAAACCATAGCCTTCACTAGACAGACCTTTGTTGGCAAAGTAATGTCTCTGCTTTTGAATATGCTATCTAGGTTGGTCATAACTTTCCTTCCAAGGAGTAAGTGTCTTTTAATTTTATGGCTGCAGTCACCATGTGCAGTGATTTTGGAGCCCAAGAAAATAAAGTCTCTCACTGTTTCCTCTTTTTCCCCATCTATTTGCCATGAAGTGATGGGACCGGATGCCATGATCTTTGTTTTCTGAATGTTGAGCTTTAAGCCAACTTTTTCACTCTCCTCTTTCACTTCATCAGAGGCTCTTTAGTTCTTCTTCACTTTCTGCCATAACGGTGGTGTCATCTGCTTATCTGAGGTTATTGATATTTCTCCTGGCAATCTTGATTCCAGCTTTCACTTCCTCCAGCCCAGCGTTTCTCATGATGCATATAAGCTAAATAAGCAGGGTGACAATATGCAGCGTTGACTGTGTATACTGTGCTCCTTATGTCTTGGTTGCATTTCTATCCCCTCCTCCAAGAAGGACTAATTATATTAGCACTAAGAAATTGATTTTAAGGAAACAAAGTGTTCAGTGACATCTTAAGAAGTCCCCATTGATTGATGGATTGATTAAACTATAGTTGATTTACAGTGCTGTGTTAGTTTCAGATGTATGGGAAAGTGATTCAGTTATACATGTATATGTGTGTGTATGTGTGTATATATATATTCTTTTTTTGATTTCCACTATAGGTTATAACAATATATTGAATATAATTCCCTGTGCTATACAGTAGGATCTTGTTTATTTTACATAAAGTAATGTGTACCTATTAATCCCAAGCTCCTACTTTTTATCCCTTCCCCATTTTCCCTTTGGTAACAGTATGTTTGCTTTCTGTGTCTGTGAGTCTGTTTTGTAAATAAATTCATTTCTATACAAACATCTTTTTCATGTATCTTTTTTAGTTAGAGTTCTCTCTGGATATATACTTAGGAGTGGGAAAAAAGCAGGGTCATATAGTAGCTCTATTTTGAGTTTTTCAGGAACCTCTATACTGTTTTCCATGGTGGGTATACCAGTTTACATACCCAACAGCAGGGTAGGAGGGTTCCCTTTTTTTCCATACCCTCTCCAGCATTTATTATTTGTAGATTTAAAAAATAATAACTTATCTGCATTTTATGGTTCTTTTTTAAATCAAGATATAGTGGATTTACAATGTTGTCTTAGTTTCTGGTATACAGCAAAGTGATTCAGTTATGTATATATATCTTTCTCAGATTTTTTTGTGTTTTAGTTTATTACAAGATACTGAACATTTTTAGTAGACTTTTTGATGATAGCCATTCTGACTGGTGTGAGGTCATACCTCATTGTAGTTTGTTTTCTTTTTTTTCTGTTTTATTGATTATGCCAAAGCTTTTTTTTTTTTTTCATTTTAATTTTATTTTAAACTTTACAATATTGTATTAGTTTTGCCAAATATCGAAATGAATCCGCCACAGGTATACATGTGTTCCCCATCCTGAACCCTCCTCCCTCCTCCCTCCCCATACCATCCCTCTGGGTCGTCCCAGTGCACCAGCCCCAAGCATCCAGTATCGTGCATCAAACCTGGACTGGCAACTCATTTCATACATGATATTATACATGTTTCAATGACATTCTCCCAAATCTTCCCACCCTCTCCCTCTCCCACAGA
>NW_011494842.1:4646949-4648077 GCF_000754665.1 Bison bison bison | reverse complement strand
GAAGTTCACGGTTCACGTATTGCTGAAGCCTGGCTTGGAGAATTTTGAGCATTACTTTACTAGCGTGTGAGATGACTGCAATTGTGCTTTAATTGTCACCTTTAATAAGTGGTTGACCTAGGAGATCCAACCAGTCCATTCTGAAGGAGATCAGCCCTGGGATTTCTTTGGAGGGAATGATGCTAAAGCTGAAACTCCAGTACTTTGGCCACCTCATGCGAAGAGTTGAGTCATTGGAAAAGACTCTGATGCTGGGAGGGATTGGGGGCGAGAGGAGAAGGGGACAACAGAGGATGAGATGGCTGGGTGGCATCACTGACTCGATGGACGTGAGTCTGAGTGAACTCCGGGAGTTGGTGATGGACAGGGAGGCCTGGTGTGCTGAGATTCATGGGGTCCCGAAGAGTCGGACACAACTGAGCAACTGATCTGATCTGATCTGATCTGACCTAAGAGGAGAATGCTCATCTTCTGACTTCTACCCTAAACAAAGGATAAGAAAAATTACAGCATAGGAAGTATATTTTTGTATAACATTAAGCATATTGAGATGAATTCTAGTGTATATTTTATTATATCCCAATATAAATGTCTTCAGTTCAATTCAGTTCAGTCTCTCAGACAAGTCTGACTCTTTGTGACCCCATGGACTGCAGCACGCCAGGCTTCCTTGTTCATCGCCAACTCCCAGAGTTTGCTCAAATTCATGTCCATTGAGTCAGTGATGCCATCCAACCATTTCATCCTTTGTCGTCCCCTTCTCCTTTTGCCTTCAATCTTTCCCAGCATCGGGGTCTTTTCAGATGAGTCAGTTCTTTGCATCAGGTGGCCAAAGTATTGGAGTTTCAGCTTCAGCATCAGTCCTTCCAATGAATATTCAGAATTGACTTCCTTTAAGATGGACTGGTTGGATCTCCTTGCTGTCCAAGGGACTCTCAAGAGTCTTCTCCAACAGCACAATTCAAAAACATCAATTCTTTGGTTCTCAGCTTTCTTCACAGTCCAACTCTTACATCCATACATGACTACTGGAAAAACCATAATTTTGACTAGATGGAACCCTGTTGGCAAAATAATGTCTCTGCTTTTTAATATGCTGTCTAGATTGGTCATAACTTCTTCCCAGGA
>NW_011494842.1:4633399-4645057 GCF_000754665.1 Bison bison bison | reverse complement strand
AATCAATGATTATAGTAAAGTTGCAGGATATAAAATCAACACACAGAAATCCCTTGCATTCCTATACACTAATAATGAGAAAACAGAAAGAGAAATTAAGGAAACAATTCCATTCACCATTGCAACAGAAAGAATAAAATACTTAGGAATATATCTACCTAAAGAAACTAAAGACCTATATATAGAAAACTATAAAACACTGGTGAAAGAAATCAAAGAGGACACTAATAGATGGAGAAATATACCATGTTCATGGATTGGAAGAATCAATATAGTGAAAATGAGTATACTACCCAAAGCAATTTATAGATTCAATGCAATCCCTATCAAGCTACCAATGGTATTCTTCACAGAGCTAGAACAAATAATTTCACAATTTGTATGGAAATACAAAAAACCTCGAATAGCCAAAGCTATCTTGAGAAAGAAGAATGGAGCTGGAGGAATCATTGTAGTTTTGATTTACGTAAGAAGTCCCCTTTCAGATGAAAGTCTTGAATTTAGTGTTGCCTCAGAAATGTGTTCTTCACTATAAGGACAAGAACTTACACTCTCGCCATGGGCTGTCTTAGAGATAAAGTTGGCAGCTTAAGAGAGCAGTCAGCTGAGTGTGGTGTGCCAGTCACCAGGCAGCTTAAATGCTCTTGGGTCGCGTTGCTCTACCATATTGGGCAGGTTTTGTCTGGAGAAGTGAACGATCTACCCTCTTGCTTCCCAATTCACTGTCCTTTGACTCTGGCTGCTTTGGTTTCGTCTCTTTATGCCTGGACCTGCCTATTTCTCTGTATCTACTCCCACCTCCCTGGTGGCTCAGTAATAAAGACTCCTCCTGCAATGCAGGACACCTGTATTTCATCCCTGGTCTGGGGAGATCCCCTGGAGTAGGAAATGCAACCCACTCCAGTGTTCTTGCTTGGGAAATTTCATGGACAGAGGAGCCTGGCGGGCTACAGTCCATGGAGTTGCAGAGAGTGGGACACGACTGAGCACACATGGAATACGCAGTACTCCCACTTCTCCATCTTTCTTTCTTTCCCTCACCTTCTATTTCCCTTTATTTCTCATTTTCTCTCATATTATCTGTCACTTTGATTTTCTATTAACCCATAAGTATCACTAACAGATTACAGATTCCTATAAATGATGAATGGGAATTTAGAAGAGTTTTTTTTTTTTTTTTTAAGAATTTTCAGATCCTTCTGCATGTGTGTGTGTGTGACTGAAATTAATTTATTTATTGAAATGTACTTCCTTAATTCTTAAATGGCTTGCTCAGATACAGTGGAGTCTTGCTCAAAATCCCACTCTTGCATAAACATCCTGATGCGATTCTTTCCAGATGCGATTTTCTAGAATCTGAAAATTCTAGATCAGATACATTAACATAGAGAGTATTCGCTAGAATCTTGCAAAAACATGCTCTTTCTGAAGTGTGGGTGCAGAGGAGCTGGAGGCCAGCAGGTGTCAGGCTCACCCAGGAGAGCATCTGAGAATGGCTTCACTGTGATTTAAGAGAGTTTGCTTTTTTTGGAATGAACTTTTGAATAACCAAAGTTAGGCTCTTGCTGGTTTTAAGGCAAACTCTGGGTTGGCTAAGAGAGAAAGGAGATCATTTCAAGCCTGTAACACCACATACCCAAATGGTATGCTGAGTATCACTTAATAGGTAATAGACATTTTATTTTCACTTGCCAGGTGACTGATTTATGAGGGAGAGCAGAGCTGTCCCTTTGGGTCCATACAGCAGTGTCTTCCCCCCTGGAGTTTTGGAGTTGGTCATCATCTATACCAACCATACCCTCACCCACCCTATTTTCAGATGAGAAAAAGAGAGATCTAGAAAAGATTTTTCAAAAGACTCACAGCTGTGGGGAAAGGTTCAGAGTCAGGATGAAATCTGGGGTCAGAGTAACTGGGTCTTCAGCCTGAATGATGATAAAGCCTCATTTGAGTCCAGGGTTCATGGCCATGATGACCTTTACCTGGCAGGGGTTCTCTGGACTCCAGGCTCGGTTCTCAGCATTGCCGTGTTCAGATCATGAGAGAAACAGACTGGAGAGGGCTGCCTAAACCCGCACTTGTTCACAAATGGTTATCCTCACGGTAATCCCCGTAGCAACGAGGGTGAAGATGATTGTGCTGGAGGAGGAAAGCAGGTCTAGGGACCACCTGATTGAGGGGAGCGATCAGGCAGTCAGCTCCCAGTATTGCTTCTCAGGAGCCAGCAGTGCTGTTAGAGAGGGGCCTGGGGAGCTTGCTGTTTACATTTACTGGAAACCACTCCTCCTTGCTGGTCTGTGGTTGGGACCTGACTAGCAAGCCAGAGATTGCTATGGTTCACCTTTTCTAGCTCCTTAAGGTGAAGGACAGTCTGCTATTTGCTGTGGATTCCTCAAACCTGAGCAGGCTGCGGAGCTGTGAGCCCAGCTTCAGAGAGACGCTGATGGTGGCTTTTACAGAGGACAATGCTCGCCCACCTTGCTGATGTAACTGGCTCAACAGACATGGAGACAAGCTCAAGGCAGCCTCCCTCAGAGTGGCTCTCCATGTGTTTTCCAAAGTAATGTCTGAATGCTAAATTTTTGTTATTGTTGTTAAATGGAATGCACCATTTAAGGCACTGCACAGCTTGTAGGATCTTTGTTCTCCAACCAGGGATCGATCTGGGCCCCCTGCAGTCGAAGGGCAGAGTCCTACCCACTGGTCCACCAGGGAATTCCCAGATACAGATGACTTTGGAAGAGGCTTCTACCTAGGACCGTCGTCTAGCCAATGAGTGCCAGCTTGGTGGGCATGGAGTGCGTGGCCCTGGTCTTTCTTCAAGGAAGAGCTTGCCGGCCATCTTCGGGGAGGGCAGTGGGCAGACAGCCCACACTTGTCGCTTGTCCTTCCACGTCTGCTCCAATGACAGAGATGCTTTGTCCTGTCTCCTTCTGCACAAGCAGTCCACCTCCAAGGGCTGATGGGGCAGAAGGGATAAAAGCCTAGCCAGCCATCGCCACCCAACTTGGACTTGCTCTGATGGGCCCTATTGGTGAGAGCTGAAGTTTCTCTTTTCCCTTTGTCCAATCCAGCTTTGTCCTCTACACTTCAGGGCTATTGATCTTCTATCCAGCTCACTGTCTGTGTTGGGGAAACCCAACCTGCAGCAATTAACCTATCTCTCTATTTTTGAAAACTTTATGTCCCCATAATGCAAATACATAAAAGTCTTTTGTGATTTAATTTTCAGTTATATTTACATAAGGCAGGAAAGGATTATTTGTACAAAATCTCAGAAAGAAAGAAAAAAAGTTGTCTGGTACTAATACCATAAAAATAGTTGTTATAAATTGACTCTCAACACAGCCCACTTCACCACTGTTTACTGTGGGAGAAGGTTCCTGAATTCTTGATTTATCAGATGCCATATACTCTGAAGTTTTTCACACCCAGTTTTTAGTCTTTCTTCTTTTACTAATGAGTTTCCCTAAATGTCTTCACATATTTCTGTATGGGGCTTTGTGGCTCCATCAACCTTTGGAGCTAGTCTCAAAATACCAAAGCATTGTCCTGATCTTGCTGGGGGAACAGCCCTGCAGATGGGGGAGGAGGTAGGAGGGGAGGGCTGGGTGGGTGGGGAGATGACCCTAAGGCAGCAGGCTCCACTCCTTGCAGCCATAGCAACTGTTTCCAGCGTTTGCTGGATCTGTGCTTGACCCTTTAATTACCTACCTGGGTACTGTGGAATCAAATGGATTGGATCAGGAAAAGAAAAAAGCGGAAGGAAGGAGTGCCCTCACCTTTTAGGTGCTGCACAGGTCATAAGCAGAGGTCATGAGCCATGATTCATGGTGTCAGGAAGTTTATGTTTGAGTTGATGACATGCTAGATTAAAAACTCTTGTGCATATGCCACAAATTTTGTTACATAAAATTTGAAAATTTTCTAATTTAAAAGGAACTATAGGCTGTCATACAGAGTGAAGTCAGAAAGAGAAAAACAAATATATATTCACGCATATATGTGGAATCTAGAAAGAGAATGTTGTTGCTGTTTAGTTGCTATAAGTCATGTTTGACTCTGTTGCAGTCTCATGGACTGTAGCCTGCCAGGCTCCATGGAATTCTCCAGGCAAGAATCCTGGAGTGGCTTGCCATTTCCTTTCGCAGGGGATCTTCCCGACCCAGAGATTGAATCTGGGTCTCCTGCAAGGTTGGCAGGTTCTTTACCACGGAGCCAGCAGGGAAGCCCATGCACTATTGATACCATGGATAACATAGATAACTAATGAGAGCCGACTGTATAGCTCAGGGGGCTCTGCTCAGTGCTCTGCGGTGACCCAAATGTGAGGGAAACCCAGAAAAGAGGGTTACATGTATACCTATAGCCAGCTCACTTTGTTCACAGTAGAAATGAGCACAACATTGTAAAGTAACTATATTCCAATAAAAAAATGTACAGAGCTTATAGTGTCCAAGTCAGATTTAGAACTGGTTTTAATATGATACTGCAGTGTGATATCCTTGTTCACACAAGGGCTAGATTGTGAGTGTCAGACCAAGATACCATCATGTTCTTATCTCTATTTCAGGAAGTATTCTTATTAGAACCATCTCCTAGAAGAAAGCAAGTTATATTAAAAAAGATTGAAACATGACTCAGTCTTTAGTATTGCAGCATAATGAAAAACCACATATACGTACCCTGGAAAATTCAGTGAGAGTAGATAGTTAGAAAAGAAAACAGATGACCAGAAAGAGTTAGCTTTTATTCCTGGAAATAAGCACTTTTCCTAATAATATATGGATATTTTTGTCATGAAAATGTTTCATGACATTAGGTTTCAGACATTAGGTTTCTCTCAGTTGTTAAAACTATTTTGCTTGTTTTAATAGGCTTCTCTTAAATACATTTCAACGAAAGCAAAAGAAAAAGCAACAAATGTCTTACAAAATAGAAATATCCTTTTTCTCAGTGATGATTTAAAACATTCAGAAAGTATTTTCTCACAATGACCCTGATGGAATAGTCTCAGAAATATACGTTTTAAATGCTGATATGGTTCTGGTGAGTTTAATCTCAAATGGGTTGGTGTGCTCAGCCCAAGTGGTGATGTTTCAGGTTTATTCAGCTTGACAGTGCCAGTGTTTCCTTGTTGGATGTTACCTTACCAAACTGTCTATCTCCTCAATAAAATATCCTGGCTTCAAAATGAGCGGCTCCCACCGTGTGTGGGCTGGCTTCTTTGCTGGGCCCATACTACAGAAATCAGAGAACATTTGCTTCCAGCTGGTCTGCTGAGAACAAATATTTCCCCCTCTTTCTCATCTTACTCTCTGACCTTTTGAAGCATTTCAAGGGTGCAATTGTCTGACTTCCTCCTTCATTCTGCCATTACCGTTCCTCCCTGCTTGGCTTTGCACTCTTCCATCCCATGATTTCTGGATTTTATTTGCCTTTCTGTATGAATGTTCTGTTTCTTTGAATCTACTGGAAAGCCTTCTTATCATGCTCACTTAAAAGCTCTGGTGGCGTTGGACTTGGTCTTGATTGGACTCAATCCACATTTCAACTGCCAGTATCTTAGGCTTAAAATAAATGTTATTGTTCAGCTTTATGCTCTCTAAAAAATAGTAGGGCAGGGAGAAAAAGGACAAAGCTTTGTACAATTATCAAATCACAGGAAAATGTTCTTGCTGGATCACCTGGGGATATCTAGGCCAATGTGGAGTTTTTCTTCTCATTGTTTTTCATTTTTGTATGCTTTGAGTAGCAATGCTCAGAACTTTTAAATTCCCATCAAGGAGTGTTCTCATTTTGTCATACAAATTCAATGAAACCTCTTGCTTTACAGGTCTATCACCCTCATGTTCAGAGGAGCCATGAAGAAACTGAATGGATCTCAGTCCTCTGTCTTTGCTGTCTCCTCTGGAGCGTTCATCACACACTGGTGACTCTCTTCCTAGCAGTTAAATACTGACTTTAAGAAAAAGAATATCACCCCAGGGCCCAGAGAAGAAACATTACCCTGGGCTAATCTGTCCACTATTTGAATTGCAAGAACAAAACTTACCATCTGAATGTAACACCTGGAAAGGTCATCCTGACCCACTTTATCCACAGGTATGAGTCGGCACATAATATTGTCCCGGAAACAAGAATGCTCGCGTCCCCACCCTGCGTGTGCTACCTGTGTGGACACGTGGCCTCATGTATCCCTACCCCACCCACCCCACGTGGCATCTAATTATCATTCTCATTTAGTTTTGAGCTCAGATTATTGCAACTTTGGACAGTAAAGTCCCTTCAAGATGGTTCCTTGTGCCTGGGTCATATTGCCATGATTCTTGGCAGCATATCCTTACCTTCCATTGCAACTGAACATTCCAAGCTTGAAGGGCTCTTCACCTTCTGCTCACAAAGCCAGATGGGGTGGGAGGTGGAGGCTAACTTCTCCCTCACCTGGACTGGTCTGACACATCCCAGCCCTGGGAGGTTGGCTGAAACCTCCACCCTGCCCCCATGAGTTAGGTGAATGAGGCCAGAGCAGAGTCTGGGAAGGGCAGGTCGGCTCTAGAGCCATGTGCTTCATCATCTGTCCAGACTGCTCAGTGAACAGAAAAGGTTCATTGAAGTAAAAACAAACAAAAAAAAGCTCCAGGCTCATCCGGCAGCTCCAGCCTCACTCTTCTCCAGCCTGGCTTTCAGCCACTTCTCCGAGGACCCCAGTTTCTTGCCAGGGGGCGTGGTGTTAAGAGATCCAGGTCTGCCCCGGCCTGTGCTTAATGTTCCTGGAGCGTCCGTCTTCTGAGCCTTTTCAGTGGAAAGAGCCAGGAAATATACACGTGCAGCACACGTGTTAGTACGCATGTGCATACGCGCATGGTCTACACATGGGCGTGTGCATATGCATGATACATACACACGTAGTTTAAGTATCATGAGTTCATGCTCGTATCTCCGATTCCAGTTTACTGCTTCTTTGTTTTGAATGTAAGGATGGGACCCCTTTCTTTCTTTTTATTCCTTTATTTTTTAAATTCCTTGGCCTCCCTGGTGCTGCATGTGGGATCTTAGATCCCCAGCCAGGATTGGCAACCAGGCCCCCACGTTGCAGGGAAGCCCCTCCAGTTTACCTTTCTTACCGCCCCCCTCCCACATCTATGTGTCTCTTCTTTCCCAGTGAGAATCTTAGCTTCCAGAAACATCAGGACATGAATCATTTGCTCAGTCCTGTAGTACGTCTGAAACAGT
The DNA here is from genome assembly GCF_000754665.1 of Bison bison bison. Lineage (NCBI taxonomy): Eukaryota > Metazoa > Chordata > Mammalia > Artiodactyla > Bovidae > Bison > Bison bison. The sequence goes on along the minus strand of NW_011494842.1, from coordinate 4,637,821 downwards.
ATCAGAATACCTTCACCCACAACCACTACGGAAACAAGCCTGCTAAAAAGAGTTCAGGATCTTTCTAGTTCTCCCATCTTCCTGCCCAGCCTGAGATGGAGGACAAATAGCTCATAGGTCAAAACTGTTAAAAATTATTCAAATTAGGTTTTCCCCTACTGTGGTTATAGTTATTAATATTATTGATTCTAAATAATAATATATTATTAGGTAACCAACTTAATTTTTTTTGTTTTATTTCTCTTCCATTATTTTGTTACCTAATAATTGGTGGATCTGTCTACAAAACTTCGCCTTTGAGTATTTGTCTGTAATGTGTGTTATAGAATATAAGAAACACTTGCTTCCATTTTCTGGAACTTATTCATTGTATCTTCTCATCCAGATTTATTCCCATCTGTCCATGCCTTTGTTTCAGAGTAGATTCTACTGTGGTTCTAATCAGTTATGCATGTTCTATATGAATAAAATTCTAGGCACACAGAGCCTAGAAATGTACATGATTTACTACAAGATACTGAAATCTCAGTGTGCAGGGACCTCATTTCCAGTGTGACTTGATGCTCCCACTCTTTGCAGCTTTAAACTTTTATGTTAATCTGGCATTCTGGATGGGGATTTTTCTACTTTTCTGTGAGTCATAGCAATATAACAGCCATAGGAGAGCTAAACTTGGAGAGACTTGTTTTCAAGGATTTGAGGATCTGCCCTCTGGCTTTTTCTCATCTGTATTTCATAACAAAAAACTAACAAGGATTTCATTTTGGTGAATCTGCCTACTAAATCGATGCTTGCACATAACATATTCATCGATTAGCATTTGGGATTTTGATTAAACCAGTATGCAAGTAATTTTGCTTTAGTGGCTGTTAAAAGTATATTTTAGAAGGAAAAATATGTTCTGGCATTGAGTACTTCGAGGTTCTTCTTCAGTTTATCAAAATCTGTGCATATTGTAATGTGGACTTTTAATGTATGGGTGAACCCTTGTCTTCTCATTACTGACTACCGTATGATATACAAAATAACCCACACACCAAAACTGCCAATAAAATAGCAAAATCAGACTGACATTCCTGAAGAGCAAAGCACTTTTATTTGCTTTTCTATCCTTAACTGGATCCATTGTCTCCTTCTTTTACATTCTACTGCCTAAAACATTTGCCCCATTGTTTTATTCGTGCTTTAGTCACACCTTTGTCAGTAATTACCTTTACTTGATTACTCATTTTCCATGGTGACTCCTGGCCTTTGGTTCATCTTTTTTTGTTTAGCCTCCTTCCTTTTGAGAAATCCCACATTTCATTAGTCAACAACTTCTGATTATCCCAAAGATACCTGGGATTTTTCTGACGAGTGCTTCTGCTTCAAATGAGGCCCCTGACCTGGGATCTCAAGACCCAGGGGACATCAAGATGGAGGATGAGCCAATGGAGGCAGCCTCCCCTATTCAGATGGTTTCAGTAATGCTTTTAAATCGTCTTATCCTCCAAGAAAAACAACTGCATATTTTTGACACTTATATTTTTCTAATATTGTTCCTGAGTCACACTGCCTTAGTCATAGTTTAAGTTGTTAGAAATTGTTTTAAAGAGGTAAAAAAAAAAATCCATCTGTCATATAGATTGTTTTTCATTTGCAAATACTAGAAATTTGAGTTAAAAATCATATAATTTGAGATAGTAAAGGAGAAATATCGTGTGATATCTCTTACATGTGGAATCTAAAAGAAAATGTACAATGAATTTATGAAACAGAAAGAGACTCACAGACTTGGAGAATGAACTTGTGGTTGTTTGCACACACTGCAATATTTAAAATGGATAACCAACAAGTACTTACTGTTTAGCACATGGAACTCTTCTTGGTCTTATGTGGCAGCCTGGATGGGAGGGGAGTTTGGGGGAGAATGGATACATGTATATGTATGGCTGAGTCCCTTCGCTGTTCATCTGAAACTATCAACACTGTGAGTCAGTTATACTCCAATACAAAATAAAAAGTTGAAAAATAAATAAATACGTTTAAATGCTAATAAAAACCATATAACTTGAAACAGTCTACATAACATGAAGTTATTAGCATATTAAAATTTCATACTTTTTATTTTAAGCACATTTTATAAAACCTCCATAGTCAATGACTCTAGAGTAACCATGGATGTGTTTTCATTTCTTATATTTTACTGGAAAAAAGTGATTGAAGTCATTGTATAGATTTTTACCTTGTTCTTGTGTGTCTGGTGTAACTAATTCTTTTCTTTAGGTACAAATGACCTACTTGTTGTTCATTTTCTGCTGGAATAAAATAGCTTTCCTATTTAATGATTAACTTTGGAAGAGCATGAATTAGTTTGGAGGAAAGAGCAAGTAATAATGACCTAATTTATTGTTTCTTTTTCTCTTAGGTGTTTTCCTTTAAGTTAATTTCCTCTAATCTTAGTTCATATATGGAATAATATCTTATTTACCTTCAACAGAAGTACCTCCTAGAATAGTTCTCTATCTCTGAGTAAATGCTACTATTCTTTATAGTATTATAACTAATTTTTGTTTTAAAACAGTGCGTTTTCCTCAAAGGTTCAGATATTATTGGATGGCAGAGTTGGTCCAATGATAAATGTTATCAAGTCTGATATCTGCGTTTTCTTCATCTTTTCTTTATAGTCACAAAAAGGCTGCCATCAATCCACCCATCATATCCACTATCAAGGCAGGAAGAAAGGGAAAGTGCCTGACTTTAGTTTATAATTTAAGAAATAGATACAGGAGGATCTGTAACCTAAAAATATAAATATTATAACTTAAAATATTGTTCTACTTAAAATATTTTACTTTAAAAATTACTTTTCTGAAAGGCTATCAGATTTTTTATTACATTACTCAGTTCAGTTCAGTTCAGTTCACTTCAGTCGCTCAGTTGTGTCCGACTCTTTGCGACCTCATGAATTGCAGCTTGCCAGGCCTCCCTGTCCATCAGCAACTCCCAGAGTTCACTCAAACTCACGTCCATCGAGTTGGTGATGCCATCCAGCCATCTCATCCTCTGTCATCCCCTTCTCCTTCTGCCCCCAATCCCTCCCAGCATCAGAGTCTTTTCCAATGAGTCAACTCTTCGCAAGAGGTGGCCAAAGTACTGGAGTTTCAGCTTTAGCATCATTCCTTCCAAAGAACACCCAGGACTGGTCTCCTTTAGAATGGACTGGTTGGATCTCCTTGCAGTCCAAGGGACTCTCAAGAGTCTTCTCCAACACCACAGTTCAAAAGCATCAATTCTTCGGCACTCAGCTTTCTCCACAGTCCAGCTCTCACATCCATACATGACCACTGGAAAAACCATAGCCTTGACTAGATGGACCTTTGTTGGCAAAGTAATGTGTCTGCTTTTCAATATGCTATCTAGGTTGGTCATAACTTTCCTTCCAAGGAGTAAGTGTCTTTTGATTTCATGGCTGCATTCACCATCTGCAGTGATTTTGGAGCCCCCAAAAATAAAGTCTGACACTGTTTCCACTGTTTCCCCATCTATTTCCCATGAAGTGATGGGACCGGATGCCATGATCTTCGTTTTCTGAATGTTGAGCTTTAAGCCAACTTTTTGACTCTCCACTTTCACTTTCATCAAGAGGCTTTTTAGTTCCTCTTCACTTTCTGCCATAAGGGTGGTGTCATCTTCATATCTGAGTTTATTGATATTTCTCCCGGCAATCTTGATTCCAGCTTGTGCTTCTTCCAGCCCAGCATTTCTCATGATGTACTCTGCGTAGAAGTTAAATAAGCAGGGTGACAATATACAGCCTTGATGTACTCCTTTTCCTGTTTAGAACCAGTCTGTTCCATGTCCAGTTCTAACTGTTGCTTCCTGACCTGTATATAGGTTTCTCAAGAGGCAGGTCAGGTGGTCTGTTATTCCTATCTCTTTCAGAATTTTCCACAGTTTATAGTGATCCAGACAGTCAAAGGCTTTGGCATAGTCAATAAAGCAGAAATAGATGTTTTTCTGGAACTCTCTTGCTTTTTTGATTACATTACTATTTAGTAAATATTCATTTAAGAAATACAAACTATGTGCCAGACAGTATTTTAAAAGTTGAGACTGTAAACTCTCAGATCAGATCAGTTGCTCAGTCGTGTCCGACTCTTTGCGACCCCATGAATCGCAGCACACCAGGCCTCCCTGTCCATCAGCAACTCCTGGAGTTCACTGAGACTCCCGTCCACTGAGTCAGTGATGCCATCCGGCCATCTCATCCTCTGTCGTCCCCTTCTCCTCTTGCCCCCAATCTCTCCCAGCATCAGAGTCTTTTCCAATGAGTCAACTCTTCACATGAGGTGGCCAAAGTACTGGAGTTTCAGCTTTAGCATCATTCCTTCCAAAGAACACCCAGGACTGGTCTCCTTTAGAATGGACTGGTTGGATCCT
>NW_011494842.1:4620159-4632355 GCF_000754665.1 Bison bison bison | reverse complement strand
CTGCTGAGTTTTCCAAATTTGCTTACATATTGAATGCAGCACTTTCACAGCATCATCTTTCAGGATTTGGAATTGCTCAACTGGAATTCCATCACCTCCACTAGCTTTGTTCATAGTGATGCTTTCTAAGGCCCACTTGACTTCACATTCCAGGATGTCTGGCTCTAGGTGAGTGATCACACCATCGTGATTATCTGGGTCCTGAAGATCTTTTTTGTACACTTCTTCTGTGTAATCTTGCCATTTCTTCTTAATATCTTCTGCTTCTGTTAGGTCCATACCATTTCTGTCCTTTATCGAGCCCATCTTTGCATGAAATGTTCCCTTGGTATCTCTGATTTTCTTGAAGAGATCTCTAGTCTTTCTCATTCTGTTGTTTCCCTCTATTTCTTTGCATTGATCACTGAAGAAGGCTTTCTTATCTTTTCTTGCTATTCTTTGGAACTCTGCATTCAGACGTTTGTATCTTTCCTTTTCTCCTTTGCTTTTCACTTCTCTTCTTTCCGCAGCTATTTGTAGGGCCTCCCCAGACAGCCATTTTGCTTTTTTGCATTTCTTTTCCATGGGGATGGTCTTGATCCCTGTCTCCTGTACAATGTCATGAATCTCATTCCATAGTTAATCAGGAACTCGATCTATCACATCTAGTCCCTTAAATCTATTTCTCACTTCCACTGTATAATCATAAGGGATTTGATTTAGGTCATACCTGAATGGTCTAGTGGTTTTCCCTACTTTCTTCAATTTAAGTCTGAATTTGCCAATAAGGAGTTCATGGTCTGAGCCACGGTCAGCTCCTGGTCTTGTTTTTGCTGACTGTATAGAGCTTCTCCATCTTTGGCTGCAAAGAATATAATCAGTCTGATGTCGGTGTTGACCATCTGGTGATGTCCATGTATAGAGTCTTCTCTTGTGTTGTTGGAAGAGGGTGTTTGCTATGACCAATGCATTTTCTTGGCAAAACTCTATTAGTCTTTGCCCTGCTTCATTCCATATTCCAAGGCCAAATTTGCCTGTTACTCCAGGTGTTTCTTGAATTCCTACTTTTGCATTCCAGTCCCCTATAATGAAAAGGACATCGTTTTTGGGTTATAGTTCTAAAAGGTCTTGTAGGTCTTCATAGAACCGTTCAACTTCAGCTTCTTCAGCGTTACTCTTTGGGGCATAGGCTTGGATTACTGTGATATTGAATGGTTTGCCTTGGAAATGAACAGAGATCATTCTGTCGTTTTTGAGGTTGCATCCAATACTGCATTTCAGACTCTTGTTGACCATGATGGCTGCTCCATTTCTTTTGAGGGATTCCTGCCCGCAGTAGTAGATATAATGGTCTTCTGAGTTAATTCACCCAATCCAGGCCATTTCAGTTCGCTGATTCCTAGAATGTCGACATTCACTCTTGTCATCTCTTGTTTGACCACTTCCAATTTGCCTTGATTCATGGACTTGACATTCCAGGTTCCTATGCAATATTGCTCTTTACAGCATCAGACCTTGCTTCTATCACCAGTCATATCCACAGCTGGGTATTCTTTTTGCTTTGGCTCCATCCCTTCATTCGTTCTGGAGTTAAGAGATTTTTGCCTTTAAGGACCCTCTGGATTCATCCAGGAAAAAGTGCAAGAAAACAGACAAATATAGTCCTGTCCTGGATAAACCCCAGAGCATAGCACTGCCAAGGGCAGGATTAGTGTGGAGATTGCTAACTGATATCTGGGGCAGGTGAGACTTGGCTCAGAATAAGGATCATGAAGATAAGGTGCTCAGTAAAAGGGAAGCTCCAATACTTTGGCCACCTGATGCAAATAACTGACTCATTGGAAAAGACCCTGATGCTGGAAAGATTGAAGGCAGGAGGAGAAGGGGACGGCAGAGGATGAGATGGTTGGATGTCATCACTGACTTGATGGACACGAGTTTGAACAAGCTCCAGGAGTTGGTGGACAGGGAAGCCTGGTGTGCTGCAGTCCAAGGGTCACAAAGAGTCGGACACGACTGAGTGACTGAACGGAATTGAACTGAAAAGTGAGGGGAGGAAATGGAGGGTGTCCAGGCATCGGGATAGCATATGCAAAGGCCCAGAGGTGATCAGGTGCACAGTTTACTCAAGAACCATGTCCAGATCACAGGCACAAGGGATGGGAATTTAGGCAACACTTCACTTTTTCAGGACCTTGGTCTTGGTCCTATCCTTGTTAACTATACTATTAGATTTTAGTTTTACCTGGTTCTCATTCCTTAGAACTTGGTTTTGGTTCTACTGTCCTGGGACCTCCGGGCTAACAAGCCAAATACTTTGTTGTATTAACATTGGAATTCAATAGAAGCTATATATCACATCATGATATATATGTCAAGCTATATACATCATGGTGGCCTAATCTGCCCTATGGGTGTGACTAGTGCTGTGTTTGTATGCTTTTTTTCTTTTCTTGTATAGCATAAAAAATTGAAATATTTCCCCATATTTAAAATCAGGAGATTTCATAGAAGAATCCAGTTTCTCTGGAAAATGAGAAGATCTGGAAAGACCAGGACTGCGTTCTCCTACAGCAACAATAGCCTGGAGCTGCATAAGGACCAGTGGTGTCCAGTTCACCATGGTCCTCACTTCCCGTTGTTTCATAAGTGCCCACTAGACTGATTAAAGGTCGGTCGATCGGAAGGCATTTATATTTGCAAGCTCTAGTTCAGTACATGAAGTATGTATATAGAGAGGGTTTGTGTCCTCCATAGGTATATGTGTGTGTGTGTGTGTGTGTGTGTGTGTGTATAATGGATGTGTATATATATATGCATGTGTGTATATGTATGTATATATAAATGTATGTGTGTAAATATATATGTATATATTATACATGTATGAGTATATATGTGTGGATAAAATATATGTATGTGTGTTTATATGTGTGTTAGGTAGGTAGAATAGGGAAAAGGAGTCCAAAATGGTGGTGGCTAAAAGACAAAGAAGGGAAAAGCCCGCTAAAATAGAACAAAAGAAGGTCCGAGGACTGGAGTGAGGACCTCAGGTAAAACAAACAACACGCCTGGCTGGCCCAATTTACATAGAACAGGCCCAGGGAGAGATAAACATATAAAAAGAGGAGCCAATGCTAGCTCTTTCCCGCGCGCTAGGGTGCTCTTCTCTTTGCATCTTTGGATTGATGTGCCCTCACACCTCAGAGATGGATTTTCCTGCTATCTTCTAAATAAAATGGAGAAGGAAATGGCAATCCACTCCAGTACTATTGCCTGGAAAATCCCATGGACAGAGAAGCCTGGTAGGCTACAGTCCATGGGGTCGCAAAGAGTCAGACACGAGTGAGCGATTTCACTTCACTTCTAAATAAAATACAGCTGTATCACTGATTTGTCTAAGAGCTATAACATGGTCCTTTTGAGGCCTGAGAGCTATAACATGGTCTATCCAAGACCCGAGAGCTGTGACATGCCAAAGGAGCTTTAATGTCCGTCACTCCAAATCTTTGTTGTGACGAGACAAAGAACGGAGGAACATACACTCGCGTGACGTCTATGGTGCCGTGACTCGGGTTTAACCTGCCTGAAACAACCTCTACGTGGAAGAGGCCAGGCACAGCAGGAGCCCAACTCAGCGAAGCTCCCGAGGTAGAAGTGGAACGCAAAGAAAATCCAGCGCTGGGGAAGGCCCGTCGTGCTGGAAACGGGACAGCGAAAAACGAACTCAGCAGAAAGCTCACGTGGCCCAGTCTCAGATTCTGGAAGACCTCCGGTTAAGGTAAGAGGTCCTCACTCCTATGGCTGGAGGGACATGCCTAACGAAATCTTAATTCCTTTACAATCTCTCGTTTGTTGTTTCCTCAAACCTCCTGTGAACAGGCAGGTGGCAGTGGGCGCAACTGAGGGACTCTGGAGAGGCTACTCCTCAGCATGTCCCAAAGGCGCTATCTGCTGAGCCCCACTAGCTGTTACACAAGCCGGTGGGGGTTCTTCTGTCCTTATTCTTCTTTGTGTCAAGGATCAGACCAATGAAACTGTGAGCACCGGTCAGATACTTAGCAAATTTTCTGGCAGGCTATGAAGGGGATTCCTTGGCACGGTTTTCCCACTGCTTTTTCCTCCTGTCCTTCAGCCCTCTCCTGAGACTTGAGCCTGACCAAACCCAGAATGGCTTTGGGTACCTAATAAAGCTCAGGCTCTGAGGTCTTATTGCAAAAATTCATTGAGAGTCAAAGCGATAAGTAAGAGGTGGATTTGTTAGGATTCAGAGAGAAGCCCACCCTTGAGGGTGTGGGCCATTACCGAGGACAAGGGCTGGGGCCATGGAATGTGGCCCGGCTAGGTTTTGCAAGCGGGGTGAATTCATATGCTAATGAGTGAGAGGATCATCCAGGCCATTGGGGAATCACCCACTCCCCATCTTTTGACCTTGTGTCTTGGAGCTGTCCTGCCACCTCTGGGTGTGTCTGTTGGCTTATAGATTGGGGATTAAGGTTTACTTGAATTTGAGTTGTTATCTTGGACCCAATTGATTTTAATTGGTTTACATTATACCCTTGTGCTATGTCATTCTTTCAAAGGTTGTGCTCTGCCCCCTTCCCTCCTGTTTCATGCTCTTTTCCTGAGCCCCATCCAGACCCACAAGGTTGCCTTTACAATCTTCTGGAGGGACAACCAGAAAATAGCTGGCCTTGGGAGGGAAATACTCTATAATATCCAATCCCCTAATCCTACCCAGTACTGGTCACACTGGAGATCTTGGGGATGCCCAACTCCAGTCTAGGGGTCCCAGGAGGTCATCACGCCTTGACCTGCCTAGGGATCTGGTCCTCGAAAGGTTGTCACGCCTCAACCTGCTAGGGGATCCGCTAGTCCCAGGGGTCCCAGGAGGTCATCACGCCTCGACCTGCCCAGGGACCCAATTCTCCAAAGGCCGTCATTCCTCGACCTGCCTGGGGATTTGATCTCTAGGAGGCTGTCACGCCTCAGCCTGCCTGGGGTTCTGCACCCTGACCCGGGGACGCCTGGCTCTCAGGTTACAACAGTACTAAGTAGGATGAGCTTACATCATGATATCTATTCCCGTCCACAGTGGCCAAACTAGCAATGAGTTACAAACCTCTTAATTCTACCCAGCACTGGTCACGCTGGAGACCTTGGGGATGCCCAAACTCCAGTCCAGGGGTCCCAGGAGGTCATCACGCCTTGACCTGCCTAGGGATCTGGTCCTTGAAAGGTTGTCACGCCTCAACCTGCTCAGGGATCCGCTAGTCCCAGGGGTCCCAGGAGGTCGTCACGCCTCGACCTGCCCAGGGACCCAATTCTCAGAAGGCCGTCATGCCCTGACCTGCCCAGGGATTCGATCTCTAGGAGGCTGTCATGCCTCAGCCTGCCTGGGGATCTGCACCCTGACCCGGGGACACCTGGCTCTCAGGATGCAACAGTTCTGGGTAAGATAGACTTGAGAAAGACTCACCCCTAAGGAAGTCCTCCCATGGAAACAGAAGGAAGCCTATTACTTGGGGGACTATAACTCAGGAGCCCAGTGAGAACCCCATTGCCTTTCTGGAAAGGCTAAAAGAGGCCCTCCAAAAGTTTACCAACCTGGACTTACACTCTTACAAGGGACAGGTGATTCCCAATGTGCATCAGATATCAGAATTAAGTTACAACAGCTACAACAGCAGGACTCTGCTGCCTCTTTAGATGAGATGGTCCAGACAGCCACCAATACCTTTTATAACAGAGAACAGGAGAAGGAGGCCAAGGCCCAGGAGAGGGAGAGAAAGAAAGAGACAAGGCATGCCCAGATGTTGGCCGCCCTCCAGAGAAGCCCTATGGCAAACCCCGAGTCCTTGAAGGACAAGGCACCAGACAGATGCCTGATCTGTAGACAGGCAGGGCATTGGGCCAAAGAGTGTCCAAACCATGACAGGTCTCCTAGAATGGCTTGCCACAAATGCCATCAACTGGGACATTGAGCGGCACTCTGCCCTGGGGACCCAAGAGTCTCAAGGTCAAACGCCAAGCCTACCCTCACGATGGGTCAAGAGGACTAAAGCGGCCCACTCCAGCCAGCCCGCCTGTCACAGATAACCATCATGGGGCTGAGCCAAGGGTGCAACTGGATGTGGCAGGTAGGTCCGAGAATTTCTTGGTTGACACAGGGGCTACCTACTCTGTCTTGATCTCCTACTCCGGAGCCTTCTCCTCCCAAACCTGTGCCATTTGGGGTGCTACAGGAAAAGCAGCTACTAAAAGATTCACCCTAGCACTTCTTTGTTGCTGGGATGGACAAATATTTTCCCACCAGTTTCTGGTGGTCCCTGAGTGTCCTACCCCCTTATTGGGAAGAGATATACTCACTAAACTGGGGACCACCCTTGTGATGGGAAGTTTTTCAGCCCCTAGAGCTCTACAGCTCCTGGTTACTACTGAAGAACCCATTACACTTTCTCCAATAGAGAGGGACCGAAAACTATGGGAGGACAAAATTAACCCCCAGGGGACCAGGGAATTCTTGGACGAGCCCACCAAGCTGAACCGGTCATCACTGTCCTTTGAGATCCCACTCGGTTTCCTAACTGGAAACAATATCCTCTCAAAAGAGAGGCTCGGGAGGGACTACAGCCTTTAATAAATAAATTCCTTGCTTGTGGGCTATTGGCCCCCACCAGTTCGCCATGTAACACCCCAATCCTCTCAGTAAAGAAAAAAGATGGAACCTGGCGAATGGTTCAAGATCTCCGGATTATAAATGAAGCTGTAGTCCCCCTCCATCCCACAGTACCCAATCCCTATGTAATCTTGGGAGAAATCTCACCCAGTGCCAAGTGGTTTACAGTCTTGGATCTCAAAGATACATTTTTTTGTATACCACTGGCTAAAGAATCCCAGTATCTTTTTGCCTTTGAGTGGGAGGCCCAAGGAGAAAATAACACCAACAGATGACTTGGACAGTATTACCTCAGGGGTTCAGAGATAGCCCCCACCTGTTTGGACAGGCCCTTAGCCGGGATCTCCTAGATCTGGACCTGGGACCTAATGGGAAAATATTACAATACGTAGATGACCTACTAATCTGCTCTCCAGATGAGAAAAGTGCCCAACAAGATACAACTCAGGTTCTAAACTTCTTGGCACAAATGGGATATAAAGTCTCCTGTGCTAAGGCACAGATGGTCGAGACAAAGGTCACTTACCTTGGAGTTCAGATTACAAACAGGTTCAGGAGGCTGTCCTCTGATCGGGTATAAGGAATCCTCCAGTTGCCCTCCCCCACGACTCGAAAACAATTGCGAGCTTTCCTGGGGCTAACTGGTATTGTAGAATCTGGATACCCAACTATGGTCTAATTGCCCAGCCCTTATATGAAAGCTTAAAGGGACAGGGTGATTCAACCCCACTGATGGGGAACTCCTCAAAAGAAGGCAGAGGCTACACTAAAACAGGCCTTAACTCAGGTGCCTGCCTTGAGGTTGCCAGACCCAGAAAAAGCATTCCAACTTTGTCCATGAAAGAGAGGGAATAGCCTTGGGAGTGTTAACTCAGAGGTTGGGATCTGAGCCCCAGCCTGTAGCTTACTTATCCAAGAGGCTTGATCCAACCACCCGAGGCTTGCCCCCCTGCCTTCGAAATCCTGCAGCTATTGCAATCATGATAGAAGATGCTTTAGAACTCTCCTTTGGGGGCAAACTAACTATTTTTACCAGCCACCAAGTAAAACAACTCCTAAATGGGAGAGGCCACTTATGGATGTCTGATCAAAGAATCCTCAGATATCAAGTAATGCTGATGGGAAATCCAGGCCTCACTATTTCCCCTTGTGAGGTTCTTAACCCAGCCACCCTCCTACCTACCCCCGAGGGCTCTCTCCCCTTTCACTCTTGTCTAGAAACCTTGGACCACTGGACAAAACCCCAAGAGGGATTGTCAGAAGATCCTCTGACCAATCCTGAGGAAATCTGGTACACTGATGGAAGCAGCTTTGTCTTGGATGGAAAAAGAAGAGCCGGGTATGCAGTAGTCTCCAATTTTGAGACCATAGAGGCTAAGCCTCTGCCGCCAGGTACTTCAGCCCAATTAGCTGAGCTCATAGCCCTGACTCGAGCTTTAGGGCTGGGAAAAGGAAAAAGAATAGCCATTTACACTGACTCCAAGTATGCCTTTCTGGAGCTACATGCACATGCGGCTGTTTGGAAAGAAAGGGGCCACTTGACCACCCGACGGTCCCCAATCAAATATGGTGATCAGATTCTTTGACTCTTGGAGGCAGTCATCTGCCCACTGAGGTTTCAGTCTCCCACTGTAAAGGACACCAAAAAAGGAGCACAGAAGTGGCACTAGGGAACCAAGCAGCTGATCAGGCAGCTAGGAGAGCAGCATTATAGAACCAAGACCTAACAGGGATTGCCACCTTAGTTCCACAGACTAATTTGCCAGAAACTCCTTCATATACTGAAGGTGAGACTCTTAAAGCTAAGAGCGAGGGCTTTCAAGAAGATCATATGGGGTGGTTCCAAAAGGAGGGACTCCTTTTTCTGCCTGGGAACCTCCAATGGAAATTGGTTAAATCCTTACATGCCACCACTTAGGAGAAAAGGCCCTCCAAAGATTACTAGAAAGGTCCTTCAGAGGAACAGGCCTCCAAACAACTATAAGACAGATGGTCTCCTCTTGTTCCACTTGCCAATTAAACAACCCCCAAGGAGCTCGAAGACCCAAGCTGGCCCAGCCGGTCCAACGATGTGGGACATACCCAGGAGAGGACTGGCAGATGGATTTCACCCAGATGCCAGTTTCTCAAGGGTATAAATACCTATTAGTCATGATAGATACATTCACAGGATGAATTGAAGGCTTTCCCACCTGGACTGAGAAGGCTGAGGAGGTGGTAAAAAAAAAAAACTGCTCCATGAAATCATTCCAAGATTTGGTCTGCCCAGGTCATTACAAAGTGACAATGGGACATCATTTACTTCTAAGGTCACCCAAGGGGTCTCAAGAGCATTGGGCATTACTTATTATCTCCATTGTGCCTGGAGGCCTCAATCTTCAGGAAAAGTAGAAACAGCCAATCAATTCTTAAAATCAGCGATAAAAAAGATAACCCAGAAGGCCTCCCTGGGATGGAAGGAGGCTTTACCAATAGCTCTCCTCTGCATCCGCATTGCCCCTAGGGAATAGGTTGGTCTTAGTCCTTATGAGATGCTATATGGGAGACCTTTTGTTTATGTCAATGACCTCTTCCTAGATCCAGAGCTTCAGACCCTCCAGTCTTATACCATGGCCATAGGGCAATTCCAACAGGATCTACACTTGTGGGGTATGAACCAGGACCCAAAAGATTCTAAGGAGTCACCACTATATGCTGCAGGGACTCAAGTCCTAATTAAAGTCTAAAAAGATGGGTCCCCAAAGCCTCAACTCCAGCCCACATGGAAGGGCCCCTACCCTGTAATACTTTCTACCCCCACAGTAGTCAAGGTACCAGGACATGACTCCTGGATTCACTACTCATGAGTCAAGCTGTGGAAGAAAACAGAAGAGGACACTCAATACACCTGTGAGCCCCTGGGAGCTCTCAGATGCCTATTCAGGACTACCAATGAGTGTCATGCTAATGAATACACCCAAAATCTGGTTTCTGGGGATAAGATTTCTCAGGATAACTCTAAGGAGCCAACACAGCTTGACAGAGATTGTACTCCAAACAGACAGGAGATAGATCTTCTGATCCCTGAACAAGGAGGGACTTGAGCCATCCTGGCGATGTGAATTTAAAATTGGCTAATGCCCCTACTAGTCCTTGTTATGCTATATTGATGATGCTTATGATTATTCCATATACTGTCAATTGTCTAACCTGTTTTGTCTCTGCCCAGGTCAACAAGCTACAACATGCAATGCCAGTTCAACAAAGATATAAAACTACAGCCGACCACGGAAAATATCACTCACCCTTGGACACTTCTATAAGGACTCTGAGGCTTGAGACTAGCAAGAGGGGGAGGCCCAATACCCCTCGCCATCCCAGTTCAGCAGGAAGTAGCCAGAAAGACCTCGATGCCCCTATTCCCAAAGAATTGGGCCTTCCATCTCTTGAGGGGGGAATGTTAGGTAGGTAGAATAGGGAAAAGGAATCCAAAATGGTGGTGGCTAAAAGACAAGGAAAGGAAAAGCCCCAAAAATAAAACAAAAGAAGGTCCGAGGACCAGAGTGAGGACCTCAGGTAAAACAAATAACACTCCTGGCTGGCCCAATTTACATAGGACATGCCCAGGGAGAGATAAACATATAAAATGAGGAGCCAAAGCTAGCTCTCTCTCTCTCTCTCTCCTGTGCACTGGAGCGCTCTTCTCTTCATGTCTTTGGATCGATGTGCCTTCATGCCTCAGAGATGGATTTTCCTGCTATCTTCTAAATAAAATAGAGCTGTAACACTGAGCTGCAACACTGATTTGTCTAAGAGCCATAACATGGTCCTTTCAAAACCTGAGAGCTATAACACGGTCTATCCAAGACCCAAGAGCTGTGACATGCTGAGGGGGCTTTAATGTCCTTCACTCCAAATCTTTGTTGTAACGAGACAAGGAACTGAGGAACATACACCCGCGTGACATGTAGACGTGCATATATGTATATATAATGTATGCATATGTATATTATGTGTGTATATATATCTGTGTGTGCCTATATATATGTGTGTGTGTATAAATGTGTGAGTACATACGCATGTGTGTATACTATACAGCTTCTTGAGGAAACAGTACTGGGTTAACTTGCACACTAGCAATTCTTGTCAAGCTACATCAACATAATTCTGTTTCTATTGACACAAACTTATCACATTTCATTGAGTTTACATTGGCTACTAGTCTGCTTGAGTGAACAACCATGAAGTACCTCTCTATTATGAATCTTGTTTCTAATTATCTTACACAATTTTTGCACTGTGCAAAATGATTACTATCTGATAGACTTTACCATCTAAAAAAAAAAAAAAAATCCCTCAGCAGGTTATGACTAAAAGAAGAAAATAAGACTGTGATTCTTTTTTTTTTTTTTTTTAAGACTGTGATTCTTCAGGCATGGTGTCTCCTTGGTTTTTGTTAACCCATTTAGTCTCCTTGAAAAATAGCTGTAATGTCTTCAGCTCTGTCTACATGATGAGGTTGTCACTGATATTTGAGTAGGATGGTATATGTCACCAGGACTGTAACTAGGTACTGAGGACCTTAGATGAAAGGGGCTATCAATTATCGTCCTTAGGAGTCATAAAAAGTATTACCAGAAAGGGCTACTGAACTAAAAAAACACACAGTTTTAAAGCTCTATGGCTTCTTATAAAAAAGGAAGCCAAAGAGTGGAAGGCCATATGTATGGAGGCTTTGGGGCCTGTGACCAGTGATAGACTGGTCATTGATTAATGTCTGCATTATGTTTTGCTCATAGGGTGGGTGAGGGTATATTTATTGAACCTACGACTATGGCAGTATTAGACCTCTAGAACAAAAAGAAAAGATAGAGATGATCTTGTCTAGTTCCCTCATTTTAATGATGAACAAGTAGGTTCTCAGAGGGACCGTGTGATAGAGACAAGACAGGGGCCAGGCCGCCTTGCCTCTCATTCTGTGCCTGTGGCTTCACTTCCAAGGCAGTGTTCACTGCACACTTGGGTTTACCTGAAGTCTGTTAATCTTGCTATTTTTAAAGGAAGTCAGAGACCTGTTTCTTCTGTGTCTTTGAGGCTTATTTACCATGTGAGTCAAATAGGGGAACCTCAATCAATTATCATCTTGGACAGGTTAGGGGGTCCGTATGAATGACCAGGAATGAGATTTGAAGAAGAGAAGAGAAAGGCAAAGGAGAAAAGGAAAGATATACCCATCTGAATGCAGAGTTTCACAGAATAGGAAGGAGAGATAAGAAAACTTTCCTTAGTGATCAATGCAAAGAAATAGAGGAAAACAGTAGAATGGGAAAGACAAGAGATCTCTTCAATAAAATTGATACCAAGGGAATATTTCATGCAAAGAAGGACTCAGTAAAGGACACAAATGATATGAACCTAGAAGAAGCAGAAGATATTAAGAACAGGTGGCAAGAATACACAGAAGAACTATACAAAAAAGATCTTCATGACCCAGGTAATCATGATGGTGTGATCACTCACCTAGAGCCAGACATCCTGGAATGTGAAGTGGGCCTTAGGAAG
>NW_011494842.1:4619014-4620059 GCF_000754665.1 Bison bison bison | reverse complement strand
CTAAAAGATGATGCTGTGAAAGTGCTGCACTCAATATGCCAGCTAATTTGGAAAACTCAGCAGTGGCCATAGGACTGGAAAAAGTCAGTTTTCATTCCAATCCCTAAGAAAGGCTATGCCAAAGAATGCTCAAACTACCGCACAATTGCACTCATCTCACGCTAGTAAAGTAATGCTCAAAATTCTTCAAACCAGGCTTCAACAGTACATGAACCATGAACTTCCAGATGTTCAAACTGGATTTAGAAAAGGCAGAGGAAGCAGAGATCAAATTGCCAACATCCACTGGATCATCGAAAAAGCAAGAGAGTTCCAGACAAACATCTATTTCTGCTGTATTGACTACACCAAAGACTTTGACTATGTGGATCACAATAAACTGAAAAATTCTTTAAGAGATGGGAATATGAGGCCACCTGACCTGCCTCCTGAGAAATCTGTATGCAGGTCAAGAAGCAACAGTTAGAACTGGACATGGAACAACAGACTGGTTCCAAATAGGGAAAGGAGTATGTCAAGGCTGTATATTGTCACCCTGCTTATTTAACTTATATGCAGAGTATATCATGTGAAATGTCAGGTTGGAAGAAGCACAAGCTGGAATCAAGATTGCCAGGAGAAATATCAATAACCTCAGATATGCAGATGACACCACCCTAATGGCAGAAAGCAAAGAAGAACTAAAGAGCCTCTTGAAAGTGAAAGAGGAGAGTGAAAAAGTTCGCTTAAAACTCAACATTTAGAAAACTAAGATCATGGAATCTGGTCCCATCAGATCACATCAGATCAGATCAGATCAATCACTCAGTCGTGTCCGACTCTTTGCGACCCCATGAATCGCAGCACGCCAGGCCTCCCTGTCCAATACCTACTCCCGGAGTTCACTGAGACTCAAGTCCATTGAGTCAGTGATGCCATCCAGCCATCTCATCCTCTGTCGTCCCCTTCTCCTCCTGCCCCCAATCCCTCCCAGCATCAGAGCCTTTTCCAATGAGTCAACTCTTCACATGAGGTGGCCAAAGTACTGGAGTTTCAGCTTTAGCAT
>NW_011494842.1:4616038-4618904 GCF_000754665.1 Bison bison bison | reverse complement strand
TTTCAGCTTTAGCATCATTCCTTCCAAAGAAATCCCAGAGCTGATCTCCTTCAGAATGGACTGGTTGGATCTCCTTGCAGTCCAAGGGACTCTCAAGAGTCTTCTCCAACACCACAGTTCAAAAGCATCAATTCTTTGGTGCTCAGCCTTCTTCACAGTCCAACTCTCACATCCATACATGACCACAGGAAAAACCATAGCCTTGACTAGACGACTTGGCAAATAGATGGGGAAACAATGAAAACAGTGACAGACTTTATTTTTTTGGGCTCCAAAATCACTGCAGATGGTGACTGCAGCCATGAAATTAAAAGATTCTTGCTCCTTGGAAGAGAAGCTATGACCATCTGGACAGCATATTAAAAAGCAGAGACATTACTTTGCCAACAAAGTCCATCTAGTCAAAACGACGGTTTTTCCATTAGTCATGTATGGATGTGAGAGTTGGACCATAAAGAAAGCTGAGCACTGAAGAATTGATACTTTTGAACTGTGGTGTTGGAGAAGACTCTTGAGAGTCCCTTGGACTGCAAGGAGATCCAACAAGTCCATCCTAAAGGAAATCAGTCCTGAATATTCATCGGGAGGACTGATGCTGAAGCTGAAATTCCAATACTTTGGCCAACTTATGTGAAGAACTGAGTCATTAGAAAAGACCCTGATGCTGGCAAAGATTGAAGATGGGAGGAGAAGGGGACGACAAAGGATGAGATGGTTGGATGGCATCACTGACTCAATGCACATGAGTTTGAGCTAGCTCTGGGAGTTGGTGATGGACAGGGAAGCCTGGTGTGCTGCAGTCCGTGGGGTTGCAGAGAGTCAGACACGACTGAGCGACTGAACTGAGCTGAACTAGAAATGACAAGGAATGAGATTTGGTTTCTCAGGGGTTGGAAGAAACAGGAGGATTGGTCTATGGCATCAAATATTTGGAAAGCCCAAATCCCAAATATGTCTTATTCTTTTGCTATTGAAGTCATGTATCTGAAGTCTTCAGTCCTCTGAATATAAGAATTTTCGCAACTGAAAATCTGGCATGATTTTTCACACTGACAAGAAAACCTGTTAGAGGTGAGTATAACTGTGTATCACTTCTATGAAATAGTCTCCTTCTAAAAAGTTTTGGTAGTGTTTTTTATGAAGAATATTTCATATTTGAAGTTTTAAAAATGATTATTCAAAATGACATTGTCAGTTTAATACATTCTTGTTAGAAACAATAAGCTTTGCTGTAAGAGGCAAAGGGAATCCCCAGTACTTAGGCTTAAAATCCTTTGATAATGCTAGAATTGGACTTATTATATTTTTGTAAATTACTGTTGTAAATTATAACATATTTATAAGTAACTATATTTTTAATATTAGCTAAAGTTAACTCTAAAGATAAATTCTTTATATTTGCTTGCATGTTATGTGCGTGCTAACTTGCTTCAGTCGTATCTGACTCTGTGTGACCCTATGGACTGTAGCCTACTAGGCTCCTCTGTCCATGGGATTCTCCAGGCAAGTTGTGCCCTCCTCCGGGGGTCTTCCCAACCCAGGGATCGAACTTGCATCTCTTACTTCTCTTGCATTGACAGGCAGGTTCTTTACCACTAGTGCAACCTGAGTATATTCATTCAGTTCAGTTCAGCCTCTCAGTCGTGTCCAACTCTTTGTGACCCCATGAATCGCAGTACGCCAGACCTCCCTGTCCATCACCAACTCCTGGAGTTCACTCAAACTCATGTTCATTGAGTCGGTGATGCCATCCAACCATCTCATCCTCTGTCGTCCCCTTCTCCTCCTGCCCCCAATCCCTCCCAGCATCAGGGTCTTTTCCAATGAGTCAACTCTTCACACGAGGTGGCCAAAGTATTGGAGTTTCAGCTTCAGTGTTGAGTCCTTCCAATGAACACACAGGACTGATCTCCTTTAGGAGGACTGGTTGGATCTCCTTGCAGTCCAAGGGACTCTCAAGAGTTTTCTCCAACACCACAGTTCAAAAGCATCAATTCTTTGGCACTCAGCTTTCTTCATAGTCCAACTCTCACATCCATACATGACCACTGGAAAAACCATAGCCTTGGCTAGATGGACCTTTGTTGGCAAAGTAATGTCTTTGCTTTTGAATATGCTATCTAGGTTGGTCATAACTTTCCTTCCAAGGAATAAGCGTCTTTTAATTTCCTGGCTGCAGTTACTATCTGCAGTGATTTTGGAGCCCAAAAAACAAAGTCTGACACTGTTTCCACTGTTTCCCCATCTATTTCGCATGAAGTGATGGGACCAGATGCCATGATCTTCGTTTTCTGAATGTTGAGCTTTAAGCCAACTTTTTCACTCTCCACTTTCACTTTCATCAAGAGGCTTTTAGTTCCTCTTCACTTTCTGCCATAATGGTGGTGTCATCTGTATATCTGAGGTAATTGATATTTCTCCCGGCAATCTTGATTCCAGCTTGTGCTTCTTCCAGTCCAGCGTTTCTCATGATGTACTCTGCATAGAAGTTAAATAAGCAGGGTGACAATATACAACCTTGACGTACTCGTTTTCCTATTTGGAACCAGTCTGTTGTTCCATGTCCAGTTCTAACTGTTGCTTCCTGACCTGTATATAGGTTTCTCAAGATGCAGATCAGGTGGTCTGGTATTCCCATCTCTTTCAGAATTTTCCACAGTTTATTGTGATCCAGATAGTCAAAACCTTTGGCATAGTCAATAAAGCAGAAATAGATGTTTTTCTGGAACTCTCTTGCTTTTTTGATGATTCAGCAGATGTTGGCAATTTGGTCTCTGGTTCCTCTGCCTTTTCTAAAACCAGCTTGAACATCTGGAAGTTCACGGTTCACGTATTGCTGAAGCCTGGCTTGGAGAATTTTGAGCAT
>NW_011494842.1:4611674-4615559 GCF_000754665.1 Bison bison bison | reverse complement strand
AGAGATCTCTAGTCTTTCCCATTCTGTTGTTTTCCTCTATTTGTTTGCATTGATCACTGAGGAAGGCTTTCTTATCTCTCCTTGCTATTCTTTGGAACTCTGCATTCAGATGCTTATATCTTTCCTTTTCTCCTTTGCTTTTCACTTCTCTTCTCTTCACAGCTATTTGTAAGGCCTCCCCAGACAGCCATTTTGCTTTTTTGCATTTCTTTTCCATGGGGATAGTCTTGATCCCTGTCTCCTGTACAATGTCATGAACCTCTGTCCATAGTTCATCAGGCACTCTGTCTATCAGATCTAGTCCCTTAAATCTATTTCTCACTTTCACTGTATAATCATAGGGGATTAGATTTAGGTCATACCTGAATGGTCTAGTGGTTTTCCCTACTTTCTTCAATTTAAGTCTGAATTTTGCAATAAGGAGTTCATGATCTGAGCCACAGTCAGCTGTAGGTCTTATTTTTGCTGACTGTATAGAGCTTCTCCATCTTTGGCTGCAAAGCATATAGTCAGTCTGATTTCGGTGTTGATCATCTGGTGATGTCCATGTGTAGAGTCTTCTCTTGTGTTGTTGGAAGAGGGTGTTTGCTATGACCAGTGCGTTCTCTTGGCAAAACTCTATTAGCCTTTGCCCTGCTTCATTCCGTACTCCAAGGCCAAATTTGCGTGTTACTCCAGGTGTTTCTTGACTTTCTACTTTTGCTTTCCAGTCCCCTATAATGAAAAGGACATCTTTTTTGGGTGTTAGTTCTAAAAGGTCTTGTAGGTCTTCATAGAACCATTCAACTTCAGCTTCTTCAGCATTACTGGTTGGGGCATAGGCTTGGATTACTGTGATATTGAATGGTTTGCCTTGGAAATGAACAGAGATCATTCTGTCATTTTTGAGATTTCATCCAAGTACTGTATTTCTTACTCTTTGGTTAACCATGATGGCTACTCCATTTCTTCTAAGGGATTCCTGCTCGCAGTAGTAGATATAATGGTCATCTGAGTTAAATTCATCCAATCCAGTCCATTTGAGTTCGCTGATTCCTAGAATGTCAACGTTCACTCTTGCCATTTCCTGGTTGACCACTTCCAATTTGCCCTGATTCATGGACCTGACATTCCAGGTTCCTATGCAGTATTGCTCTTACAGCATTGGACCTTGCTTCTATCACCAGTCACATCCACAGCTGGGTATTGTTTTTGCTTTGGCTCCATCCCTTCATTCTTTCTGGAGTTATTTCTCCACTGATCTCCAGTAGCATATTGGGCACCTACTGACCTGGGGAGCTCCTCTTTCAGTATCCTATCATTTTGCCTTTTCATACTGTTCATGGGGTTCTCAAGAATATTGAAGTGGTTTGCCATTCCCTTCTCCAGTGCACCACATTCTGTCAGACCTGTCCACCATGACCCTCCCTTCTTGGGTGGCCCCACACAGCATGGCTTAGTTTCATTGAGTTAGACAAGGCTGTGGTCTGTGTGATTAGATTACTAAGTCCTATTCTTTTTTTTTTTTTCATAACTCTCCTTCTCCACCATCCACCTAACTGGTTTTCCTGCATTCACTTATTGTGTTGAATTGTGCCTTTTGATAACTTGGTTGAATTTGGGGCCATATATCCTGAATTCCTTTTCTGGCGAGTTTCCCTTAGTTTTGGTCAAGAGAGGAGCTTGGGTGAAAATACATAAATGGAAGCCCACCAGATCCAGAGATGAAAAGACACAGACGTTCCTCTCAAGTCGCATTTTGTCCTTGCTGTCCTTCACTTGATGGCCCGCTCATTTTCCTGACCACTGGACCTGCTGCCCAGCTCTGGCCCCAGGTCCACCATCAGATGCTTGACCTCAGACCCACAGAGGCAATGACCGCCAGAGGCCACCGCCCCCTAAGACTCCCCCCGAGCTCCCCTCACGGACCCACTTCACAGACTAACCGTGCTTGGCTTCTCAGATCTTTCTTTGAGTTCTGTCTTGTGCAGAGGTTGGTGTACCCTGGAAAGAGGCTAATGACTTCTATCCTATAACTATTCTAAACCGTTCTGCTCCTCCCACAGCTGTGAAAGCTCTAATTCCTATGTTATTGTTGTGGGTGCTTAGTCGTGTCCAAGTCTTTGCAACCCCATGGATTGTAGCCCACCAGGCTCCTCTGTCCATGGGATTTCTTAGGCAAGAATCCTGAAGTGGGTTGCCATTTTCTACTCCATCTAATTCTTATAGTAAATCTCTTATTTCCATGACACTCCTGGTGCCTTTGCTTCTCCAACTAAAGCCACACCAATCCACCCAGGGGTTCATCCATGGCTTTTCGCAGAGCCAAATACTTATAGTGGAAATGCTCAGATCTGACCCTCCCTTGTCCATTAATTCTTGACTCTCAGGATCTCTCTTAAAGCTGCCACTGTACAGGATTCTGAACTCCCTCCTCTGGCCCTGCCTGGCCCCCACACCTCCCCCACACCTACATCCTTGGAGACTAAGGTGTAGGGTGGATTCCCTCTCGAATCCATGGCTCATCCTGTGCCTTCCTAGCTGGGGCCTTGGGAAACTTGTTCAACATTTACTAGACACAATGTCCTCACCTGTAAAAGGGAAAGAAGGGAAAGAAGGATCCCAGCTACCTCATGGAATCTGTGTGCGGTATCAATACAAAGCTGTCCACATATACTATCTGGCTGCCTCCCCCTTATTCTCCACCAGTCCTTCGCCACCCTCCATGGAGAAGGAGGAGGTGGCCCTGGGGGTCGACGTAGTCCACCACCTCTGACCCCATGACCCCAGTGGATGAGGCCAGAGTGTAAACCGTGGGCGGAATCCCTGAGCACTGGGGCAGGAGCATATGGATTCAGGGCCAAAGGAACACTGTCTTTTTTTTTTTTTTCCCCTTAAGATTTCTTTATTTTTGGCTGTGCTGGGTCACTGTTGCTGTATGTGGGCTTTTCTCTGGTTGCAATGAGCGGTGGGCTACTCTTTGTTGTGGTGATTGGGCTTCGCTTTGCAGTAGTGTCTCTCATTGCACAGAATACGCTGGAGGTGCACAGGCTCAGTAGTTTTGGTGCAGATGTGGGGTCTTCCTGGACCAGGGATCCAACCAGTGTCCCTTACATTGCAAAGTGAATTCTTTACCACTGCACCACCAGGGCAGCCTCAACACTTTGTCTTTTAACGTGGCTGATTGTTCCTGTGAGTGATAATCATGAGGAAGCCACATTAAAAAATTGTTTACATCAATGTTGGTTACAGGTTTGAAGAATGGAGAAAAAGTTTGAAAAGAAACTTTGCTCTAGAAGCAATACTAATTATAGATGCTTATATCCATGGCTTATTGTGTCTACCGATCGGCATGCAGCACAATGACAAGGAGGCGGATCCTTACGTTTGCTACATGCAGACTCGTTTCATTCCACTGCAACTGTAGCTTCTCTCTATGGACGCTTGGCAGTGGAAGTTTGCTGTTCAGATAACGTATTCTTCTGCCAACAACTCAGGGTGATGAAAGGAAGAACAATTCCCACAAAGATAGTACAAATATTCAGGGATCTTTTTATATTTTATCCCTCAAACGGTATTACAGGAGAGTTGTTATTCCCATTTTTTTTCCGATAAGAAACAAAGGCTCAGGGAATTTAAATAAATGCCTAAATCCATAAAGGTATAAATTGGACTCAAATAATATTCTGTTCCAAGCTCTTGTTTGAATCTGTGAGGCAAATCTGATCTGTTGGAAGTTATTTAATGATACACATAAATTCCTTAATTAATGGCACAAAAATGTGGAGAGAGATGGATTGGCCTCAACTGGGATTTAGAGTTCTAGATGCAGGGGCAAGGGTGTGGCTGCTTATTTCTCCTTGGGGTCCAATTTTCTTAGATTTTATTTTATTTTTTTAAAATGTC
>NW_011494842.1:4595629-4610399 GCF_000754665.1 Bison bison bison | reverse complement strand
ACTTTGGCCACCTCACGCAGAGTTGACTCATTGGAAAAGACTCTGATGCTGGGAGGGATTGGGGGCAGGAGGAGAAGGGGATGACAGAGGATGAGATGGCTGGATGGCATCACTGACTCGATGGATGTGAGTCTGAGTGCTCCGGGAGTTGGTGATGGACAGGGAAGCCTGGCGTGCTGCGATTCATGGGGTCACAAAGAGTCGGACACGACTGAGCGACTGAACTGAACTGAACTGATGATTATTTAGGCTGAGCACCTCTTTGTGTGCCTGTTGGCTATACTCTACCTTGCACTGATCTGATGGCTCTGAAATTCACCTGCAGGGTGTGGAGGAGAATGAAAGTCAGTTTGTCATGACTGAAGAAAAGGAAAATGCGATAAAACAAACTTTTATGATGCTTTGAAATCTTGAGAAAGTTGACTTGCTTTATCCTCTTCAAGGGTGTTTGAGTCACCCTTCTTACTTCCTGGTTGGCAGTTATTTCATGTCCCCTGAAAAAATACATCAATCATCCAATGAATGGTGTACAAATTAATTCATGGACATGAAGATTAACATGCAATCTGCTAATGCTGTGCTAATGAGCTTATGATTTTCACAAAATAGACCAATTTTGAGTTTTATCAACCTCAGTGGTTGAAATTAAAATGGAAATGGCAACATTTGTTTTTTGTTCTCCCCACAAAGCAACTAATTATTTTTTTCTGGGTAATGATAATTAACAGAATTCCTCTCATGTTCCTGATCAGTGCACAGCTGGTACTCGGAAAACACAGAGACTTGTTTTTATGTGGTGACATTAAACCCCTGTCTAACTTGGGAAGTGTGTTCATTGTATGCTCTTGCCCTCAGTTTATTAATTCTAAATTATGCCTCGATGAACTTCTCAAATTGGGAGCAAATTCACATTGATAAATTGTTATCAGTCAGAGACAGAGAAGGAGGGAGGGAGGGAGTGTTATCATAACGGTCTACTATTGAGTGTAGGTTTTGTCTGCCTCAGATGTTGTAGTTGGGCTTACCATTTTGATCATCTGAATAAGGTGTATTTTAAAAGAGGCATTCTTCTTTCAGCTAAGCAGACATGTGCTTGGTGAGCCTAGGCTTGGGGCTGGGATGCATTCAGAGCACTACTTACCCCCATTCTTTGGGCTTTCTGAAGTGTAGATCTGGACCAGCACTGGCCAGAGGACCTATTGGCTAAACCTCACCAAGGGTTTTCAAAGCTCTGTAGGGCAGCTGAGTAATTATTATCTTTCTTGTTCTTTGCACAGCAATCCCCTTAGGCACAGGGTCTATGAATCAATATTTTATCTCCAAGTTTTGCACAGTGCTCAGAAGCTAACAGCAGAAGGAAATAGCAACCCACTCCAGTATTCTTGCCTGGAGAATCCCATGGACAGAGGAGTCTGGCAGGCTACAGCCCACGGGGCCACAAAAGTCGGACACAACTTAGCGACTAAACCACCACCAGAAGCTAACAAGTGGAGGAATGAAGAGAGGTACAGAGGAAGACTGCCATGTTCAATCCTGGCTACCCAGGGAGGCTTGATACTAACTGAACAATGCGTGGTGGTTGTGTCTCACAATCATATGGAAGAAACCATGTTTGCACTCATATTACCTTAAGAACACTAGTGAATGTCTTTTTGAAGTTTCCACTATGGCAATTTTTTAAATATGCTGATACTTTACGCTGGTGAGGCTATGGAAAGCACATTTATGTAACCCTTCAGGAAAGAAATTTAGCAATCTCTATCAGGAATTTGGATGATTTACTTGTTTTCTTTAATCTGCCAAAACTCAGCCTCAGGAAGGCAACTTTAAGGAAATAATTTAAAATAGAGAAACAATTTTTGGCACACCAAGATGCATGTCTCTCTCTTTTTTTTTTTTTAATCATGGCAAACTAGAAACAAGCTAAGCTTCCCACAACCTGAGGGTGGTTAGTGACATGTGGCATATTCACTAACTGCACTTTACTTGTTGATATAAAAAATGCTTTTCAAGATTTTATAGTAAGATAAAAAATTACTGTTTAGGCCTAAAATTAATACATTATTCTTGCAATTAAAATTTCCTGTATAGAGAAAAGGCCTGGAAGGAAATATTATTAAATCTAAGAACAGAAAAAAGAGAAAAATCCACCAAATATTACTGCTTTTGTTTTTCCAAATTTAAGTGCATCCCTTTGATTGCATCTCCTCTTCTCACTCCTCTGAGAGTGACCTTGCCCCAGCTTCTTCCTTCTCTATGTTCTGTTATCCAAACCAGACTGGATCATGGTGGTCATCTGACTCGAGGTAGGGAGATGGACTTTCTCTCCAGGGTATTTACACTTGGGAATTCAGAGAAAGCAAGTCAGCTGGTATGTATGCCTTGGAATGAGGGACATGCGTGGGGGGTACAGGCATCTTCCCATGCTTGTAGAAAGAACGCAAATTTTCAGAAAAATAGGAAGAAAGCAGAAATATGAAGAAAGTAAAAACAAAAGATTGTGGGACCCCAGGAAGAAGGCAATGGCACCCCACTCCAGTACTCTTGCCTGGAAAATCCCATGGACGGAGGAGCCTGGTAGGCTGCAGTCCATGGGGTCGCTAAGAGTCGGACACAACTGAGCGCCTTCACTTTCACTTTTCACTTTCATGCATTGGAGGAGGAAATGGCAACCCACTCCAGTCTTCTTGCCTGGAGACTCCCAGGGACTGCGGGGCCTGGTGGGCTGCCGTCTACGGGGTCGCACAGAGTTGGACACAACTGAAGCGACTTAGCAGCAGTAGCAGCAGAGAAAAACTTGTTTCTGATGACGTCTTAGTTTCTGGTTCTAGCCCTCATGAGGCCTGGCTGAATGCCGTAAGATATTCTTGTGTCCTTATATTATTCATATTATTATTGTTTTTCTCACAATTTTAAAAATTGTGTAATTCTGCTTATCAAAACTTCCAGAATATGCAAATCCATACAGACAGTAAATAAGGGTTGTGAGGGGCTGTGGCGGAGGCTGCTGCTAATGGATATGGGGTCTCCTCTGGGGGTGATTCACAACACTGTGAATGATATACTTTCAAATGGTATACTTTCAGATTTTAGCTGGAATGAAGTCTATGTAAGTAAGATGTCTCTACTTTGGGATATTTTAAAAAGTTATACACTATTATCCAAAGTGATTCTGCATTATACTAAAATATTTTTACAGCAAACATAATAATTGATGTATTTTTAAAAAACAACAGATATTTTATCAAGAGCCCTTGTTGACTTGTTGTTTGTAATAAATGAGAAACCACATCATTCATGGCCATAGAAGTACAGTATTTCTAATGGTCCTATTTTTCTAATTTTGGGGAAGTATGATAATTTCATTTGCTTCTAACCTATGGTTATTCTGTTATTTTAAGCAAACTTTATGTGACCAATTTCATTTTTAAAATGATAAAGAAGAGAGATTCCATTAAGGTGGGTTATATCTGATGGTTCTCACCAATGTCATTGCCTGACCTTTGCCCCTGGATCTTGGCCGGACAGACAAAAATTATGTTTGACACCACCCAACCGTCAGAAATGCTCAAGAATAAAAGCATTAGTGATAGGAGACAGCATTCATAATGTATTTATTCAATAAAAACACCAGTCCCCATTCTAATTATATTAAAAATTCTAACTATATAAAGAAAAACCTGGAAAGAAATGTGCTTTACCATTAACTGTAGTGTAACTGAGTTGCAGCTTTACAAAAAATTAAAATTTTCCTTTTTGTACTTCTTTGTATTTTCCAGATTTTCTACAGTGTGTGAACTTGTTAATAAAATGTTTTAAAAGTTAAATTTTTAGTGAAAAAGCAATTACCTTAGTCATCAGAACAATCTTGTCTGTCTTCTCTCCTGATTTTATCAGGAGAAAGATTCTTTGAGAAAAAGGTAAGTATGGAGGGACAGAGCTTGGGCTTCCTTGAATGTACCTGTCAGATGCAGGTCCTTTGGTTGCTCTTCAGGGGAACTTTATCAGGACGACGTGGACCGGAATTCATGGCTGGTCCAGAGAATCTGAGGCTTACAGCAGGGAGTGGCCTAGAGCTCTGGCTCAAGGGAAAGTGTGGCTTGCTCTTTTCTGTGAGAACTTGAGAAGTTACTTAACCTCTGTAAGTCTCAGCTTCCTCATCTGAAAAATGATGTAGCGTCCTCACTGGGTTGTTGAGAGCATGAAATGAGACAGCATTGCATCAGTCACTCAGCACAATCACTGGCTCATAGTAAGTGGTCGTGGAGTTTTTATTTCTACTGTTAGTAGCAGACATAAATCCTTTTACGTACTCTGTAAATTCTCCAAGCCTACCGGCCTCTCCTCAAGCACCCTTTCATAGTCTGGCCTCCATTACGTTACCCCTTGTAAGGAAAGAGCAAATTAGCCAAGATGGCGTGTCGGGCTCTCCTGCCCCCTGGCCTCTCGCTCTTGCCCCACATTTTGTAAATAATGACTAACAGCTGAGCTCATTTATAACCCTGCACTGTCGTGAGTTACTTTGGGCTGTAGGGAGATAAGAGCACTACCCAAAAAGCAGCGGGAATTACTGCTGCATCAGGGCCGTGTCCCTCGGGTTGGCCATGAGAGGCGAGACTACAGCGTGAATGCGACCGCGGCCGCGTGAGTGAATGCGACCGCGGCCGCGTGAGTGAATGCGACCGCGGCCGCGTGAGTGAATGCGACCGCGGCCGCGTGAGTGAATGCGACCGCGGCCGCGTGAGTGAATGCGACCGCGGCCGCGTGAGTGAATGCGACCGCGGCCGCGTGAGTGAATGCGACCGCGGCCGCGTGAGTGAATGCGACCGCGGCCGCGTGAGTGAATGCGACCGCGGCCGCGTGAGTGAATGCGACCGCGGCCGCGTGAGTGAATGCGACCGCGGCCGCGTGAGTGAATGCGACCGCGGCCGCGTGAGTCAGGAGAGAATACTGGTACGGCTGCTGCGTCAGCCGGAAGAGAATAAATGCGTCTGCAGCTCCTCCAGCTCCTCGGGTCTTCTTCCGGCCTCAGCTCACGCCTTGCCTACCCGGGGCTCAGCGAACGGTGCGGACGGTGTGAATAGTGAGACAGTTGGTGCTGTGAACAGGATGAAGAGAAATATGCCCATGTATCTCTATCAATTCCAAAAGTAGTGAAATCAGTGGTTCTCAAACTTTAATGCCCACAGGAATCATCTGGGGGTCTTGTCAAAATGACCGATTCTAACTCTGTAGGTCTGGCCTGGCATCTGAGATTCTGAATTTTTCACAAGTTCCCACTTGAGGTCCATGTTGCTGTTCAAAGACCACAGCTCCAGTCTTCGAGGAATCACCTCCAGTCCTAACCAAAGTGGTCTCCTTCTTTGGCTCTCAACGCACATCATTTACTCTCCAAATTCAGCACTTCTCAGGTTCAGCCTGCTTTGGTGTGTTGCTGTACAGAATTCTGTTCACTTCTCTCCAAGCTCCTGACAGTAGATGGTGCGGTCCATCTGGGAAGCTGTCCGCACCAGCACAGTGACGTGATCTCCTGTGCCTCCAGTCATTGTCAAATTATTGAACTAGATGAAAAAGGAGGAAACGATGCCTTAAAATATTAATAACCCTGCTGTTTACATGAGTATTCACTTAGAAATTGACAACGTAAATCAATTTAATTAGTGGAAATAATGGAAGGCAGTACTGATGTGAAGAATTCCAAAATGACAAATAGACGCTGTGATTTTTTTCTTTTAAAAATGTTATTTATTGTAGAATGGAGAGTGGGATGATATACTGGATGGGATGACAAGGCCAACCTGAAATATTTTCCACAGAATGTGTGGAAATAAATCAAATAAGTGATTTATAATTTGTTTGGCACAATGAGTCTCTTGGGAGGTGGTTTAAAAACATTCTCCAAAAGGACCAGAGGTCAAGGTTGAATAACCTGGTGTGCAGCCTGTATGCAAAATTAGCAGGTTTTGAGGTAATGTGGACTTGCTTCTGTTGGGAGTAATTAGAGGAAAATTTTGTGGGAAATGAGGAAGGTGTGGCGAAGGAATGTGTTGGCAGTGGTCATCGAGTGGATGTGACCAGAAGTCTATCGGCGAGCTGCACCCAGGTCGTCAGAGATCACTTCCTCCTCTCCTCTCCTTGAAATGTACATTCTGACCACAGTTCCCAAGGGGGACACAGCCGGGAGTGAGCTTTGAGTTGTTGAGACCATCTGAATGGAGGACAAAATTGAACCCAACTTGACCTCTACGTAAACTTTTAAGATTCTGGTGGGTGGACAGGTGTGGAGAGCTACTCACCTTGTGGTCACCAAAGACAAGCCTCGGTTGTAAGGTCCCTCACTGATTAAACCTGCCACCCGCCAGTCTGGAGTGTCTGCCTTGTTCTCCTCGCCCTCCATGCTAAGGCTAGTTTGTGAACCAACAGCCTGCTCTTTGGTGTTTCCTGGAGGCTGTATCTCAGGGCAAGTGCCCCACCCACTTGTGGGGTTTGTTCAGCCTGCCACAAGCTACCCTTTGTATAATTCTGACTTACCTTCTCTGGATCAATTGTCATTTCATTTCTGGAGGACTTTCAACCTTACTTTAAAAAATCCAGTTGAAGCAAACAGAAGAGAAACTCCATTTTCAGTAACCTTTTCCTCATCTGTCATTTGTGTCCATAAGGAAGCTTAAAGAATTTTTATCAGTACACTAAAAATTAGATAATTGGCTATATTGTAAAACTTTTCAACTCTGGACTCCAGATCTCTACAGTTGCTGAGAATTCTTACCAAGAAATCATCTAGGGAACCTTCACAACTCCTGTTTTCATGAAGAGGTCTCAGTGGGGATGAGGTTTACGCCTCTTAAAATTTCCTTTTGGTGACTTGTGCCCAGGATCCAACTTTAGTTACAGAGTAAACAGTATTTCCAAAGACTGACAGGGTCAGCTGCTCGGGGAATGTGGCCGGTGACCTCCCTGACGGATGACCGCCCTGCTGGCTGCTTCTAAGTCAGTTGAAAGGTAAGCTTTTTTTCTGTATAAGGGCACGGCTGCCTTGGAACGTGTTTCATTTACTAACGATAAAACTGAAAGTATATCACAGGCTCGCTGTCTTAAAGGGCATGGAGCTGTGACTTTGGGGGCAAAGTGATTTGTCATGTCAACACAACTACAACAGCTAAGTTGCTGGGGTTGGGGGAGGAGTGAGTGATGGTGTGAAACCTCATTGCTTTGATTAAGCCACAAAGACCCAGGAAAACTTAAATACAGAACTCCTTTCTGATGTGAGAAACACACACGGGATTCTAATATTCAGAAAGTAAAGACTTCCATCTTTGAATCCTTTTTCCTGAAGTCTTGTTAGTTTAATCTGACTGTTGTCTTCACTCCTGAGACAGTAATGGTGTGTGTGTGGTTGTATCTGTGTGTGTCTGTGTGTGAGAGAAAGAGAGATTTGTTGACTACTGTGAAGTGTATCTGCTATATACATATAGTGTATATATTTGTGTATATACAAATATTTGTATATATGTAAATACAGTGTTTATATACTCTGTATAAATAATATATCTTGTGGGTGCTGAGTATAGAACAGTTGAGAAAATGGAACTTGCTGGTCTTGGATCCCAGACTGACTTTATTCAGCTCGTGTGTTACAAATTGTGTAACAGGAGATAAGACTTTTGTTTCATATCAGAATCGTTGCTCTCTCTCCATGTTGATCGTTATTAGTGTTTCTTTTAAAAACCTCACATTTTATTTTTCAACAAGTTTTGATAGAAGAATTGGCATTTAAAAGATGCACACATTGAAAAGATAACACTTTTCAGAGTGCTCACAGCTTTTGCTTAATTGAACTATTTTCTAATGCGCCAAAAAAGCGCTCTACCATCAAAGGTGATTTTATAGATAAAATATTTTATTTTAGATAAAATATAAAGAAAATACTTTATATAGAAAATATTCTTTTCCTCCCATTGACTAAGCTGTCTTGCCCAGAGTCATTTAAAAAATATGGCCCAGAACCAAAAACAAGGGCACAAATAGTATCAGAAGAAGTAAAAAAGTAATATTCTAGTAGAAAAGGTTTATGCTTCATTGAAGAGGGATAACTACAAAGGTACCAAGTTGTTAAGCTGTCATTATTGCAATTATCCTTTACTGATATCTAGGGGTTTGCTTTTGTGTCCTCTTGGCAGCTTCAACTTTCAAAAATCGTATATTACATAGTGACAGATTCAATGTTAAGAACTTGCTCTGTGGACATGGTCTTTTTCACAAGCTGTGGGCACGTACCTCTGGTCCACAGAAGCCATGAAGAGGCTTAAACATGGTGACCGTGAGAGGTTAAAGTCTGAGTATTTGCCTATTTGTCAGATGACAGACAAGAAGATGAGACAGAGGGATTTCGTAAAATGAGAATTCCCAACTGCTGCCTGAGAGTTCACAGTGGTCAAAATGGATAAATAAACTCAGGGAATTCTGGGAACCATTCTCTGCATTTGGCTCTTCACTGTTGCCCTCCACCGCCACCCTCATCCCACTGGACCATCCAACAGAGTCTCCTAGAGATAGAGGCATATATTTTGAACCAAAAGCAACACCAACAAGTCCAAAGTTATCTCAGTTCGCAGTGGAGGGGGGCCCAGCTAGACGTGCATTTGGTGCCTGGGTACCACAGAAACACATCCTTTGGGTGGGGGATGGGGGTCCTTGGGACCGCTGAGGCACCTGGAGGCCTGTGCTGAGTGCAGTGTCCTGCATCACTATGAAACAGGCGGGGTTACCTGGGCTTCTGGCTTGACTGTGCAGCACACGTAAGACCCTAGTCTTGGAGATGCTGTGGAGAATGATAAGAAACCCATATAAATGGTGTTCCTTGTCTCAGAAGAGGATCCTTTTTTAATAAAAAGACATTTATCCTTGGAGCATACAGTGAGGAAGATCTTTGTTGTCTACACAATGCTTACAGACTGTCATTCTTTTAGAAAGAAGACAGCATTGGTTTTTCACGCCTTGAGGGTGTCCACCTACCTTGTGAGATTTCAGCAGTAGAGCACTTACCGGTGCTTTTGTCATGGAGATGAAAGTTCTTTAAACGGCAGGCGTGGGGACGATCACCACTATTAAAAAAGCAAAAAAATAAAACCTGTATTAACTCTTGGACCTAGTAGATAAAAAAGCCATTTTATGTGTTTGTTAGCCCTCTGTATGTAAAATAGGTAGCCAACAGGAATTTGCTGTATGTCTCAGGAAACTCAAAGAGGGGCTCTGTATCAACCTAGAGGGTGGGATGGGCAGGGAGATGGGAGGGAGGGTCAAAAGGGAGGGGACATATGTATGCCTATGGCTGATTCATGCTGAGGTTTGACAGAAAACAACAAAATTCTGTAAAGCGATTCTCCTTCAGTAAAAAATAAATGAATTTTAAAAAGCCATTTTAATAGTGGCAAACTCTACTTTCCCCCAATTTTTGAATATGGGCACAAAATCTGAGCCGTATTTCCCCAGCCATACCAGGCATATGGTGATGAGGAATAGAGTGAGGTGACAGTGTCTCGAAGCAAAAATCATTTACTAAGGGTCATTTGCTTCATGTTTGAGTGGAATTCTTGCTGGCTTAATGTATGGTAGATTTTAATTTCTGTTTGGAGTGACCTGTTGCTCATATTATATTCCTGGGGAAAAAAATCATAAATTCCCATCTTAGGAATTATAGATCTTCCTGTTTTTTAAAAATAATACCTTCATTGAACCATAATTTACATACCATAAAATTCATTCTTTTAAAGTGTGCATACAATTCAGTGCTTTTTAGCATATTCAGAGTTTGTATGTCATCATCATTATCTAACATCAGAATATTTTCATCACATTCAAAAATCCCACCCCTACTCATCAGCAGTCACTCCACAGTCTGCCTTGCCCTTCAGACCTTGGCAACTATGGCCTGTTTCTAAGGATTTGCCTATTCTGGGTGTTTCATATAAATGAATCACAATATGTGGCTTTTGTGACCAGTTTCTCTCACTTACCATATTTTCAAGATTCATTCACATTGTTGCATGTATCAGGACTTCATTCTTTTTATTGCTGAGAAATACACCTCTGTGATACATCCCCTTTATGTTTTCACATTTTTAAAAAAAATTTTTATTATTATTATCTTTTTTACTTTACAATATTGTATTGGTTTTGCCATACATCAACATGCATCCGCCATGGGTGTACACGTGTTCCCCATCCCTAACCCCCCTCCCTTCTCCCTCCCCGTACCATCCCTCTGAGTCATCCCAGTGCACCAGCCCCAAGCTTCCTGTATCCTGCATTGAACCTGGACTGTTATGAATAATGCTATCATGAACATTTGTTTACAAATTTTTGTATGAACATATGTTTTCACTTCTCTTGTGTGTATACCTAGTATTAGAATTTATGGCTAATATGGTGACTGTATCTGTAAGATTTTGAGGGATTCCTACACTGTTCCAATTTGTAACAGCAGCAGCATCCGAGGTTCTGGTTACCCACATCCTTGCCAAGGCTTGTCACTATCTGCTTTAATTCTAGCCGTCCTAAGGGGTGCGAACTGCTATCTCCCTGTGGTTTTGATTTGTGCTCCGTAATCACAGTTTCGTTGCACAGCTTTTCATATGCTTGTTGGCCATTTGTTTGTCTTCTTAGGAGAAATGCCTATTCAAATCCTGCGCCTATTTAAAAAAAATACATTTACTTAGTTCGGCTGCTGGGTCTTCGCTGCTGTGGGCTGGTTACTGCCCAGTTGTGGCGCCCAGGCTTCTCACTCTGCTGGCTTCTCTTGTTGTGAGCTCAGGCTCTAGGCTGAGTGGGCCCCGGTAGCTGTGGTGCTCAGGCTTAGTTGCCCTGCGGCCTGTGGGATCTTCCTGAAGCAGGGTTTGAATCAGCACCTCCTGCGTTGCAATGCAGATTCTTAAACACCGGACTACCACAGAAGCCCCTTTGTCAATTTTTTAAACTGGGTCATCTTTTTCTTTGAGTTGTAAGAGTTCTTTATGTATTCCGGATCGTTGTTGTTCAGTTGCTAAGTCATGTCATACTCTTTGTGACCCCCTGGACTGCAGCATTTCTGGCTTCCATCCTTCACTGTCTCCCGGAGTTTGCTCAGATTCAAGTCCATTGAGTTGGTGATGCCATCCAACCATCTCATCCTCTGTCGCTCTCTTCTCTTGGCCTCAATCTTTCCCAAATAGCAAGGAGAGGTAAGGAAGCCTTCTTAAGTGAACAATGCAAAGAAATAGAGGAAAACAATTGAATGGGAAAGACTGGAGATCTCTTCAAGAAAATTAGAGACACCAAGGGAACATTTCATTCAAAGATGGACACAATAAAGGACAAAAACAGTATTCTGGATATAAGTCCCTTATCAGATAAATGATTTGCAAATATTCTCTCCCATTCTCTCTGTTAATTTTAACAATGCCACATTGTTAGGATTTTGACATTATCTTTGAAGTTAACTTTTTTTCTAGATAAACTTCATGAAACCCAGGGGATTAATGGCACACACCTTCACCAAGAACTTGCTTGATGGCAGACAGTGGGTTAAGTTCTTCTCACATGTTACCACATTTTAATGTTTGTCAGAACATTAAGAGGTTGATACCATTCCTTTACTTAAGGGAGAAGGAACTGAGACTGAGAATTAATTTGCTGAAAGTGACCCAGCTACAAAGTGGCAGAATCTGCAAGTAAATTAAATTCTTCCTGCTT
This sequence comes from Bison bison bison, assembly GCF_000754665.1. Taxonomy (NCBI): domain Eukaryota; kingdom Metazoa; phylum Chordata; class Mammalia; order Artiodactyla; family Bovidae; genus Bison; species Bison bison. The sequence continues at coordinate 4,598,669 of NW_011494842.1, read as the reverse complement.
CCTGAGTCTATTTCTTCTTCACTTTAATTGTTAGCGGTTTGAGCAAGATAAGTGAACAATCAATATTGTATTCATCTGTAGTATAATTTGTATTAGATAAACATGCGTTTTATTCCTATGTTTTCTATCAAAAGTTGTCTAAATATCAATGCAATAAATGTCTTAAGTCATGTCCATGCATGTATGCTTAGCTCCCTTCAGTCATGTCTGACTCTTTCATGACCCCATGGGCTGTAACCTGCCAGGCTTCTCTGTCCATGGGATTTCCCAGGCAAGAATACTGGAATGGGTTGCCATGCCCTCCTCCCAGGGATCTTACCCACCCAGGGATTGATCCTGCATCTCCTGCAGCTCCTGCATGGCAGGCGGATTCTTTACCACTGAGCCACCAGGGAAGCTCCCTCCCTAAGTCATATCCATTGGATACATTTCACTCCTGTCTCTTGCTCCTTCCCTTCTGCCTTTTTTCCTTCTTTGCTTTTTTCCTTTCTTTCCTCTCTCCTGTGCTCTTTCCACGTCCTTTTGTTTAGTCCTTACTATGCTTTAAGTGACTGAATCACACACACACACACACACACACACACACATGCTTTAAGTGCCTGGATAAAGTGATGAATAAAGCACTCTCTGGTGCTTATATAGTACAAGAAATCCCCCACATATGGAAGAGTTCTGTTCTTGGAGTGCATCCGTAAGTCCATCAAAGTTAGCCTAGGTAACTAACTGCCACAATCAGCTACATAGTACTGAACTGTAATATGTTTATAATACTTTTCACACAGGTAATACATAAAAAACAAACACAAAAAATAGAGAAAACATTTTTGATCTTACAGTATAGTACTTTGAAGAGTACAGCAGTACAGGACAACAGCTGGCATACAGGGGCTGTCATCAAATGAACAGGCAGGAAGGGTTACTGACTGGAGCGGGTAGAAGAGGTGGGAGATGGTGGAGTGAAGGATCGTCAGCAACAGGAGTTAGAGAGCAACCTTCAGCTTCATTTGCACTTGGCACTGATGAAACACACATTTGCATCTTTCAAAGTTTGCAACTTGAAGGTTCGCATGTAGGGGACTTACTGTAGTAGGAGATATGAACTGAAAATAAATGTTAGATATGGATAAACTTCAAATCAGTTGCACCATCTCCCATGCTAGTAAGGTCGTGCTTGCGTGCTATGCTTCAGCATTATGCAAACCAAGAACTCCCAGATGTCCAAGCTGGATTTAGAAAAGGAAGAGGGAGGTCAAATTGCCAACATTTGCTGGATTATAGAGAAAGCAAGGGAATTTCAGAAAAACATCTGTCTCTGTTTCATCAACTATTCTAAAGCCTTTGACTATATGGATCATGACAAATTGTGGAAAACTCTTAGAGAGATGGGAATACCAGACCATCTTACCTGTCTCCTGAGAAACCTGTATGCCGATCAAGAAGCAACAGTTAGAACCCTGTACGGGACAACTGATAGGTTCAAGACTGAGAAAGGAGTACGACAGGGCTGTCTGCCGTCACTCTGTTTAACCTATACGCAGAGCACATCATGAGAAATGCAAGCTGGAATCAAGATAGGTGGGAGAAACATCAACAACCTCAGATATGTGGATGATACCACTCTAATGGCAGAAAGAGAAGAGGAACTAAAGAGCCTCTTGATGAAGGTGAAAGAAGAGTCAAAGAACTGGCTTAAGGCTAAATATTAAAAAACTAAGATCATGACATCTGGCCCCGTTAGTAGTGACAGATTTCCTCTTCTTGGGCTCCAGAATTACTGTGGATGGTGACTGCAGTCATGAAATCAGAAGATGATTGCTTCTTGGCAGAAGAACTGTGACAAACCTAGACAGTGTGTTGAAAAGCAGAGACATTTCTCTGCCGACAAAGGTCCATATAGTCAAGGCTGTGGTCTTCCCAGTGGTCTACGGTTGTGAGAGCTGGGCCATAAAGAAGGCAGAGCACCAAAGAATTGATGCTTGTGAACTATGGTGCTGGAGAAGACTCCTGAGAGTCCCTTGGGCAGCAAAGAGATCAAACCAGTTAATCTTAAGGGAAATCAACTCTGAATACTCATTGGAGGGACTGAAGCTGAAGCTGAATCTCTAATATTTTGGTCACCTGATACAAACAGCCAACTCATTGGAAAAGTCCCTGATTCTGGGAAAGATAGAGGGCAGAAGGAGAAGAGGATGAGATGGTTGGATGGCATCGCCAATGAATGGAAATGAACTTGGGCAGGCTTTGGGAGATGTTGAGGGACAGTGAGGTCTGGTGTGCTGCAGTCCATGGGGTCACAAAGAGTCAGACATGACTGGGCAACTGAACAACAATGATAACAAAAGCTTCAAATATCATGTATAATGATAGGCTGGCAGAATGATAAGAACTATGAAGTAGAAGCGGAGAAGGCGATGGCACCACACTCACTCCAGTGTTCTTGCCTGGAGAATCCTAGGGATGGGGGAGCCTCGTGGGCTGCAGTCTATGGGCCCGCACAGAGTTGGACAGGACTGAAGAGACTTAGCAGCAGCAGCAGCAGCATGAAGTAGAAGACAGCAAATGAATGGACAGAGGATATGCTAAATTACATGGTCACTGGGGAAGCTCTGGATAAAGGGTGAAGGGAGCCATGTGACTCTGGAGGGATATGTTTAAATATATTTTACATATGTTTAAGGACCATGATCTTCAGAAAACGAAGATCATGGCATCCGGTCCCATCACTTCATGGGAAATAGATGGGGAAACAGTGGAAACAGTGTCAGACTTTATTTTTTTGGGCTCCAAAATCACTGCAGATGGTGACTGCAGCCATGAAATTAAAAGATGCTTACTCCTTGGAAGAAAAGTTATGACCAACCTAGACAGCATATTCAAAAGCAGAGACATTACTTTGCCAACAAAGGTCCATCTAGCCAAGGCTATGGTTTTTCCAGTGGTCATGTATGGATGTGAGAATTGGATTGTGAAGAAAGCTGAGCACTGAAGAATTGATGCTTTTGAACTGTGGTGTTGGAGAAGACTCTTGAGAGTCCCTTGG
>NW_011494842.1:4592208-4595529 GCF_000754665.1 Bison bison bison | reverse complement strand
GAGTCCCTTGGACTGCAAGGAGATCCAACCAGTCCATTGTGAAGGAGATCAGCCCTGGGATTTCTTTGGAAGGAATGATGCTAAAGCTGAAACTCCAGTACTTTGGCCACCTCATGGGAAGAGTTGACTCATTGGAAAAGACTCTGATGCTGGGAGGGATTGGGGGCAGGAGGAGAAGGGGACGACAGAGGATGAGATGGCTGGATGGCATCACTGTCTCGATGGATGTGAGTTTGAGTGAACTCTGGGAGTTGGTGATGGACAGGGAGGCCTGGTGTGCCGCAATTCATGGGGTTGCAAAGAGTCGGACACAACTGAGCGACTGAACTGATCTGAACTGAACTGAAGGACCAGGAGCTTTCCTTAGGTAAAATTATGCCCATATAAAAGCCAACCCTCATGCACTTGCTGGTCCAACGGAAGCCAAGAGCTATCCTTCCTGTTTATCAGCAACAGCAAACATGTTCCTTCCTCTGACCAGACAGCTATCTCTGCAGAGTCACACGGCTCCCTTCATCTTGACTTAGCTACCTCTGTAAAGATCCTATCTCTAAATATTGTCTTATTCTGAGAGACTGGGGGGTTAGGATTTCCACTGTGAATTTTGGGGGGAAGGCAGTTCAGCTGGTAACAATGGGGAAAATAACAGTGCCTACCTAGAAGTGTTTAACAAACACTAAGAATAAGTAGGTAGAATAGTGTCTACCTCCTACAAGTGGTTTAGAGAAGTAATTAAGACAGCATATGCAAACTCTTAAAGCCGTTGCTGGCACAGGGTGAGTGCTGTTGGGTGTGCTGTGTAAGAGTGCTGTTATCTTATTTATGTTCAGTCACACCTACATTGTGAGCTTGTTGAAGGAAGGAAAGCAGAGATTATATCGTAGCGTTTTTTATTATTTTTATCCATTATTTAAAAAATCTGCCTGCACCTAGTACTCTTCGTCCATTATGGATACTCAGCACACGTTTGTTTAATTAAACTTTCCATTCTTCTCATTATCACCGGCATCTGCTCCTTCCCCAACCAGCTTTGCATCCCACCCTCCCTTTACTCCCAACTGGATCATAGATTTCACCTTCAGGTATTATACTAGCATTGACCAAGTTTTCTTTTGCAGCCATAGTATGCTGGGTTGTGTTTTTTTTTTTTTTTTTTCCTCTAGAGAGATTTTGGGAAGTCTCCTTTGTAGCTGAAAGTAAGGTCCAGCTGCTCACGGTGCAACAGCTAATAAAGAGGCAAGGTTGGGGAAAGAAAAGTTTGCTTTAGTTTCGATGCTGGCAAGCGGTGGGTGGGGTGGGAGGAGGAGGGTGGACTTCTATCCAAAATCCGATCCCACCTCTGGCAGTCAGTGGGCAAGAGCTGTTATAGACGGAGGAAGGGGACTCCATGCAGTAACAGTACAGTCAGCTCTGACAGTCCTCTTGAAATTGGCCGTCAGTGGTCTGATCAGTGCCATCTTGATTGTTTTAAATAGTTAATCTTCAATTCCAGGGTCATTTTTTCCCCGTTTCTTTGAGGCCAGTTCTCAGAACTGCGACGCTGTGTCGTGCCTACAGTCTGGGCACCGTGTAGTTAACTTCTCCCATCTGCGGTTTCAGTATCTGTAAGACAGCTCACAGGATATGGCTCAGAATAGTATCTATAGTTCTTGAGAAGAAACTAAAGTTCTTAGATGCTTAATGACTACTGTGATTAATCTTGTTGAGCTCTTTTCCTTTGTTTCTGCATTTTCTCACTTCTCTGATTAAACTTATTCTTTGGCTAAGGTTTCTCACAGACAAAAGGCAGGCAGAGAACATGGAGGGGAAGGACCATAAGGTCCTGCTCTGTTTCATCCTCATATGAAATGTCAACTCTTGCCTTGCTTTTGACACGTATGGATCTTGCATGCTAATCAGCCTCTAAGACTTACATTTCCAAGCTTGTTGGAACAATAACTAGCATGTGTGATTCCCTTTCTGGATCTGAGGAGAGCCAAAGAGGGAAACCACTTTTGCCCATGAGTCTGATAGAAGTTTCTGAATTCTCGTCTGGAAACAGTGGTGGCTAGGTTTATTTCTGCTAAATGTTTCACTTCTAGAATCTTCAGCCCTTCCATCCTGATGCAGAATAAGCCTAGTGCACCGGGCCTGATGACAGAGAACCAGCTGTGATCAGGCCAAAGTTCAGAGCCTCGCAACATGTTTCCTGAAATGTTTTCTTTAAAAAGTGGAGGAAAAACTGATAGGAAATGTGAGTTACAATCACAAACAGGTGTGAGAATGATCTTTGAAACAGCCTGAGGGAGTAGGCCACCCGTAGATCAGTCTTAACTTACTCTGAAAGCCGTTTTTACTGCCATCCACGTATCTAATTCTCTGTAAAAAACAGGAAGTTAATTACCATTGCGCTACACAGTTAATTTTTTTTCAGGCATATAACTATTTCTAAAGAATTCTGGGAACATTTGTTTGACTGGAAAAAGTGAGTTTCATGTTCTATGTCATAACTTTGTTCTCAGTAGAAAATCCAGGATAATGAAAAAAATAATCAGGTTTGTGAAGGAAAAATATCACTTTTCTTTTATGAAGTTTGTAGACATCATTTGCCTACTTTTCATGATATAAAGTTGACAGCATCTCTTGAATATATATGTTGTGTGTCTGAATAGCTTTAATTAGTTAACTTTGTGCTTTCCTTGAAGTGACTTTTTAAAGTTTTGAACTGCAAAATAAGGCCAGGATTCAAATCGGAATTAGAAAGAATGGGGCTGGCTGATTCATGTTTGCTGTAAGACCATCACATTTGTCCTTTAATTTTATTTTGTAAAGATTTTTTTTTAAGCGTTATTCTCATTTATTGATACAGAGGTTAAAAAAAAGATCTATTTGTATAGCTTACATTAGTACAGAGGCTTGAATGCCAGGTTTAGATTGTATCTAAAGATTTTTTTTTTTTGATGTGGATCATTTTAATTTTATTTTTTTTCAAACTTTTTGTTTTATATTGGGGTGTAGCCAGTTAACAAAGTTGTGATAGGTTCCATGAACAAAGAGTGACTCAGCCAAGCATGCACAAGGTATCCGCTCTCCCTCAAACCCCTCTCCCATCCAGGGAGTTCCTAACATTGAGCAGAGTTCCATGTGCTATTCAGTAGGTGATGTGAACCATTTTTCAAAGTCTTTATTGAATTTATCACCATATCGCTTCTGGTTTTTTTGGCTGTGAGGCATGTGGGATCCTAGCTCCCCAGCCAGGGATGGAACCCGCCCGCCTCTCTCCCTGCATTGGAAGGCTAAGTCGCAACCCCTGGACCACCAGGGAAGTCCCAACACATCCTT
>NW_011494842.1:4580992-4592108 GCF_000754665.1 Bison bison bison | reverse complement strand
ATCCAAGACAGGATTCGTCCTTTTAAATTTTGTTTATTAGGCCCATATTCTATAGTACGTTTTATTTGACTGCAATGGCTATTAATGAACTCTTTGACAGTGGCTCTTTGTCACAGACATCTTTCTTGGCTCAGGGAACCTAACATGTAGGGATAATCTCCTGTTGAGGAGTTGCTTTCTTATCTAGTGACATTTATCATTATCTAAGGCCAGCTGCCTGACGTCTCTTCAGGGCTCTGTTTATGGGGTTTGAACATCTATAAATGGAAACACTAGCTAACCAGAAATTATCGCCAGGGCTTTCTGATAGTGTCCTGGGCTCTCACAACTTGGAATGTCCTGCAATATCTAACATGTAAGCACATCACATCATTTTCTAGAGAGAATCGGAATCTTGCCTTTTCTTTCTCTCTCTCTCTCATTCTCTTTCAACATGGACTTTGAAAAGCATGGAAAAGGAAGCTTATTAAATGAGAATTTAGAGGAGAAACTGACGGTAAGGCTGATATTTCACAAACACGGATTTATGATATAACTAGCAGAGCAAAAGTCAGTTGTTATAGTGTGAAAACGTTATACCAGGCACCTGTGTTTCCCTGTTTTTCTGGTCAATGACCTTGAAATCAATGAGTTCCAAGGGTTTTACTGAAAACAATGTGATAAAATTATTAATATGATGTCGTTACTAGAATGTGGGTAAATTAGATTTAGTTAAATGATATGGTTTATCTCTGTTTTAACAACCAGGATCCATTTATTTTGAGACCTGGTGGTGGTCACCTCAATACTGGGAGGTTATTTTCTTTACTCATATGAAGTTTAGCGAATATTCAAAACTCAATTTCAGAGATACCAGGAATGTGTGTCAAGGGAAATCTGAGTATTATGGACAATTTTAATTTTTTTTATGGAAAAAGTTGATAAAATGTAAGGATAAAATTTACTTTTGAAAAAGTTTAGTTTTTGGCAGTAAAATTTGTAAAAGTTGCTTTACCTTGATGCTAAGAAATTTAGTGTCAGTAAACACAGTGGCCACTTCTGTCTGCTCAAACACAGAATGTGCTGTAATCTAGATTAGAATGTATTGTTCATGGTTCACCTGATAGGTTTAGGAGATTGATTATGTTTATAAAGTTACTGAGGCTTCAGAGTTAATGTTAGAACAGGGCATGGCTTATTTTAATAGCTGTACAAGTAGCAAAAACTAAAACTGTATTGACTATAAGACTGTGGCTTCTTGAACTCATGAGAATGTATTGTTCTGGATGTCTGACATTGAGATATATGCACTAGCAATGATATTAAAACCTGAAAGGTGGAAGAAAAAACCATATTGCGTTGAAAACTCCTAACGTATGTTAGAATTTCATGGTCTTGAAGAAATATATTGGATAAAATATATAAAACTTCTTCTTAAAGGATTTGGGTCATTTTGAATATTGACCGTGGACCTCTCTTCAGGTGATTGTTTAAACATGTCATGGCCCCAGACCCCTTTGCTTTTGGACTGTTTTAAAAAGTCATGTATTACTGTAGAACTAACTAGGGGTTTTGAATCAGGAAGATCTGATGAGAATCCTCACTCCATCACTTCTAAATGTGGGGTGATGGGATTTTGTTTAAGCCTTTGGCGTCTCAGTTAAGTCGCTTGTTGATGGGGAGCAGTGATACTTAATCGGAAGGCTGTTACGAGCATCAACTATAATGTATGTGAAGTCCCTCGGCTGAACCTGTTATTTTCAAACTGCTTTTGGCCTGACTTACTTAGCAAGTACATATCCAGGCTTTGTTTACATAAAATGAGAAAGCTGAAATGCATTTCAAAGTAAAAGGAACACTCAGATATGTGAACTATAAGGCTTAGGAGTTATAAAACCTTGATGGAACCAGATAGATGGTTAATAAATACACCAGTAAGAGTTGCTATGAACGAGTGTGAAATTGGATCCAGAGCTCACTGGCAGTCTTTTAGAGGAATAATAAACATAGTGGACATGGGGCAAGTGAACAAAAGTGAAAATGAACTCTTGGTGTATAAACGTTTCACTGCCCGGGAGGTCAAAGGTGCCCGAATCTCTCCGGAACACAGCTCTGAATCAAGAAGTGAGCAAAAACCTCTCTTTAGAGGGAGTAATTGTCATAACATTCATGGACTTTTGTCTGGAGGGGAAGCCTAGGACTGGCCCCTGATTAATTTCCAGGAGATTTGCAGGAAAATCTGGGGTGGATCAGAAGACGCCAGAATATCCGATCTGTACTGAGCATAGGCGGTTCTCAGGGAGGGCAGGAACACAGTAAATAAAGTTCAGTACTTGGGAAAGTTACCTGTGCAGATAAATAGATAAATAAGTAAATGGTGCTAGTACTCAGCTGCTCAGTTGTGTCTGATTCTTTGTGCCCGTGTGGACTGTAGCCTGCCAGGGTCCTCTGTCTTTGGGTTTTTCCAGGCAAGAATACTGGAGTGGGTTGCCATTTCCTACTCCAAAAATAAGTAAATAATATAACAAGTAAAATTAAAGCAAGAAATCTTGACTACTTTCCAAACTCCTTTTATTTTAGATGATTAAATGCATCAACAAAGAATTTCACTTACATTGATCTTTAACTGAAATTTATTAATGAAAAAGAAAATACAGTATTAACAGAGTAAAAATAGTCATGCGTCTCAGAGCATTCTGACTTAATGGTGGTTTCTTTCTCTTAAAAGGTGATAAGAACAAATAGATCTCACACATAAGTCTAATAATTTCTATCACATCAGTCAGTATATCTCGAGACAATTCTATCTTCCCAAGTAATAAATGTTCAATAAATATCACAAAAATCATCATAATGAGAAGGGTACAACAGCCAACTCATTTTATACGGATGCTTGGTAGAAACAAATGAACACAGTGGAACTGACTGCTGTGTTTTTTACTCAAAAAACATTGCTTTTTTGAGTAAAAGTAACTATCTGAGATTGAGAAAGAAATTAATCATCTGACAGTTTGTTAAACAGGATGTGTATAATATAAGAAGCTTAAAACTGGTATTTTAAGTAAAATTTTACCTTTAATTATTAAAATTTTTTTTACTTATTTTAAATTTGAGGGTGAAAGACTTATCCTATGACATGTAGATTTCCTTAGGATCCACAAAAACATTCTCCTCAATTTTAGGGAAAGAGAATCCTGACTCTTTTGAATACAATGAAAGAGAAATGATGTGGAAGAAAAAATGATGGGTAAAATATAAGTATACCAAACATACATTTAAAAATTCTGTGGTAATCCAGTGAAGGGTAGTACTTTAAGGTTAAATCAACTATCAATTTATAGATTCAATAATAAAAGTAAAATCTTTTTCTAAGAAGAAATCTGTTAGCAAACAAAACACAAAACTACTATTTTGGCTATAATTCCCGATATCATTGTTGAGTTTTGTTTGGAGCATTTTCAAAGAGTCAACTTCATGTCTGTCCTGAGAAACAAAAAGATCCTTTCAGATCGGTATGTATTCCTGAATGCCCATTTGAACAAGACATGTGCTAAGGGCTGCCACGGAACATGCTTGATAAAGCCTCGGCCATCGAGGAGATTATTATGTTTTGATTGTTTTTTAGTAGATTATAAAGGAATAATGGTAAGCTTCAGTAGCTTAGAAATATTCTAAGGGTGCAAAACATAAACATTCCAAATTTTTTCATTCTTACATAGACTCGGGACAGCAAGACTATATATAATTACTCATCAGAATGTCTTAACAATGAGAACAATCGTGAAGCATTTTATGCAGTAACATATTTTGTTTCATTATAATATCAACTGCTGGAGGAGATCACAGAGAGAACATGACCTCTGGTTGACCCAAGAGCAAGACCAGGCAGTGGAAGCCTCCTCCCTGGTCCCCTGTCCTTAGAATATGAATTCTGTCTACTGTTCCCACAGTGGGAGCTGTTTCAGGGATGCAGCCTTGAGAAGAAGGGGATGCTGAGACTGTCTGGGTGGGATGGTCTGACTGGACCAGGTAGGACCTCTCTGTAAACTTCTAAGATTCTGACAGGCAATCCAGGAGATTGACTTCTCTTGCTGATGCCCAAGAAAGCCTTGTATGTAAGATCCCTGTTTATTAAACCTTCCACCCACCTTCTGGAGTCTCTGCCCCTTCTCTGGTCTCTCCTAACCCTCCCCGTATGATAACCAATTTCAAATTTCACCCAGCAAGCTCCCAAGGCATCAAACCAACATCTGCATACCTATTTATTTTTCTTATTGTATCTAACTAGGGTCCCTGGTAACAGGCACTTAGTAGGTGCTTACATATCTGAACAAAAAAGTGTAGACTACTGCCAATGTTTTTGGTGTGTTATTGAGAGATTATTTTCTGTACAGCTTGAGTGTTGTTTCTGATCTATGCATTATTTCTGACAAGGTAGCATCACATAATACAATAAGTGGTAAATTTAAGTTTGTAATTCTCTGGAGGAAAGGTGCTGAATCTCTGTATCTTTATATCATAATTGATTGCCCTAGATCCTTAATAAACTAATTCTGGTGATGACCAAGATGAAGGGAAGTGGAGAACAAACAAACAATATTTCCTTTTCTTTGACATTTGGTCATTTATCTTGAAAACTTCCTTCCATTTCTTTGCTATTTGTGAGAGTGGTCCAGTGACCCTTGCTATGTTCTGGACTTCACTGAGAAGTTGTTCTGAATGCCCACTGTGTCTGGTTACTCTGATGTAGAGGATATGAGTTAATCTGTGCCCAAACCTTAACTCCTCCATGCTACTGGCTCATTCGGTTTTCCGGGTGGCACCGTCACGGAGAATGGCAGGCATCTGCGCGTCTCTGAGAATGCCGCTGACCTCTCTGGCACGTCTGTGGTGCCTGCTGTGAATTCTACACACCTCCCAAGATGGCCCATTTGTCATCAGTATATTTTGAATTTAACTATTTGAGAGAGCCAAAGCTCTGTAATAAGCTGACACTCAACATACTCTGTGGAAATAATTATTTTTCACAAAACAGATGGGTGGTACTGAACACAATTTTATGGTAAGCAGCTCAGTAAGCCTCCCTTGACTGGAAGGCAAACAGAGGAAACTCAGAACTAGCTTCTCTGAATTCCTGAGCTCAGTGTCACTTCCGAACTTTTAGTGAGATCAAGTCAGTTGGTCTCATATCTTACAGGGGTAGACCTCCTCTGAGAAGTCAGTAGAGGGGCATAGGATTGATCAGTCTATACCAGGTATTAGGGAGTTGATTGATTAAGATGTGCTCTCCAAAGAACTCAAACAGCCCTCAAGCATTGTGAGTAGTAAGAAGATTCTGGTTTCACCCTAGGTGAAGATGTATAGTTGCACAGAGTAACCATGAGTCCTGACCACTGGCAAGTCAAGGTAAAAAACTAAGTAACTACTCTTAGAGCTCTCTTTCATGAGAAATAGTCCCACCCGACGGAGGGGCCTGGTAGGCTGCAGTCATGGGGTCGCTAAGAGTCGGGCACAACTGAGCGACTTCACTTTCACTTTTCACTTTCATGCACTGGAGGAGGAAATGGTACCCCACTCCAGTATTCTTGCCTGGAGAATCCCAGGGACGGAGGAGCCTGGTGGGCTGCCGTCTGTGGGGTCGTGCAGAGTCGGACACGACTGAAGCGACTTAGCAGCAGTAGCAGCAGCAACCTCTCTCTGGCCTCCTGTTCATAGAGCCAGTAACACATTTTTAAAGCTATCCGAAGAATCTGTAGCATGATATAAAGAAGGGAGGGAGGAGATGAGACGCCGTGATGCCATAATGGTGATGGGTCACTGTCATGGGAATCAGTGGGAAACTGTCAAAGCAGTGGGAACTGACTCTTCTTTTAAAACTAATTTTTACTGGAGTGTAGTTGCTTTACAATGTTGTGTTCGTTTCTGCTGTGCAGTCAAGTGAATCAGTTGCGTATATGCATGCATCGACCTCTGTATAGTTCCTTCCTGGTTAGGTCACCACAGAGCACCGAGTAGAGTTCCCTGCTCTGCCGTAGGTCCTCACGAGTTGTCTGCGTAACGTAGAGTAGTGTGTATATGTCAGTCTCCGTCTCCGGGTTCATCCCGCCCGTCCTTCACTCCTTGGGAACCTTAAGTTTGTTCTCTACATCTGTACTCTATTTCTGCTTTGCAAATAAGTTCATTTGTACCGTTTTTCTAGATCCCACGTATAAATGATGTTATATGATACTTGTTTTTCTGTTTCTGACTATGTCTCTGCAAATGGCACTATTTCATCCCTTCTTTGGCTGAGTAATACTCCTTTGTGTATTCATATATACACACACAAGTCTTTCCTGTCCATTCCTCTGTCAGTGGACATGTGTAAATTGCTCCGTCTTGGCTGTTGGAGACAGTGCTGCCTTGCACACTGGGTGCAGGGGCACGCATCCTTTTGAACTATGGTTTTGTCTGGATATGTGCCGAGGAGTGGTGTTGCTGGATCATATGGTAGCTCTGTTTTTAGCTTTTTAAGGAGCCTCCATACTGTTCTCCATAATGGCTGCACCAATTTTGTAGTTGAGTCTTAATGGGCATCATGGCAGAATAAGGTGAGGCTGGGAAAATGATGAGTTAGGGTAGGTGAGTGCATGCAGGTGTTCTGGGGACCATTCTAACATATCTATGAAAATCAGAACAGAGAACCTACGTGTGTGTGTGTGTTCTGGGGACCATTCTAATATATCTATGAAAATCAGAACGGAGAACCTACGTGTGTGTGTGTGTGTGTGTGTCTGTGTTCTGGGGACCATTCTAACATATCTGTGAAAATCAGAACAGAGTGTGTGTGTGTGATGTGTGTGTGTGTGTGTGTGTGTGATGAGGACTTCTTATTCCAAAGAAGAGGCTTTCTTCCTAAGTGCCTATGTGGTGAAAAACATGCTGTATCTGAGGCTAGGGAAGGTTGTATTTGTCTGGCTTTTGACAAGTCACTTAACCTTTGGTGTCCTGGGGGTTCCCTGGTGGCTTAGTCAGTAAAGAATGTGCCTGAAATGCAGGAGATCTGGGTTCTGTCTCTGGGTTGGGAAGATTCCCTGGAGGAGGGCATGGAAATCCACTCCAGTGTTCTTGCCTGGAGAATCCCATGGACAGAGGAGCCTGGTGGGCTACAGTCCATGGGGTCACAAAGAGCTGGACACAACTGAGTGACTAACACTAGCTAGTGTCCTAGCTAAGAGGCTAGGTTGTACAAGGCTGGGTTGGATTTGCCAAGATTGTTATTCTCTCTGAAACTTTGAGTCTCTAGCAAAATACCCTTTGGCTGTGTGCTGATTAAATTTTTTCCATGGCAAAGAATGTCTGTTTATACAAACATTGAAATAATTTGTGTTTTTATGTCATCACTGACCAAATGTAAAACAGAAGTTGTCATGATTAGATTAAACCTTCCTTGCAGTATAGAAAGTTCACAGTTCAGTGCTCACAAATTGAACTGCATATATTTTCAATGTTTTCACTGAGAAATGACAAAGATTTGAGAACTGGATCATGGGGGAAAATTATGGAATCGATGAAGAAAGAAGCATGTAATTGCTTCAATATTAACACTGAAATATTATCAAAATAAGGCATTCTGTTTTCTTACAGCAGTACATAAAGTGGGCTCTGTGTTTTCATCAGGAGTAGCAATTTACAAAATATGGGCTCTGTGTTTTAAATGTTATTTCTGAGATGGTTTGTTTAGGGCGTATTCATTCCCTCTTGTAGTTCTCGCTGCTCCTTGCAATGTGCCTGACACAGATAACTTGGTCCCTTTGCAACTCTAATTTTAGTCCCTTTTGCATCACTGAGGTTGAGGAAAAAGTGGATTGCACACGAATGGCAAAATCCTAGCCACCATTTCCATTTTTCTTTTTTCTCAAAGGGAAAAAAATGAGGGCTGAGTCTATTAGAACCCAGGGCAGGGAGGGGAAGAGAAAAGTGAAACTGATAAGGATCCAGATTTCTACTTTATGGTTCACAGGAAGTTCTCGAAGCCAAACCAGTCCTTTGAAAATCACTGCTAATTAAAGCAGTGTCTGCTGATAATGTAAGTCTGAGATGCGCTGTTTGAATGGGTCTTTTGCTGGAGCTCTGTGTGCTGACGAGTAGAAGAAAGATGGATGGTGGGCTCTCACCGAGCTGTGATTTCACAGCGATGTTTGTAACACCCTGTACTGCGGTGAGGTGGTTCCTAGGTTCTCGTTGTGGGAATTAACAATGACTTAACTAGCCACGCGTGCTGTCCGGGGTATGGCTTCCCCCAGGGAATGGCAAGCAGACTGTGGTATTAGTGATGCAAGCACGTTAGAGAGTCGAGGGCTTTGTTTTGCTGCCTGATCATAAAAATAAGGAGATGGCTTTTTAAAATGGCGAGAGGGTGTCTGCGATTTAACAGCCGGCATTTCTCTTTTATTTATAACCTGAGATTTTCTGGAGCGTCCTTTCGTCACTTTCCTTCTCAGTTAAGTGGGGGTTTCCTTGCACAGGTAGCTTCTGGGGAAGATGTCCCCACAGTTTTTTCTCCAAGATTGGCCTTGTGTCTGTCAGGATGTAGCCATTCAGAGACCACTTCATGCTCATGAATACTACCTTGATGACGTTCATTTTCAGAGCAGAGGAGAGAGCTCACAGGATTGCTTTCCTGAACCTGTTCCACTTTGCTGGGATGTCACGTCATCATGGGGAAGCTGAATGAGAAAATGTCAGCTTGAATTAATAAGCTTATTAGAGAAAGGGCAGCTCTTTTAGAAAACGTGAAGGTAATATGGAAAAAATCAAATGTTTTCTGATTTCTGGTTTGCTTTTCCAGTGGACCTCAGCTTTCAACCTGGGAATTCCTGTCTGTCTGTCGTTCCGTTGGCTTCTTCTCATTCGTTCATTCATCCATCCAGCCTGGGAGTTCTCTGCGTGTAGCATGTGACTTTCTGCCCACCCGTTCTCCTTTGCACGGCAAGTGGAAGAAGAAGTGGGATGGGTCTTAGAGACCGCCAAAGAATTCTCTTCTTTGCAGCCCACCTACAGTCCTGCCCTGTGAAATTTGCCTTCCTTGGCTCTGGTGCCTCCAGGGTTTGGACAGGCATCTATCAGGGCCCCTTCCTAGCTGCAGCTCTGCTTCACAGCGCAATGCACCTCCGTCTCCTATCTTCCAGGAACTTACGGCACACAGCTTCATGCTGATTCCCCTCCTATGATAGGTCTCTTATAGTTGTGGGTTTATTCTTTTAGATTCCTTTTCTCTCCTTTTAATGCAGTCCAGAGGAGGATGTGAGGGAAATGCCTGGGTTCCTTCAGTCTTCTCGAACCAAAAGACGTGTCAAAAGTCAATCTTCCTCAATGTTCAATGTTGGAAAATCTTTTCAGTAGGTGGTGAGTGTTGTCAAACACCCAGATTCTTCATTGAGAGAGAGGTTCTGATGTATAAATGTTGTATAAGCCATGCTATATGGTGTGCCAAGAAATATTCTGAGCATGTAATTAAAAATATTATGCTGTTTCTGAAAGTTGGTAAATGAATATTATTGTTTTGACCCTGCTTCTTTGTGCCATAGTGATGGTGGTGGTTCAATGCAGGGACTCTGGGGTGAGCGTTCAAATCCAGGCTCTTACGTGATCATTCTACATCAGCTTCGGTTTCCTTACCTCTAAAACAGGATGTGACTCGCCTCCCAGGGCCGTTATATGGACTGGCAATGAGGAAAGTTTGGAAAAGCACTTGCATACAACAAGCCTTCAATAAACAGGAGCCATTAGGCAAAAGGAAATCACAATGGGGTACAAATTACACAAACCCTGGATTTGTGTCTGGGGTTTGTCCTCTGCGAGAGAATGTGATTTCTTTTTTCTTTTTAAAAATTTTTGCCCACACTACACAGCATGTGGGATCATAGTTTCCTGACCAAAAGTCAAATCCTCACACCCTGCAATAGAAGCAAGGAGTCTTAACCACAAGACCACTAGGGAAGTCCTGAGGCTGTGATTTCAAACCAGAGGCAATGCTTAGAAGGTGTGCCAGCATCAAAATTCTAAGCTTTAATTTTGTCTCTCCTGGAAGGGTGACCAAATTTCAAAAGTAAGAGTGTTTATTTTATTTTTCCCAATTATTTTAATTTTAATTAATTTTTATTGGAGTGGAGTTGCTTTACAGTGTTGGTTAGTTTCTACTGGACAGCAAAATGAATCAGCCCTACATATACGTGTATCCTTTCCCTTTGGACTTCCTTCCCGTTCAGGTCACTGCAGAGCATTAAGTAGAGTTCCCTGTGTATACAGTAGGTTCTCATTGTTATCTATTTTATGTACAGTATCAGTAGTTTCTGTAGATCAATCCCGATCTCTTAATTCCTCGTAGCCTCCTACTTCCCCCTTTGATATCGATACATTTGTTCTCTATATCTGTGTCTCTATTTCTGCTTTGCAGATAAGATCATCTATACCATTTGTATAGATTCCATATATACATATGCACTAATGTATGATATTTGTTTTTCTCTTTCTGACTTATTTCTCTCTGTATGACACTCTCCGGGTACATCTGCATCTCTACAAATGAACCATTTCATTCCTTTTTATGGCTGAGTAATATTCCATTATACACATGTACCACATCTTCTGTATCCATTCCTCTGTCGATGGGCATTTAGGTTGCTTCCACATCCTTGCTATTGTAAACAGTGCTGCAATGAACATTGGGGTGCGTGCATCTTTTTGAATTACGGTTTTCTCACAATTGCACTCATCTCACATGCTAGTAAAGTAATGCTCAAAATTCTCCAAGCCAGGCTTCAGCAATATGTGAACTGTGAACTTCCTGATGTTCAAGCTGGTTTTAGAAAAGGCAGAGGAACCAGAGATCAGATTGCCAACATCAGCTGGATCATAGAAAAAGCAAAAGAGTTCCAGAAAAACATGTATTTCTGCTTTATTGACTATGCCAAAGCCTTTGACTGTGTGGATCACAATAAACTGTGGAAAATTCTGAAAGAGATGGGAATACCAGACCACCTGATCTGCCTCTTGAGAAATTTGTATGCAGGTCAGGAAGCAACAGTTAGAACTGGACATGGAACAACAGACTGGTTCCAAATAGGAAAAGGAGTATGTCAAGGCTGTATATTGT
>NW_011494842.1:4577835-4580892 GCF_000754665.1 Bison bison bison | reverse complement strand
AGAGTACATCATGAGAAATGCTGGACTGGAAGAAACACAAGCTGGAATCAAGATTGCCGGGAGAAATCTCAATAACCTCAGATATGCAGATGACACCACCCTTATGGCAGAAAGTGAAGAGGAACTCAAAAGCCTCTTAATGAAAGTGAAAGTGGAGAGTGAAAAAGTTGGCTTAAAGCTCAACATTCAGAAAATGAAGATCATGGCATCTGGTCCCATCACTTCATGGGAAATAGATGGGGAAACAGTGGAAACAGTGTCAGACTTTATTTTTTTGGGCTCTAAAATCACTACAGATGGTGACTGCAGCCATGAAATTAAAAGATGCTTACTCCTTGGAAGGAAAGTTATGACCAACCTAGATAGCATATTGAAAAGCAGAGACATTACTTTGCCAACAAAGGTCCATCTAGTCAAGGCTATGGTTTTTCCAGTGGTCGTGTATGGATGTGAGAGTTGGACTGTGAAGAAGGCTGAGCACTGAAGAATTGATGCTTTTGAACTGTGGTGTTGGAGAAGACTCTTGAGAGTCCCTTGGATGTCCAACCAGTCCATCCTAAAGGAGATCAGTCCTGGGATTTCTTTGGAAGGAATGATGCTAAAGCTGAAACTCTAGTACTTTGGCCACCTCATGCGAAGAGTTGACTCATTGGAAAAGACTCTGATGCTGGGAGGGATTGGGGGCAGGAGGAGAAGGGGATGACAGAGGATGAGATGGCTGGAGGGCATCACTGACTTGGTGGATGTGAGTTTGGGTGAACGCCGGGAGTTGGTGATGGACAGGGAGGCCTGGCGTGCTGTGATTCATGGGGTTGCAAAGAGTAGGACACGACTGAGCGACTGAACTGAACTGACTGAACTGATGGGTATATTGTCCAGTAATAGGATTGCTGGGTCAGATGGTAGTTCTATGCTTAGTTTTTTAAGGAACCTCCATACTGTTTTCCATAGTGGCTATTTCAATTTATGCTTGCACTAACAGTGCATAGGGGTTTCCTTTTCTCCACGCCTTCTCCAGCATTTATTGTTTGTAGTTGATGATGGCCATTCTGACCCTTGTGAGGTGATACCTCATTATAGTTTTGATTTGCATTTCTCTAATAAAACATGGCACTCATTTTGAAAGACATTATGGTACACACTCAGTGGAGAATACTTATATTACATTAATGCAGATTCTATGTAGGGAGAGAACAAAAAGGCTAAATTGTGCAGTGTAAATAGTTATGACATACTTAATATGTAGCTCATACAATTAATAAAAAATATACCAGTGACTGCTACACTTATCAAGGCTGGATGTTTGTAGGAGCGGAGGAGTTGAGGTGAATTGTTAGGAAGGCATCCTAGTGCACGTGTGTGTAGAATGTTTAAAAGAAGAACATCAGTTCAGTTCAGTCACTTAGTCATGTTCAACTCTTTGTGACCCCATGGACTGCAGCACGCCAGGCCTCCCTGTCCATCACCAACTCCCGGAGTTTACCCAAACTCATGTCCATTGAGTCAGTGATGCCATCCAACCATCTCATTCTCTGACGTCCCCTTCTCCTCCTGCCTTCGATCTTTCCCAGCATCGGGGTGGGACTCTTTTCAAATGAGTCAGCTCTTCCCATCCAGTGGCCAAAGTATTGAAACTCCAAAGTATTGGAGTTTCAGCTTCAACATCATAAATATGGTTAAAAGTGCTGTTGGACTGAAAAAAGTTTTAAATCCAGAAACTGTTTATTCTCTTCAGGAGATCATGATTTATGTTTCTTACTTCATCTGCCATTTTTCTTCCCTGGACATAATGTATTTTCCTGGGAAAGCAAACCACCAATGGTTCACTTATTTACTTTAGAATTTTTCTATAAAACATATAGTTCCTATACTACAAGTAGGGCTTATATTGGGACAACTTTTCCGGAGCATAATATGTAATGAAGCCTTGGATACTTGTATGTCTACTGGCCAGGTAATTTTACTCTAAGAATTTTTTTGAAGCGCAGAAATGTACAAATATTAGTTTCAATGATGTTTATTGCCATATTGTTTGTAAAAGCAAGAATAATGGACACAGTAGAGAAAGTAGTTACGAATCCACGATAATATTATATGAGGAAATTTAAGGGCTGTGGGATAGTGGACAATATACTCCACTTTTTTCCCTACAAAAATACAGATATTGTACAGTATGGAATGAATGAGTCTTTTATGGACCTTCTACTTGGGAAGAACATTAGCAAGCAAATCAGTGAATGTATTTGGGCAGTGCTTCTCTTTACAGATCAAGTCTGCAATACTGTGAGTTGAACTACATTTTTCAGTTTTACTAAATTTCAAATAGCTCAGAGTTATTTTTGTTCATAATAACCTCACGTTTTTATGATCCTGCTGAACTGAGATTGTATCAGAGAAGAATGCAAGGTCAGCTGATATTTGGTGCACTATTCCTCACCTGAGAGCAGATTTATAGACTCTTGAGAGCTTTCATCTTTTAGCCAAACAGCCTTGGGCCACCACCAGACCGCAAACTCCTCAAGGACAAGAACTGGATTTTCCTGGCATTGAGGTCCGTGTCTGGTGTGTACCTGATAAATCTTGGTTAACTGCACAGGTGTGACTTTCACGTACATGTGGGTGTGCAGTGCTCTTTATCTGACTTCCTAAGTAGTAAGGATCACAGACGAAGCCTGTACTGAATTCATCCTAAGATTCGGCCACGTCCGGAGAGCTGGTAGCTTGGCACTTTCAAAACTTGTTTTTTAAGAGACATTGAAAATCCTCCCAGGGAGAGACTTACCTTTGACTCCTGGGGTAAAAGACAGATAAGATTCTTATGGTTTTGTCCATAGAAAATGAGGGACCCTAAGTATGGCAGGTCACCGTCCCTTCTGGGTAATCTTTCATTAGACCTCAGCTGTTTTGCTCGTGAGAAAAAAATGAGCAGAGTTGTCTTCCGGGGAGTCTTTGAGCAGCGTGGAAAGCACTAAACGCCAGTGTTCTTGGTGCCGGCAGCTTTGGCAAAGGCGTCTGCATCGTCACTGCAGAGCCCTGGACGCCTTGGTGTGGCCGTTG
>NW_011494842.1:4556177-4577735 GCF_000754665.1 Bison bison bison | reverse complement strand
GGCCGTTGGTGGGCAGCGACGACGGGGGTGGCAGAACTGCAGATCTCAGCATTGGCGACAGCGTGGCCAGGGTGTGGCCTGCGTGTGGCAGAGAGAGTGGCAGACTCCTGTGAGCCCAGGCGCTGGTTCCTGGAGCAAAGAAAGAAGGGCAGAGGTGTGGAACTTTCTCAGAGTAGGGAGAAGGACAGCCACGGAGATGCTGTCTTTTAACACAATTTTAAAATAATTAACTGCACTTCAGTTTTGCTCCAACAACCTGTTGTTTCCTTTGTTAAAAGTTAGGTACTATGAAAAATGGCAATTAATTAGGCATTTTCAGATACCTGGAAACTCTACCCCTGGCAGTTATGATTAATGAGATGCTCAGGACATCAATAGAATCTGCATTATCCTTTGAGGATTATTATTTTTTTTGAGGAGTTTATATTTTTCTAAGATTAATTTTCTTTTCCTACTAAATCCAGTGCTGTGAAGTAGATTATCCCAACACACTCTGCAGTAACAATCATATACTCTGGATGAGGTAGAATGGAGCACATACTTCTGTCTGGAATTTTTGTGCATTTGGCTTTGGGATTTTGAAAATAATACTTGAGATATAAAAAGGATCATTTTAAGTTTCCCAAGTATTTAAAGTACTAGAAGTAATTTTAAGTTGACAGTTACCCCTCCTCCTCCCCACTTTCCCTTTCCTTCTCTTCATTTTCCTCCTCATTCTCCTTGGCCCCCTCCTTTTCCATCTTCTTCTTTGTCTTTGGATGTCCAGATGTTTCAGCATCATTTATTGGAATGGCATATGCACTCTAATTATCCATGACAAAATAATCCCATGTATTATAGATTCTTTCAAACACCAGAGGAGTGCTTCATCATCTCAACAACAGCCACCTGTGTTAATACTTACATATCAATAGTTTTGCTATGACCTTGGCATCTCTCTATACATACTGGAGATATATAGATCCATAAATAGCTCTAACTCCCAAAGATGATATTAGTTCTGTTTTAGTTTTATGTGTGGGGAAACCAAGGTGAAAGAGGTTAGTTTCACAGTTAGTAAATGGTAAAGCTCATTGCAAACCCAGGCTGCCCCCAAGTCCATGCACTGAACCACCATAACATGTTGTCTCTAAACTCAATTTTCTTTATGGTTAAATTTGCTCAAGAACATATTCTGGGATAAATTTTATGTTTCCAATTACCTGCTTTCTAATTAGTGTTTGGGTCCAAATAACAAATAATACTCCTACAGAAACACTGAGAATGGTGGAACGAAACATCAGTTTGCTTAAAGATTCAGGTGGACAAGATTACTGTTTTAGGAAGATTATGGGAAATATTTTCTGAGTGAGGTGTTTGCAGTATTTTGCAAATCTGAACTTTATAAGAACTTACTTTGAAATAGACTGCTACCTGAAATTTTATAACTTTAAAGAATAAAAAGATAGTTTCATGGGAAGCATCTTGTTTTTATGACCACTCATTTTTATTTCCCCTCTGATACTATTGGCATTTATTTGTAAGAATCAGGTTCTTTATGTGATGGACAGATTTTTCAAGTTCTTATTTGACCAGGTGACAATGTGCTTTATGATTCAAATGGGGAGCTTTTTGAGAGTAAAAGGGGTGCGATTAATAATTTCTTTATGACAACAGGCACTAACCAGGACTGTCCCAGACAAACCAGGGTACACGGGCAGCTGGTATTTAACTTACTCCTGCATAGAGATCTGGGAATCAATGATTCCAGGGGTCAGGGATGACTCTTGAAAAGTCGAAAGTTTTCTCTAACAGACAAATGTCATTTGCTTCTGTTCTTAGCAAAAGGACAACCTGAATTTAGTTACTGAAAAATTTTTTTTTTTTTTAAGAGCATGAGCTTAGTTTTCCTTTTTGTGTATCAGGATATCGTGTGTGTGTGTGTGTGTGTGTGTGTGTGTATGTGTGTGTGTATGAGAGGGAGAGAGAGGGAGACAGATGGAGAGAGAGGGGAGAGAAAGGCTCTTCCATGGCACTGCTTCAGGGCTGCAGAGCTACTGGTGCAGCCGATGCCCTTGACCGTGAAAAGAAAGGGCGAACTCAGCCCAGGTTTCCTAAATGTTGGTTAATTGTACTTGTGAAATGAATCCAGTAAGAGAAAGAGAAGGGCCATAGACAAATAGCTGTAGTTCCATCAGTTTCCCAGTGGATAGAATATTACATCACTTTATTCAAAGGTGTGGAAGCATTTTGTTCAAAGGTGTAAATCCCCGCCCCCGCACCCCCAGCATCATACATCATGTCATGAGGTCATCAGGGAACAGCACGTGGTGCTCTTCTCTTTGGCCTCTTGTTGTCAGTCTCTGAGTGAAGCTGAGTGGAATTGCAGGAAGAATGAGGAAAGCTGGACCATCAGTCTAGGCATGGCTGTGACAAGTTACTTCATTTCCCTGGGTCTCAGCGTCCTCATGGTAAGAAGGAAATACTGGACTGGATCATATGAGGTTCCTTCCAGTTTTGATGAATGTGATTCTATAACCTTCTGGGAGGGTAGAACTTAGATTCTTGAAAGTTCTGATGGAGACGTCATGCCTGGATTTCATACCTCACCTGCAGAAAGGGGAAAATTCAAATGCTTCTGGGTTTTTTTTACCACGGTGAATGACACTTGCCCAAATATATTTAATCACTGAAAGTGCACTTTTAAAAGCATAGATCTATAGAAAATATGAGCTATGTTACGAGACCCCCACAAACCTCTCATACAGCTGGTGAGAAGTTGCTTTATCACTCAGGGAGCCCAGCCTGGTGCTCTGTGATGACCTAGGGGGCTGGGGTGAAGGGCGGGGAGGGAAGCTCCAGAGGGAGATGATACACATATAATTGTGGCTAATTTGCGTTGTCGAATGGCAGAAACCAACACAACATTGGGAAGCAATTTTCCCTCAGTTAAAAATAAATTTTTAAAAAGTAAAAAAAAAAAAAAATGGCAGTATAGAAATATTGGACAAAGATTAAAAAACTGACCAAAAAGAGAATAGTTTATTGGTTTAAAAAATGCCAGTTTCTCTCCCCGAGTAGTTGAGCTGGCTTTGCCTAGTGTAACTCAGGGCCAAAGGGATTATAAATATGGTGGTGTGGGGCCTTGGCTTGACGTCACATTGGCATCGTTCCTGGCTCCCACAGTTCACTGTGTTACCTGGGGCATTTAACCTTGTCAAGTGTATTAACTTATAATCTTGGCAAGTTTATTAACTTCTTTAAATATCAGAATCCTTGTCTGTGAAATGAAGGTAATGATAGCCCTCATAACAAAAGTTATTGATAGAAATAACACATGTAAAAATATTGACACCTGCTGCTAAGTTACTGCAGTCGTGTCCGACTCTGTGTGACCCCATAGACAGCAGCCCACCAGGCTTCCTGTCCCTGGGATTCTCCAGGCAAGAACACTGGAGTGGGTTGCCATTTCCTTCTCCAATGCATGAAAATGAAAAATGAAAGTGAAGTCGCTCAGTCATGTCCGACTCTTAGCAACCCCATGGACTGCAGCCCACCTGGCTCTTCCGTCCATGAGATTTTCCAGGCAAGAGTACTGTAGTGGGATGCCATTGCCTTCTCCTATTGACACCTATTTCCCTGTAATTCCAGAAGTTGCTAAATTTTAATGGGAAAATTACTAAGCTAATTAACTTGTATTAGAAGTTTAGTCTAAGTAGCTGCTATAAGTAGACCCAAATATATTGACTGAACACAGCAAAAATTATTTTATCTGTCATGCAACAGTCCTGGAAGGAGGGAGGAGGGAAGAGAGATCTCCAATATGATACCCAGTGACTGCAGAGTACAAGTGGGAGAGAAACACACAAGAGGGTTCTTGGGAACCTGAAGGTCATACCTGGACTTTCAAATGTTCTTTCAAGAGAGTAGAAAAGTGGTTTCTGAGGGCTGCTGCTGCTGCTGCTGCTGCTGCTAAGTCTCTTCAGTTGTGTCCGATTCTGTGCAACCCCATAGATGGCAGCTCACCAGGCTCCTCTAGCGGAAGGGTAAATAGGGAGAGATTGGTGAAAGGGAGCAAAAGTTCAATTATAAGATAAATAAGGCCTGAGAATCTAATGTGTAATGTGGTGTTACGGTTGATAACACGCTAATATGGTTGGAATTTGCTGTGAGTGAAACGTAAATGTTTTCACCAAAGGGAAGAAAGGTGAATAGGTGGGGTGCTGGAGGTGTTAACCAGGTTGGTGGGGGGATTGTTTCAAGAAGTATACCTGTATCGTCATCACACTGAACACTTTAAATATTCTACAGTGTTATCTGTCAATTATACCTCAGAAAAGCTGGAACAGCGTTTCCTCAGGATTGCCCTTTGAGAGTCACAAGGCATAGTGAACATTTGTGATTCTTACTGGTCTTGTCCTTGGTTGACATACAAGGCAAGGCGTAAGCAAAAAGTCTGGGCAGTTGCTTCTATGTGGAATCTAAAGTACAACGCAAGTGAACCTGTCTACAAAACAGAAGTAGGTTCCCAGACATAGACAACAGTCCTGTGGTTGCCAAAGGGGAGGTGGGTGGGGAAGGGAAGGATTGGGAGTCTGAGATTAGCAGATACAAACTGATATGTCTAGGATGGATAGATAGCAAGGTCTCACTGTAGAGCACAGCTATATTCAATATCCAGTGATAAGCCATAACGGAAAAGAATA
The DNA here is from genome assembly GCF_000754665.1 of Bison bison bison. NCBI lineage: Eukaryota > Metazoa > Chordata > Mammalia > Artiodactyla > Bovidae > Bison > Bison bison. The sequence continues at coordinate 4,573,050 of NW_011494842.1, read as the reverse complement.
TGAAAAGGAATATATGTATATATACGTATAAATATATACGTGTGCATGCGTGTTCTGTCGCTTCAGTTGTGTCCGACTTTCATGATCCCATGGACTGCAGTCTGCCAGGCTCCTCTGTCCCTGGGGATTCTTCAGGAAAGAATACTAAAGTGGGTTGGGGAAACAATGGAAACGGTGACAGACTTTATTTTCTTGGGCTCCAAAATTACTGCAGATGGTGACCGCAGCCCTGAAATTAAAAGATGTTTGCTCCTTGGAAGAAAAACTATGACAAACATAGACAGTGTATTAAAAAGCAGAGACGTTACTTTGTTGACAAAGGTCCATCTAGTCAAAGCTATGGTTTTTCTAGTAGTCATGTATGGATGTGAGAGTTGGACTGTAAAGAAGGCTGAGTGCCAAAGAATTCATACTTTTGAACTGTGGTGTTGGAGAAGACTCTTGAGAGTCCCTTGGACTGCAAGGAGTTCCAACCAGTCCATCCTAAGGGAAATCAACTCTGAATATTCATTGGAAGGACTGGTGCTGAAGCTGAAGCTCCAATACTTTGGCCACCTGATGCGAAGAACTGACTCACTGGAAAATACCCTGATGCTGGGAAGGATTGAAGGTGGGAGGAGAAGGGGATAACAGAGGATGAGATGGTTGGATGGCATCACTGACTCAATGGACATGAGTTTGAGTAAGCTCCAGGAGATGGTGAAGGACAGGGAAGCCTGGCGTGCTGCAGTCCATGGGGTTACAAAGTTGGACATGACTGAGTGAATAACAACACTAGTATCAATTGATGATATTTTTATGATGTAATGTGAGATAATACCACCTAGATCAGGGTGTATGGTGTTCAGAAAATTCTTATTTACGCTTCCCCTGACTCTCCTGCCCCTTAGAATTATGCTGAAGGTCAGCTGTGGTCCTGACAAGTGGCCTGAGTGCCCATACGATACATACCGCATATGTGTGTGATAAGTCGCTTCAGTTGTGTCCAACTCTTTGTGACCCTATGGACTGTAGCCCACCAGGCTCCTCTGTCCATGGGATTCTCCAGGCAAGAATATTGGAGTAGGTTGCCATGCCCTCCTCCAGGGATCTTCTGGACCCAGGGATCAAACCCATGTTTCTTATGTCTCCTGCATTGGCAGGTGGGTTCTTTACCACTAACACTATCTGGGAAGCCCACGATACATACTAGGCTGTTGCAAATTTCCTCTGATAAGTTATCCGTAGACTTATTTTCTGATCTGACTCCCATCTAAGTGAAGGTTACTGGTTTCATAGTGAGGTTTTCTCTTATGTATGGTTGGATGAATTGAAGGTCCTTGAGTAAAGAAGGCAGATCTCAGAAGTCTCTCATTCACTCATGGTGTTTTCTAGAAGACTGGCTGCCAAAAATGGTTTGTGGATTATTGCTTGTCTATGACAAGCATGACAAGTGTTATTCACTCTAGAGTAAATGAGAAAAATAAGAACAAAGTAATCTCCTTCATAAAATAATTTGTTTATTCAATTTATTCTTTTTAATGGGGAGAGTACTTCTTTCCTCCTTTTTTTTTGTTTCAAATTTTTCTTTCTACTTATAACATGATGATGAATCTTAAAAAAAAGACAGTTATTGATCCATGAAGTCCCAACGAACAATCATGCTTTCTGGAATTTTGGTCTCTGCTTTCAGATGTCTTTAGAAAGGTTTAGTGAACTTTGCTTTGTTTTTAGCATTGCTGAAAAAAAAAAGAAAAACATTACTGTGATTTCATTCTCTTGCTTCTTTTAGGATCCTTATTTTCTTACTCAGCAAACAAATCAGTCTTTGTAACATATAAACTTTCAAAATTTTTTCCATTTTGTCATTCTTATCATGTATGTAAGAAGGTCCATTTACTTTTCACATTAGGGAATTAGAATAAAAACCAATAAAAGATCTTGAGCATGTGTCATGAGATGGGCACAGTCCTTGGAATTTTACATTCATTGTCACACTTTTACAAGATATTTTTTTCTGTGGACCATTTTTAGTCTTTTTTTGAGTTTGTTAGAACATTACTTCTGTTTTTTCATATTTTGGTTTTTTGGCTACAGGTCATGTGGAATCTTAGCTCCCTGACCAGGGATCAAACCTGTACCCCATGTGTTGGGAGGTAAAGTCTTGGACCCCCAAGGAAGTCCTGATGTCACAGTTTTACCTTGCCACAGCCTTGCTTTCTGTTCCCTAAAAATCTGAGATTTCTTTTTCTCTTATGGAACTGGATGTGGTGTGAGTGGTAACTGAGAAATTGTAATATATTGGGTATTCAGAATGTTCTTTTGGAGGAATTTTCCTTAATAAATCCATGATTAAAGTTGAAATGAATGTTTTATCACAACTCTACTCAGAGAGAATCTCAAAAAGACCACAGTCCCATCATAGAAATTACTATTGGAAAATATATCTCTAGTTGGAATGGAAAAGGCATAATAACCATAAAAATCTGTAAAACCAATTTAAAGCATTTTAAAAAATAGACATGCTTTAGATCTTTGAACAATAAACATTTCACTAATAAAGAGGATGAGCAAAATTGTAGGAAATCTTTGAAAGCTGGTGTTTCTATCATTTTGATCATATTATGGAAAAAGTTTAAGTGGTTGAAGTTTGACTTGCATCTTAGTTTCCTGGGTAATTTGTTAGAGAAAATAGTACCATGTAATGACATTTTATGAACTTTAAATCATTCTCATCTGAAAATCATGCTGGGAGCTGCCATTTGAAAACAAACAAGCACAAATAAGATAACTCAAGAGGAATAAATAGGTTGGATTTTAAATAGGTGAATGTTACTGAAGTGTGTTAATGGCCAAGACAGATCTTAAAGCCAGACTGCTTTTCCTTCAAAAGGGAAAGTTCTTGGGCTGTGGTGTAGACAGTTGCATCTCTCAGGTTTGAAGGAGTGGCTGTCGGTGATGAAAACACAAATTAGAAAATTCCCTGACAAGAGAAATGAACACACACACACTCGTATATATAAAGCATGTCATCAACAAGGACCTACTGTGTAGCACAGGGAATTCTACTCAATATTCTGTAAGAACCTAAATGGGAAAAGAATCCAAAAGGAATGGATATATGTATATGTATTGCTGAATCACGTTGGTGTACACCCAATACTAACACAACACTGTAAACCAGCTATACTCCAATGTAAAACACAAAATTTTTAAAGTTATAGAAAAGAACATTCTCTTTGGTGTGGTGCCGACCTGTGTGACCCCAGTGGTTTAAAATGAGTGAAGGGATGGTGGCCCCATGTGTGAAACTGCACGATGCAGGCTTACTTATTAAAGTCTATCCTTATTAAAGTCTATCCTTAAATCTCTGTCTTATTTTTTAATAGTCATCATGCTGTGTATTACATCCTCAGAACATATAACTAAGTTTGTGTCTTTTGACCACCTTTACTCATTGCCCCCAGCCCCCACCCTGTAAAATGCACTGTGAAATGAAGCTAAAAGAATAGAAGTAATGCCAGACACACAGTGTGTGTTCTGTGTTACAGTGAATTGTGGGGGAACTGGTGAACAGCCACACTAAAATAGTAACCATTTCTAGACCCAAACCAAATCACAGCTACAGAGTTCTTCCCTTTAGGATCCCTGCTACTGCTGCTAAGTCGCTTCAGTCGTGTCCGACTCTGTGCGACCCCATAGACGGCAGCCCACCAGGCTCCGCCGTCCTTGGGATTCTCCAGGCAAGAACACTGGAGTGGGTTGCCATTTCCTTCTCCAATGCATGAAAGTGAAAAGTGAAAGTGAAGTCGCTCAGTTGTGTCCGACTCTTAGGGACCCCATGGACTGCAGCCCACCAGGCTCCTCCGCCCATGGGATTTTCCAGGCAAGAGTACTGGAGTGGGGTGCCATTGCCTTCTCCAATAGAATATTTAAAAATAAGACAGTGACAATGCCAATGCCAATGACCCAAAAGAGGATTTGACAGCCCAGGCACTTGTTAGCAAGTTCTGTTTTTGTGCTGAATACAGTATGTTGGGGGACACATGCATACCCGTGGCTGATTCACGTCGACGTAAGGCAAAAGCCACCACAGTATTGTAAAGTACTTAGCCTCCAGTTAAAATAAGTGAATGAATTAAAAAAAGATCAAGTGAGTCCCTTTGCTGTTACTTGAAACTATCACAACATTGTTAATCAACTATGAAAAGTGAAAGTGTTAGCCACTCAATCATGTCCGCCTCTTTGCAACCCTGTGGACTGTAGCCCTCCAGGCTCCTCTCTCCATGGAGTTCTTCAACAAGAATCCTGGAATATCCATTCCTTTCTCCAGGGGATCTTCCTGACCCAGGGATGGAACCTGAGTCTCCTGCATTGCAGGCAGATTCTTTACCATCTGAGCCACCAGGGAAGCCACTCCAATACAAAATAAAAAAAAAATAATAATAAATTTCCTTTTACAAACCCTAGTGGCTCAGTCAGTAAAGAATCTGACTACAATGTGGGAGACCCAGGTTTGACTCCTGGGTCAGGAAGAGCCTCTGGAGAAGGGAATGGCAACCCACCCCAGTATTCTTACTTGGAGAATTCAATGAATAGAGGAGTCTGGCAGGCCACAGTCCATGGGGTCATAAAGAGCCAGACATGACTGAGCAACTAACATACACATGCATTATTTAGAAATAAGGAGAAACTAAAAGACCCACTATACATAAACATGTAAATATATAAAAAAAGATAAGGCAAGGCATACTAAAAACGTTAAGAGTTTTATTTGAGCATAAATCCATTGAATTGGGCAGCATCAAACAGGGCGTTGTTCGGAGCTGTCCACTGACAGACGCTGGGGAAGAGTTTTGTGGAAAGAAGGGGAAGCAGAGGGAGGAGATGACCTGATGGCCTGGACTTAAGCAGCCTGTCATTTAGGAAAGTCAGGTTGGCTGTTTGTGATTGGTGTCCTCGGGTTTTGATTTCTCGACCTTGAGATGTTTCAGTCTTAGGTTTTGGCTTGCTTACAGGGGCTACTAAGACAGGTTGAAGCCACTCAGTGTAACGACCTCCTTGTTTCTTTAATTTAACAAGCATGTAGCCACACAGAACCCTATGAGGCTCCACCCCATATCCTTTGCTGTAGCTCTTCTCTGAGGTAGCCAGATAATATATCTGATGCACATTTCCTGAGTTGTTTTACAGATGCTAAGTCCTTGTGAAGGTGATAGTTGCATAGTCGTATCTGACTCTTTGTGACCCATGGACTGTAACCTGCCAGGCTCTTCTGTCCTTAGGATTTCCCAGGCAAGAATACTGGAGTGGGTTGCCGTTCTCTTCTCCAGAGGATATTCCTGATCCATGGATGGAACCCAGGTCTCCTGCACTGCAGGCAGATTGTTTATTGTCTGAGCCACCCAGGAAGCCTCACAGATGCTAAAATCCTCACCAAGTGGAAGAAATTAGCTACTTGATGATCATGAGCATATAGCCCCCTAAAGATTGATAGTATGAACACCTGTGACCCTTCCCTGTTACCTCACCGTCAGAATTATGCACAAGCTGATCACACACCCTGGGACACCCCTCTCTCACCTGGCCTTTGAAACTGCTTTGCTGAAAGCCATCGGGGAGTTTGGGTATTTTGAGCCCTAGCTGTCCTGGACATCTTGCCTGACACTTGCAATAAACACTGCACTTTCCTTCACCGAAACTTGGGTTACTAGATTGATGGGGTTACTAGATTGATGGGGTTACTAGATTGACTTTATTGTTTGCAGGTGAGTGGACCCGTCTGGTTTGGTAAGAAGCAGAATCCCAGAGGTTTAGCTATTGCTTCTCAGTGTCATTTTTGAGCACTTACTGTGTGCAAGGCTACTTACACTACTTACACTTACTGTTCATCAGCCATTCATTCATCTACTTTAACTACTTGAAATGCCTTTTAAGTCTGTACTGTGGGTCAGACATCACTCTAGGTACTGAAGATACAGGAGTAGACACGACCAATTGGACCACAGCCTTCATGGGGCCAGTATTGTAGGGGAGGGTGGTGAGAGAGCTGACAGTAGCCGTCCAACGAATGAATAAACAAGGTAACGGTAGGTAACAATAAATGGAAAAAGAAAGTAAAACAGCAAGAAGGACTGGAGATGGCTGGAGGCCAGAGAGTGAGTGCAGGCTGCTCAGAAACACTCAGGAAAGCCTCTCTCGGGAGCTGACACTCCCTGAGGAGGAAGGGGGGGTGGGGGGGCATTCCCTACAGAAAAAACAGGTGCAAAGGGTTCTCAGCATCTTATTTCTGTATATTGCTCATTTTGCAACTGTCCAAGGCTGACTGTCCAAAGCAGCACAGCAAGGAGCTAGCATGTTCCTTCCTTGAAGCATGTTTGGCTCAGAGCCTATGTCTTCAGCTACCGTGTATACTGCTTACTGGAGATGGACCACTGATTGAGCCCTGCTTCATCTGGCATCAACAGAAGAGACTGACAAACCAGCTGCCTGACCCATCTTAGGTCTGGCAACCAGAGTCCTGACCTGGGCTCCCACGGTGTGAGCCATTGCCCCTCACCCCAATTCCAGACCTGAGTTCTTCATGCCCAGAACCTCCAGAAGGAAGGAGAGGCCAGATTTTAAAATGTCCACTTCTTTCTCTTTCATATACCCACATCCTATCAAACAGGAGCAAGTGCAAATCAGTGAGTTAATTTTTAAAAAATCACAGCAAAGAAATAAAGAATGTAAACCAGATGAAGAAATAGAAAATGCTCATGAGGATTTTCATCTTTAATGAGAATAAATAAGTTTACTTGCATTAATTGCCAAAGAATTACAAACGAAAACAGGGCACCACTTCAATTTTTTTTTTAAAATTAGCAAACATGAAAGAGGCCAAGAATATCCAGGGTTTGTGTGATGTCTATCACAATTTGGGTATAAATACCTTGTAATCTAGGTGGGGTACTTCTCTTCCTCCATAGCTCAGCGATAAGGAATCCACGTGCAATGCAGGAGATGCAGCAGGAACCTGCAGTTTGATCCTTGGGTTGGGAAGATCCCCTGGAGAAGGAAATGGCAACCCCTCCAGTGTTCTTGCCTGGGAAATCCCATGGACAGAGGAGCCTGGTGGGCTACAGTCCATGGGGTTGCAAAAGAGTCAGACAACGACTTAGTGACTAAACGCACACGCAGCAAGATCTTACAGACTCTGTGTTCATATGTTACAAGGTGTCGTGAGGTGGACAGACTCTCAGAAGGTGTGACCGGGGACTCCCCTGGTGGTCCAGTGGTTGAGAATCCGCCTTCCAATGCAGGGATGCGGGTTTGATCCCTGATTGGGGAACTAAGATCCCACACACAGTGGGGCACCTAAGCCTGTGCTTGGCAACTCCTGAGCCTGCACACTCGAGAGCCTGTGCTCCATGACAAGAGGAGCCTGGGTGCCACAGTGAAGACCCAACACAGCCAAAAAAAGAAGATTTGACAAGACAGAACCTGTGAATGTGATCTCGTTTGAAGAAAGAGTCTTTGTGGGTGCAATAAGGAATCTCAAGATGAGATCCTTCTAAGTTAGGATGGACTCAATCCAAGAACAAATGTCCTGAGAGAAGTGAAGCAGACAGACACGCAGGGGCAGCTTGGGGTGAGTGGCCAAGATGTCAAGGAGCATCTGGGTACCTGAAGCCAGAAGGGCCAAGGATTCTCCCACATCCTTCTGCCAACTTCTTGATTTGGGACTTCTGGCCTCCAGAACTGTGAGAGAATGTATTCCTGGTTTTTTAAACAATCTTTTTGTTGTTGTTGTTGATTATTTATTCATTGGCTGTGCTGTGTGGCATGTAGGATCTTAATTCCATGATCAGGAATTGAACCCAGATCCCCTGCATTGGAAGGCAGAGTCCTAACAACTGGACTCCAGGGAAGTCCTGATTCCTGTTGTTTTAAGTCACCAAGTTTGTGGTAATTCGTTCCTGCAGCCTTAGGAACCTAAGGCACAAGGTACATCCACCTTTCATGTGACAATATTTTGTAATGGCAAAAATCGGAAACAATCTAAATGCTTGTCAATGTGTGACTGGTTAGCTAAGTCATGTCATTAAAAAAAGAAGATAGATCTAATTGCTCTGATAACTCGTAATGATATATTGATAAATAAGGGAAAAAGACATTATTATTATTATTCTTAAAGACATTATTATTATTAAAAAATAAAACCAAAATCTCCATTTATAAATATGTTTGACATAGAGTGAACTTGAATGGAAGGTGATTCTCCATTTTTCTGATAGGGACGCCCATGAGTATTGGGCAAATTTGAATATGTAAGTCTTTAGAGACATAGATGAAATAATCAAAAGTCTACTCATAAATTATTAATGTAGCTAAACATGCATATTCAACATCAAAAGTGTAAGATAATATTAAACTAGATGGATTTTTTTCTCTTTCAATTTTTTGCAATTTTATTCAAATCCTTGGCATGCTATGTATAGCTTGAGATCATTTTAGGCTAAAACTTTTTCCCCCCCAAAACTGCTGCTTTAAACAGACTTCAGTGGCTGAAAGGTGCCACAAAGCTGCGGGATCCTCTCAAGCTGTTTTTAAGGGATGATACAGAGCAATCTGATAGCACAATTATAGGTATTGGAGAAAAATAAAATCATTTCATGAACTCTGCTGAGTTCAGTCTGGTCAATGAATTGTGTCTGTTTAACGTTTGTGCACGCATAGAAAAATGGGAGGACATAAACCAAGCTGTGTCCAAGTTAACAGCGGTTACCCTGGGGTGTGGGGTTAGTAGTAACTGTGTGTGTCTTTTACCAATTAGTTTTCCCCTTCTGTATTGTTGGAATGTGTTACCCGGGCATGTATTACTTTTGTATTACTAATACTGTTAACTATAAAAGGAAAGAAATGTAAAAATCTACCAATCCTTTCAGATCCAGGCTACCTCTGCTGCTGCTGCTGCTGCTGCTGCTAAGTCGCTTCAGGCTACCTCTGACCCATCCTCATCTTATTCAGAAGTGATTTCTTATCCAATTTTATCCAGAGATGACTTCTCCGCACTGAAATCTCCCAGTGATTTCTCTCTCTCTCTTTTATGCACTTATGTGCATGTACACATGTACACTTATCCTTTGCTAAATAACTTTTATTTGTTCTTGAGAACCCTGCTGCAAAGGAGAAAGCTAGTGAATAAATATATCTGGTAACTAATTGTTGATCTCATTAAAAGTTTTAGTTTTGGAGTAACGTACCACATAATCAACTTTTAAAAAAATGTATGGTTCTATACATTTTAACACATGCATACATATTTGTATATACTGTGGTCAGAGTACAGAACAGTTCAGTCATCTTAAAAAAAGTCCCTTGTGGAGACATAATATGCAATTTCAAAATGATCCTTTTGTAGTTATATCTTTCCCCTTTCTCCTCACCCCTGGCAAATACTGATCTAGTCTCCAAAAGTATGTCTCTTTTTTCTGTATTTTTGAGACATTTAGGTCAATAGAATCTTACAGTATATAACCTTTTGAGACTGGCTTTTTTTCACAGGGCATAATGCCTTAGACTGGAGGAGGGCAATGGCAACCCACTCCAGTATTCTTGCCTGGAGAATCCCGGTGGACGGAGGAGCCTGGCTGAGCCTGGTGGGCTACAGTCCATGGGGTCACAAAGGGTCAGACATGATTGAGCGGCTAAGCTCAGCAGCACAGTGCCTTAGAGTTCCATCCAGGCTGTTGCACACCTCCGTAGATCAATACTTTGTTTCTTTATTGTGGAGGAAGTTTCCATTGCATGGATGTGCCAAGGTTTGTTTAGCCCTTCACCTGCTGAAGGACGTTTGGGTTGTTTCTGGTTTGGGGCTATTATGAACAGAACCGTTACATACATTAGTGTACAGGTTTTTGTGTGGGCACAAGCCTTCATTTGTTTAGAGTGAATAACTAGGAGAGGCTTTGGGGTCATGGAGGTGTATTTTTACCTTTATAAGAAACTGCCACACTGTTTTCTGAGAGTAGCAACACTGTTTTGCATTTCCATCTGTAATATGTGAGCATTCCAGTTGCTCTGTATCTTACCTGTATTTTACCTCCTATGTTTTCAATATTTGTTATTATAGCCATTCTAATAGGTATGTACTGAAACCTCATCATGGTTTTGTCTTGCATCCCTAATAACTAAGGATGTCGAACATCTTTTCATGCGTGTATTTGCATGTGTGTATCATTGATTGTGTCTATTCAGGAATTTTTGCCATTATCAGAATAATGAACCACTGGTTTGTTGAAAGCAGTATTTTCCAGCAGGTCCACTGTTGGCTTTGGGGTGGTATAACTGCTGTCCTTTTCATTGCAGCTTATTTAGATTCCCAGGGACACAAAATGCTCGAAGCACGTGAAGCTGTGATGACCAAAAACACTTTGACACGTTTCCGAGCTCCACTAGGAGGGTGGTACCACCTAGTGAAAAACTGCTCGCTTAGAAACTAGGCTTTTTGTGTAAAATCAGATTGATTTCCCCCAATTCACCTGATCTGTGGAGGAAGGAGCTTCACCATATCATGATTCTTCTTGGGAAGAGAGGAATTCATGCTGGTCAGACGAGCAGCAGAGTTCCCTGGGATTTAAGTCACAATTTCTCAACAGTCTGATTGTCCATTGCTTAGCCTCCACGTATCCTTTCTGTAAATTAGGAACTGACAACTTCCTTCAATGCCATAAATATCGCTTGGACCAAATTCCTCCCATTACCTATGGTGTGTGTGTGTGTGTGTGTGAGTTTCTAGTTAGGATGTGTATGAGGGTGGAGGAACGACCACTGTCAGCTTTCTCCTGCCCCCCCACCGTCTCCCCGCCCACCCCTCCCTCCTCCTCTGCCCCCTCTCCATCCCTCCCATCTCCTTCTCCCTCTTCTTCCTCCTCCTTTTTTGGATTACAGCAAATTTACTTACAGATTAATGGCTGCAGTTTTAGCTTGTTCCCCTAGCAACTGATTTTAGAATCCTGAACGAATTACTTCTCTTTAAAATCATGACTGTCTCTGACAACAGTAGGCAGAAAATTGAACAATATAATAACTGAGATTATCAACAGAAAGTCACAGTTTAGTTGGGGACAAAATGCGAACTTACATAGGAGCATCTATAAAATATCTGTAAACAAGTATTCTGTGATATAAATTAAACATGGTGAGGAAACAGAGAGTAAAAGAGTTGCAAAGTCTGGGAATCAATGGCAGTAGACCTTACAAGACTCCAACCTGACCAGGGACAACTTTCTTGTTGTTGCAATTTTCTTGAAACTTGCTAAAACTTTCTTCTTCCGTTTTCTTATTTATTAGTTAGGATAAGGGCTTCCTTGGTGGCTTAGATGGTAGAGAATCTGCCTGCAATGCAGGAGACCCAGGTTCAGTCCCTGGGTTGGGAAGATCCCCTGGAGAAGGGCATGGCAACCCACTCCAGTATTCTTGCCTAGAGAAACCCATGGACAGAGGAGCCTGGTGGAATACAGTCCATGGGGTCACAAGAGTTGGACATGACTGAATGACTAATTCACACACAGTTAGGATAAAGTTCCTCCTCTGTAAATCTGACATGACAACTGCTAAGATATACCATGATAATATATATGATATATGTTGGTATAAATATAGCTAATGTGTGATATATATACATATATGTAACATATATAGATGTATTTTTCATAATGGAAAGCTTGAAATTACTTTTTGGCCAACCCAGTTGTCTGTGTGTGAATATATCTACACATACATCTGTTTGTAATATATATCACAATGCTTTGAAATCTGGAAAGGTAGGAATCCCTATCCGAAATCATCATCGTCATCATTATTATGATTGTATTAGTTGGAGTTCTCCAGAGAAATAGAGAATAGGATATCTCTCTAAGTATCTATCTGAATATAGATATACGAGAGGAAATTTATTGTGGCCTTTATAGTTATGGAGGCTGACACATGCCATGATACACTGTCTTCAAGCTGGAGAACCAGGAAAGCCAGTAGCATAATTCAGTCAAAGTCTGAAAGCCCGAAAACTAGGAACCCCAAGGTCGGAGGGCAGGGCTCAAAAAGAGAAAATTCAGAGATAGAGAAACACAGTATGATAATAGCTTACATGTGGAGTCTAAAAAATACAGCAAACTAGTGAATAAAACCAAAAAGAAGCACACTCACAGATACAGAGAGCAAAGTAGAGGGTACCAGTGGGGATGGCAGTGCGGTGAGGCGATGTAGGGGAGCGGGCTGGGGGGCAGCAACTCCTGGGTGTAAGATAGGCTCAAGGATGAGCTGTACAACATGGGGGACAGAGCCACTGTTTTGTAATAACTGTGACTGGAAAGTGACCTTCAAAATTGTATAACAGTTTAAAAATTTAAAAATGTTAAAATCTATTCAAAGAGAGGGAGACGATTCACCCACCCTTTGACTTTTTGTCCTCCTGGGGCTCTCAGAGGATTGGAGGATGCCTATTCAGAGTCATGCGGGCAGATCTTCTTTCTTCAGTCATGGGATTCAAATGCTAATCTCCAAAAATACCCTGGCGGACACACCCAGATATAATGTTTCCCAGTTACCTGGACATTCCTTAGCCCAGATTAGCTGGCGCATGAAACTAACCATCATAGTCGTCCTCGTCACTTCATCCCTTAGCAGGCCTGGCGAGTAGGGACGGGACCACGGACAGGAGAGGAGCAGGATACGCAACAGGGGACATGTGTCGTCTGGAAAGACTTAGAGCCGGTCACACATGTTCCATCCAAGCTGCCAGCAAAGGTCTCGGGACTCAGACTCTTTCTCCCTTCATCAAGAAGCTCTTTAGTTCCTCTTCATTTTCTACCATTGTGTTGTGTTAGTCGCTCAGTTGTGTCTGACTCTTTGTGACCCCATGGGTTGTAGCCCGCCAGGCTCCTCTGTTCATGGGATTCTCTATGCAGAAATACTGGAGTGGTTTGCCATTTCCTTGTCCATTTCTACCTTTAGGGTGGTGTCATCTGCATATCTGAGGTTATTGATATTTCTCCCGGCAATCTTGATTCCAGCTTGTGCTTCCTCCAGCTCAGCATTTCTCATGATGTACTCTGCATAGAAGTTAAATAAACAGGGTGACAATATACAGCCTTGACGTACTCCTTTCCCAGTTTTGAACCAGTCTGTTGTTCCATGTCTCGTTCTAACTGTTGCTTCCTAACCTGCACACAGATTTCTCAGAAGGCAGATAAGATGATCTATATTCCCATTTCTTTAAGAATTTTCCACAGTTTGTTATGATCCACACAGGCAAAGGCTTTAGTGTAGTCAATGAAGCAGAAGTAGATGTTTTTCTGGAATTCTTTCACTTTTTCAATGGTAAAGTAGATGTTGGCAATTTGATCTCTGGTTCCTCTGCCTTTTCCAAATCCATCTTGAACATCTGGAAGTTCACACTTCACATACTGTTGGAGGCTAGCTTGCAGGGTTTTGAGCATTACCTTTCTAGCATGTGAAATGAGTGCAATTATGAGGAAGTTTGAACATTCTTTGGCATTACCCTTCTTTAGGATTGGGATGAAAACCTTTTCCAGTTCTGTGGCCACTGCTGAGTTTTCCAAGTTTGCTGGCATACAGCCCTATAATTTTTTTTTTTTTTTTGTACTAAGTATATTTTCCACTCACTTCTGTATAAAGCTAACTGAACCAGGAGACCCAGCCACCAGAGCTAGGACAGAGAAAGGTATCTAGTACAGAGATGGACTGGACTCTTTTAGGCTTAGGGAATAGGATGCCTGCTAATGATTAGTTACTAGGTAGAAAGAAAAGGGATAGTTACAATGGAGAGAAAGATTGAGCAAATAGGTGAAGTCCAGTCTCAACTAATACTTAGGAAGTATTGGGTTGGCCACAAAGTTTGTTTGGCTTTTCCATGGTACAGAAAATTCAAATGAACTTTTTGCCAATCCAATAGTTCAGGTGACCCAAATGCTAAAGATGACAGGCATTATAGGGAGTTTAGCACAGCAACGAGTGTGGAATGGATGAGAACAAAGAGAAGCAGGGAAAGAGACAAGCCTCACTTAACCCGAAAACGTGAGGCGAGCTGGCCAGGAGTGCTATATTGGCCGTGGAACCAAAGAGATTCAGATGTATGTGAAGTGGTGTGTTTTGCTACATTATGTTAAATTTTTACCTAAAGTTACAAAAATTACCAAAGAGATGACTTTGGTGCTTCTTTCTTCCTTTGCAGGCAAAGTGTGAAAATGAAAGTGTTAGTCGCTCAAGTCATGTCTGACTCTGGAACACCACGGGGACTGTAGCCTGCCAGGCTCCTCTGTCCATGGAATTCTCCAGGCAAAAATACTGGAGTGGGTTGCCATTCCCTTCTCCAGGGGCTCTTCTTGACCCAGGGATTGAATCCAGGTCTCCTGCATTGCAGGCAGATTATTTACTGTCTGAGCTCAGGGAAGCAGACAGAGTGGAGGCCAAATTTCTTGGTCTTTTAAAAAAGAACATTGACATTATCACTCTGTTGTTAATGCAGATTCAGGGAGTCACAGCAAAGATGGTCAAGGGTCTGGTCATTTGGGGTATTTAGTCCTTAAATTTGACAAATGTGACAATATCCTTGATCAATGGTACCTGTTCAAGAATGAAAAGCCACAATCTGTTTGTTGTAGAAGCTGCCACGATTCTGTAGGAGGGAGTGGGAATGGAAGACCAGGCAGCCATCCTCCGTCTCACCTTGAGCTGTCCATCTGCAAGTGTGACCAGGGCTCCCTGGGGGACGCGGAACTGCTGTCTGTCCCATGAGTTGCTCTGGCCCAAACAGGACACTCTCTGTCCCAGGATCTCTCACTAATGTTTAAAATACACATCTTGGGTTCTTTGTTCTTTTGAAAAATTTCAGTGTTTAGAAAGCATTTCAAGCCAATAGGCACACGCTCATTATTATTCAAATACATGGGTCAATTGATTGTTTTTGCCAATTTTGGGGTGTTTGAAAGCAATCTTTTCTATTGGTGGTAGGCTTTTTTTTACCCCCCAATATAACATGATTCCAAAAGAAGGCCTTAAAGGGAGTTTGCTAGCATCCCGGTGGTTAGGACTGCCGACTTTCACTGCCAAGGGCCAGGATTCAATTCCTGGTTGAGATACAAGATGCATGAGCAAAAGGAGCAGACAGAACAGAACAGAACAGAACAAAACAAACAAAACCCATAAGAAGACCTTAAAATTCATTCTAAAACCATGAATTAATCTGTTTTTGGTATTTTATCTATTCTTCTTTGTAATTGTTTTCAAATTGAAATGTGGTTGATTCACAGTGTTTCAGGAGTACAGTAAAGTGATTGTTACACTGTTCACTTCCATATATGTATGCTTTTTCAGATCCTTTTCCATTATAGGTTATTATTAGATGATGAATATAGTTTCCTGTGCTATACACAGAGCTTGTTGTTGACTTTATACATGGTGGTGTATATCTCTTAATCTTCAATGCGGAATTTCCCTCTCTCCTCCTCTCCCCTTTGGTAACCATGAGAAAACCATTACTTTATTTGGACTTCTGCTGTGCAGACTTTAGGGGGGTGTTACATCAGTGAGATCAATGCTACAAATAGTAGAAAGAAACAGCCAGAGCTGACCAGTGGAAAGGATTCAGGGAACCAAGGATTCCTATTTGAAAAATTTCTTTGGAAAAAGCTCTTCCTGGGAATCCCCTGGCAGCCCAGTGGTTAGGACTTCGCATTTTCACTGCCGAGGGCTTGGATTCAATTTCTGGTCAGGGAACTAAGATCCTACAAGTTGCTCCACCAAAAGAGAATTACAAAACAAAATTATTTTTGAAAAAGTTCTTCTCCAGCCCAGTTTAGGTGTATCAACTTTCTTCTCACCTGTGGTAGGAAAATGAGAATCAAAGTTTCATACAGAGCTTATGTAACAAGAAATAGTTCATGAGATTATATACCATGCTTGACATGTAGGGATCCTAGATTTTTATTTCAAATGTTATATTTATCTTAAATATAGCCATCTTAAACTTGGCTTCAAATTGTGGAATTATCTTTCCCTTTTTGAAATTTGTGAGCTGTGCTGGCCTTGTGTGCACGGCTATGTTTGGAGAGCCTTAAAACTAAGGAACATGCTTGTGGCAAAAATATAAATTTGATTTCTCTGTGAATCATCATAACCTATTTTATTATGCAAGTGAGTTGCCGTGGATGTAGAGGGAGTAGTAGCACACTTGGTGGAGACTCTAATTTTGCATTTCTTTACTGGCAGCTGTATTTGGTGGAAGGCTCTCTCTAGGTAAGATTACCTAGGTGAGGCTCTCTCTAGGTAAGTGAGAAAGCTGTATTTTTATTTTCCTCTCTCTTTGACTAATGCAGTCACTAGTGGTTATATTTCCTTTCCTCCTAGTATCTTCAGAAATTCATATCTCCTCTTTTCTAAGAATCCAGCAAAATATACTTTCCACAAATGTTGAGTAACCTAATTTATATTAACACTAAATGTTATCAATAAAAGGCTATTTTTAAGACATGGGTATTGGGCTTCCCTGGTGGCTCAGTGGCAAAGAATCTGTCTGTCAATGCAAGAGATGCAAGAGCCATGGGTTCGATCCCTGGGTCGGGAAGATCCCCTAGAGAAGGAAATGTCAACCCACTCCAATATTCTTGCCTGGAGAATCCCATGGACAGAGGAGCCTGACTGGCTACAGTTCACGGGGTTGCAAAAGAGTCAGATACGACTTAGCAACTAAATAACAGCAACAAGACATGAATATTATTTTTTTACTATTATTTCTGATGGTAATAAAACTCTTTTTTCCCCTTTCCTGTAATTTAACACATTTTCATTATAGAATACATGAAAAGTAGTTGAATAAAGAGAAAAAAAATTC
>NW_011494842.1:4554049-4556077 GCF_000754665.1 Bison bison bison | reverse complement strand
GTTCATTTTGGGATACATTCTTCATATAACAAAATGAAATCATCCTGTTTGCAAATTTTATTTTTATTTTTTCCCAGTAGTATTTATTTATTTATTTTAAATATAAATTTATTTCTTTTAATTGGAATCTAATTACTTTATAATATTGTATTGGTTTTGCCATACATCAACATGAATCCGCCACGGGTGTACACGTGTTCCCCACCCTGAACCCCCCTCCCACCTCCCTCCCCATACCATCCCTCTGGGTCATTCCAGTGCACCAGCCCATCCTCTTAATTTATGATGATATATTTTATATCTTTAAACATGCTGATAGTCATGGCTGTATTACATGGGTGTACCCTAAATAATTTAACCCATTGTTTATTTGACATTAAAACTGTGTCCATTATTTTGTTCTTATGAGTTGTTGAAATTAACGTTCTTTGGCTTATTTCTTCAAATACAGTTATGATCATGGGAGAACAACTTTGGAAACGATACTTTGCTGCCAGTGAGCCAGGGACGGAGAAATTTCCTGCCCCTTGAAATCATATCTGGGCATTTGGTCATTTTATTTCTTGCTGCTGAGTGTAGCCTTGTTTGTTAGCACTAAAAAATGAACAAAAACTGAGGAAATCTGGCCCTTGCTGAGGGGGAAAAGTAGTAACAAATAGTTTTTGGAAGTATGTTGTGTTAGATTGAAAACACAAAAATTATGTGACCTACAATCGACACAAATTACTATGATGTTTGGAAACATTGCAATGAAACTGCAGCATTTGGAATTCAGTGCAGAGCCGTCAAAGTGACAGTTCCTCATGGCTGAGATAGCATGATTCCAGAGCGTCTTCTCTTAAACTGTGTATCTCAGGCCAAAGCTATAGGACCCGCGGGTGGGAGAGTGCTTGACACAGGTGCTGGGGAGCTGACCGAGAGAAAGGGCCAGTCCACTGAAAGGAAAAAATCTCTGGGACTAGACAGATCATTAGCTCCAAGGAGGGAGAGAGATGGAAGATGGATAATAGGAGCCTGGAGGCAAGAAGATAGTCCTGCTGTTTGCTGCGGAGGAACAGGGTGTGTGGATAGAGACAAATTCCACTGCAGGCATCCAGGCTGAGCGTCTGCCAACTGCACTAGATAGATATCACAGCAGGGGGTTGGAAATGCAAAATTAGAGCTAGAATAGTAAGTGCGCACAACTCAGTTTGTTTTTTAAATTTATTTTACATTGGAGTATAGCAAAATGGTCAAGATAGGCCATGAAATCAGAAGATGACTGCTTCTTGGCAGGAAAGTTATGACAAACTTAGTGTGTTGAAAAGCAGAGACATTACTCTGCCAATAGAGGTCCATATGTATAATCTAAGGCTATGGTCTTCCCAGTGGTCTTGTACAGCATGACAGCTGGACCATAAAGAAGGCAGAACACCCAAGGCTTGATGCCTTCAAACTGTGGGGCTGGAGAAGACTCCTGAGAGTCCCTTGGGCAGCAAAAAGATCAAACCAGTCAATCTTAAGGGAGTTAAACCCTGAATATTCACTGGAAGGACTGATGATGAAGCTGAAGCTCCAGTATTTTGGTCACCTGATGTGAACAGATGACGCATGGAAAAGTCCCTGATGCTGGGAAAGATTGAGGGCAGGAGGAGAAGAGGGTGTTAGAGGATGAGACGGCTGGATGGCATCACTGATGCCATGAACATGAACTTGGTTAAACTCCGGGAGATGAAGAGGGACAGGGAGGCCTGGCGTACTGCCATCCATGGGGTCACAAAGAGTCGGACTGGGCAACTGAACACCACCAACAGGAAATAGCAAAAGGATAAAAGGAGAAGAGGGCAGCAGAAGATGAGGTAGCTGGATAGCATCGCTGACCCAATGGACATGAGTTTGAGCAAACCCCAGGAGATAGTGAACGACAGGGAAGCCTGGTGTGCTGCAGTCCACGGAGTCGGACATGACTTAGCGACTGAGCAACAACAGCAAGTAGGTGATTCACAATGTTGTGTTAGTTTCAGGTGTACAGCAAAGGGATTTGGTTAT
>NW_011494842.1:4552605-4553949 GCF_000754665.1 Bison bison bison | reverse complement strand
ACACAGAGAAGGCAATGGTACCCCACTCCAGTACTCTTGCCTGGAAAATCCCATGGACGGAGGAGCCTGGTAGGCTGCAGTCCATGGGGTTGCTAAGAGTTGGACATGACTGAGCGACTTCACTTTCACTTTTCACTTTCATGCATTGGAGAAGGAAATGGCAACCCACTCCAGTGTTCTTGCCTGGAGAATCCCAGGGACGGGGGAGCCTGGTGGGCTGCGGTCTATGGGGTTGCACAGAGTCGGACACGACTGAAGTGACTTAGCAGTAGCAGCAGTACATGTTACAATTCATAGTTTGAACCAAGAGAAAGAGTCAGTGTCTATAGAGAAAGGATCCCTATATTTGAAGGTTGAAGTGAAAACTCTGACGGTGGGGAGTTAGCAGGTGGAGGGGAGCGTCAGGAGGAGTCTGGGACGGATGCAGCCTTGGAGACAGAAGGGGACTGATAACTGCTGACCTGTGACCTAGCGTCACTGTTGAACTTCAGCTAAGGTGTTCCAAGTGAATGTGAGTGTGGATGGCAGAGAACAGTGAAAAAAATTAACAACAATGACAAGAAGAAAAAGTAGCAAGTATTAAGAGATTACACTGTCACAACAGCTGGGCTGAGCACATCATTTAACTTTCTCAGCAAGAGCTGGGAGGTTTCCATTGCCCGACTTTTACAGAGGGAAACCAAAGTCGACAGAGATTAAATATTTTTTCCTCAAGATCCCACAAATAAGCTGTACGTAGGACAGAAACCTGAAGCTCTGCTCTAAATTTCTCTATGACTGTTTTAGTCAGCTGTGCGGCCTCCGAGGGGTTGTATAGTGAGAGGCTGGAGGGAAAGTGGAGGCCGCCGACTGGACTTCTTTGGAAGAAGTTCAGCTCATTATTGAAGAAGGAGAGCAGTGGCAAGGTGGAAGAGAGCTACGTCCAGATTTGGGCATTGCAAGAGGAACCATCCCCAGGGTTGAAGAGGAAAAATGCGTTTTGTTCCAGCTGGTACCCATAGGCAATGGTGAGCAGTCTGAATATTCTGATGCGTTTCACAGGCATCTGTGTGTTTATCCCCCAAACTTGAGATTTTGAGAATTCTGAAAGCCAATTGGAGACAGGAAGTTCTCCTGGTGTTCTTTCCCTAGTATGACTTTGATACACTTACCTTTCACGTGAATGCTCATGGATCCAGGGTCACTTTGTTTACAAACGTATGGCGAATTTTCAAGTTTCTGTACTCGTGTTGCTGACCACCTCTGGAAGCTGTTTATCGACCACATCCCCAACTCCGGCTTTTGATATCCAACTCTTCAGCAAAGCCAGCTGAAAGCCAACTTTTTTCCAGAAGGTTTCCCCAG
>NW_011494842.1:4545193-4552505 GCF_000754665.1 Bison bison bison | reverse complement strand
GGAGGAATTGACCTCCATCCCTTCTGCGCTCGTCTCTCCACTCCTCTTCTCGCTGACAACCTCACTCAGGCTCCTCCTGAGACCCAGTGTTCTCCCATTACTCTATGTGGGTACATTCAGTCACCAAGTTGTGCCGACTCTTTGTGACCCCATGGACTGTGGCACACTAGGCCTCCCTGTCCCTCACCATCTCCCGGAGTTTGCCCAAGTTCATGTCCATTGAATAGGTGATACCATCCAACCCTCTCATCCACTTTTACCCACTTCTCCTTTTGCCCTCAATCTTTCCCAGCATCAGGGTCTTTTCCAGTGAGTTGGTTCTTTGCATCAGGTAGGCAAAGTATTGGAGGTTCAGCTTCAGCATCAGTCCTTCCAGTGAGTATTCAGGGTTGATTTCCTTTAGGATTGACTGGTTTGATCTCCTTGCAGTCCAAGGGACTCTCAAGAGTCTTCTCCAGAAAACAATTATCATATACTACTGCATATATATGGAATCTAGAAAGATAGTACTGATGAACCTATCTTCAGAGCAGCGATGGAGAAACAGACATTGAGAACAGACTTACGGACACAGCTGATGGGGGAGAAGAGGGTGGGAGGTATGGAGAGAGTAATATCAAAATATACATTACCATATGTAAAATAAATAGCCAAAGGGAATTTGCTGTATGACTCGGGGAACTCAAATTGAGGCTTGATAACAACCTGGAGGGTTGAGATGGGGAGGGAGGTGGGTGGGTGTTCAAGTGGGAGAGGACATGGGTAAACCTATGGCTGATTCCTATTGATATTTGGTAGAAGCCAATGCAGTACCATCAGAGAAGGCAATGGCACCCCACTCCAGTACTCTTGCCTGGAGAATCCCATGGATGGAGGAGCCTGGTGGGCTGCCGTCTCTGGGGTCGCACAGAGTCGGACATGACTGAAGCGACTTAACAGCAGCAACAGCAACAGCAATGCAGTACCATAGAGCAATTATCCTTCAATTAAAAATGAATAAATCAAAAAAGAAAAAACATCTTTTCCAGCACCATAGTTGCAAAGCATCAATTCTTTGGCACTCTGCCTTCTTTATGGTCCAACTCTCATATTTATAATGACTACTGGAAAGACAATAGCCATATTAACATTTGAAGTTATGTGTACTTAATATTTGAATTTAAGAGTTAATGCATAGCATTAACACTTGAATAGCAATACCCTGAAGGCTGATTTAGTCATCTGTGTTTTGTTTGTGATACACTGTTTAGTACTTTTTGTATGCTTGAGATCAGTGTGTGGTCTTTATATTAAATTGTATATTTATATAATTTAATGAGCATTTACTATGGCTAGGCATTATACCACCCATTTTACAAGTTTATATATTTTTTAATTGAAGCATAGTTGATTTACAATGATGTTATTTTAGGAGTTCTGTCTATTATCTATATATCTACATTTTCAGATTCTTTTCCATTATAGGTTATTACAAGATATTGAATATAGTTCCTTGTGCTATACAGCATGTCCTTGTCATTTATTTTACATGAATTTTTGGTTGCTGATCCCAGAAATCCAAGTCAACTTGCTTTTAATAAAAAGGACTCTATTAGTTGGTATAACTAAGAAGACCACAGGTATATAGACTTTAGGAACAGCTGAATCCAGGAGTTGAAAAGACGTGTGTAGTATTCTGACTCTCTCCATCTCCTTGCTGTTCTGCTTTTCTCTCTCTCCATGTCCTGGCTTCTCTGTGTTGGCTTCACTCTTAGGTAGGCTCGTGGGGTATGACGAAAGAGACAGATGGTGATAGTCACAAGCTGGAAAATTATGAGTGTGAACGCTAACTTGTCAGGGGTAGATCATGGGCATAACTTTGCCCAGTCACTTGGTCCTGGGAAGGAATATATGATCATCCTAGGTGGTAATGAATGACAAACTGGGTGGCTGTGGACAGTGATGATCAATGGCCTTACAGGGTCAGTGAAGTGGGGTGGAAGGTACAGGAACTATGGAGTCAGGGAATTGTGCGTCTTAGGGCAGAAAAAAATCTAAAGTTCGTCTAGTTATTGTTCAACCATCCACTGAAAATATCTATATTCTTCCTGCAACTCTGGCAAGAAAAGGTTTAGGCGATGTTTAGTAACATTGATTTTGGACAATTAATTAGCATTTTTGTTTTTAAAAGACATGAATATTTACTTTTATTTTACACAAAGTAATTGAAATAGTAAATGATTATCTACATAATATGGATAAACATATTCAGTCATGTTTACACAATGTGCTAAAAACCAGGGAGTTATAATGACAAGTCTAACCGCACATTCAAGAATGTCCTCCTTTCCCTGTTTCTTTAGAGAGAAGTTATAAGCAAAAATTTATTCTTCTTGAAATAGGGAAAGTGATGGCACAAGAGAGAAAAATGAGAACATGGGGTGACAAGTTTTGACTGTATAATTCTAGAATGAGAGAATAAATCAGGGTGCCGGATCTTCACTGGGTGCTGAGGTGATTCTGGTGTTCATTTCACGGGAAAAGGAATAGAGTTGCACACGCGGGCTCATATGCACACGCTGGTCCACTTAGGTTGAGGAGATGTTGTAAGGGGAAGGTATGTGGACTCGGGGCTTGCTGGCATCATTCAAAAGTACCCGAGCCACCCAGACACTTTGAATCACTTGTCTACCTGATTGTCTCAGATGTTTGCAGTGAGTCTGGAATTAGATTAGTTTCCGTGGGTAATTCATGCTCAGCATCTCCTCTGAGGTTACCGTTAGAAACTGGCTGAGGCTGAAGTCATCTAACGGGTTTCTTTGCTCATGCATGTGACATATAGGTTGGAAAGTCTTGAAGTAAGGGCTTAAATAGGTACACTTTGAAGTCATTAAGGGCACAGCCCTAATGCAATACGGCTGATGTTCTTAAAAAAATGGAAAGTATACCAGAGCTTGCTGTCTCCTGTCTCTTAGAGGAAAGGCTCTTTGAGCACTTACGTGATAATCATCTTAGCGCATCCTTCACCGCTGAGACCTGGATGGTTGCTCCTGTGAGTGCTTTGTACAAATTATATCCTCACAAAGGTGGGAACTTTCATTAGCCCCATTTCACAACATGAGGACCTTTGACTGAGAGTGATAATAATGTGCCAAAATCAGAGAGCGAGAAAGTGTAAAGAGCAGGTCTTGAAGGTCTGCTTGGTCCTGAGCCCACATCAGGAGCATCACTGTGCTATCTGAGGGTTGAACTGTGCAGAATTGCCATCTTTGTGGTTCAGAACAGTCAGGTATCAGCTATTTCATTAGAGAAAAGAATATGCATGGCAGTAGGATTTTTGAATATTTTGAATCATTTTTATTTTGATCTTTACATCTTTCTACCTTTAAAATCTCACATGAGAATGGTGAGCATTAATGATGTCTCTTCTTCCACACTTTAGAGAAAAAAAATCCATCTTTTCTCCTAATTTGCATTCTGGGTGAATACAATATAAGGTTGGAATTAGTAGTCTTACCATAGACAGATGCTTGTGTGAAATCTCATTATAAAGTTCAATATTAATTTCTTGATTTACCACAGCAGGTGGTCTTGAAATGAAAATGGAAGAAAGAATGCCAAATTGCAGGATGTTCTCATGATGACTAATTTTGTGACTGTGGGCAAGTAACTGAACTTAATTCAGGCATGATAATCTAATATACTTTACAGAGTGATCGTAACAATTTAATTAGAAAATGTACCTAAAGAGCTTAGCACAGTGCCAAGCTGAATAAATATTCACTGCTAGCATTATTTTCATTTTATTTGCAGATTTTTAAGTGAGTATTTGAGAGTGGGATCCATCTGAGGTAATCTGAGATGGTTAGCTGATGCAAATACACGTAGTGGCTAATATAATAAATAATATAGGAATCCCTTGAAATGAAGACTGTGGAAGCACTCCCAACCTGTTTAAGCCTTGGTTCTGCTATCTTAGATTATGATGTTGTTTATGACCGAAGCTTATTTCAGAGTTTAAATTTTACTTTAAAGGAAAGCATCCAAATTCGTTATCTGAGCTAGGTGAGAGAAATTTAGCCTCGTGCCATTTAGTGCTGTTCTGGAGTCTTGCCTATCTCCAGGTTTGCCCTTTGTCACTAAAAGACCAAAAGGGGGGCGGAAGTTCTTGGCAGCCAGGGCAGCTTGTTAAGAGGCACCCTCTCCTTCCCTCGCTGAAAGGCTCCTCTGTATCAGCGCTCACACAAGAATTTGCATCCCATCATGAGTCACGCAGTCGGCTCTGGGCTTCCCGGCAGGCCGCTTAGAGTCAAACGCTGCAGCTATTCTTAGCTGCTCCCCACCCTGGAATGGAAGATACTGGATGAACTTGCAAGTGACACATTGTACTGATGACAAACAGGGCGGTTGGGTCAGATCGAGTTTCCAAGTCTCTGCTTTCCTTGGTGTCTTAGGGACGGTGAAACAAACCAAGAAGAATCCTCTTGTGATTTCAGGACCACAGCTGATGCAGCACCACGGGCTTCAGTGAGCAGTGAACAGAAGTGTCCTTCTCCACAGTTCTCTGATTCCCACACTGTTCCGATCTAGACTTAGGGCTAAAGCCATCAAAGCAGTTATAAGCTGTAGGTCCCTTGCAAGATGTCACTGTGCTCGTGAAGGGGTTAGAAGTAGTGGCTTTGCTTTTGAATGGTAAGTAAAACATTGTGTCGTCATGTGTCCCAATAAAATAACATTTTCCCTGGCAGCTTGGCCATTAACGTGACATATATGTATAAAGTGCCTTTTCTCTAATGAGGTAACTGTTCCCACTTTTCCCTGGCCATTTTCTCAAGGAGCCAGACCTATTCTAAAGCAGAAAAAATGCAGGTATATTCATTATAGTTTTTATCTAATTGTGTCATTGTTATCTCTTTATATGTCAGTTTCCTGTGTACACTTTTTCATCCAGCTGGCCCAAGCACACAACATCATGCCAGACACAACATCGATATGATTTGTATATGTATTGAAAATAGGATCGTATTATGCATATTCTCTCATAATCTGACTTTCAAAATCTAACAAACTCTAAGGTTTAATGTTAACTTGTTTTTTGCCAAGTTGTGAGATTCAGGATGATTTACATGCTGTAAAATATCAAAATATTTTATGAAATATCAAAATACAAAATTTTGACATATTTTGTTTTGTAGAAGAATCATGATTTATTTACCAAGTCCTCTCTTATTGGACTGGTTTATAATGATGGAATGAACTAAAATTAATTGAACTAGTTCATAATTATTAGGAAAAAGGTGCATTGCAGTATGTTTGATTTAATCTCTATTTCCTCAGTAATTTGGTAATATTTACTGATTGCCTGCTCCATGCCAGGCACTGTTTAAAGTTGGGAATCAGAGCAAACCACTGTTTTAGGGAGAATAAAGACATAATAAGCAAAATAAATAGGAAAAATATATAAGATGAAATTAAACTGATCACTTATGATCTGCTACATTTCTTAATGAACATGACATGAAGAAAAATGATCAGTAATCTATATTTAATATTCAATAATTTATTATAACATTTATATCACATATTTATAAATGTATTTATATAATATATAACAATATATTGTAATAAATATATATAGTGTTCAAATGTGATCAGTGCTATGGAGAAAACTTACTCAGGGAGAACTGGGGGAAATTTAAAATACAGTGACAGAGACCACCTAGTTCAGTTCAGTTCAGTCGCTCAGTCGTGTCCGACTCTTTGCGACCCCATGAATCACAGCACGCCAGGCCTCCCTGTCCATCACCAACTCCCGGAGTTTACTCAGACTCATGTCCATCGAGTCAGTGATGCCATCCAGCCGTCTCATCCTCTGTAGAGACCACCTAAGCAAGTGACATCTCAAGGAGAGGAGCCCTGCTGAGCTCTTCCAGGCTGGGATCTTGTCTCCTGGCTTATCCTTATGTGAGATCCCTGACCCTGTGGAGCTTAGACTGTTAGGTCTAATGTTATCTCGGTTATGTCCAAGTTGTGAGATTCGGGATGATTTTTATGTTGTATATATTTTTATATATACTATTACGTGTATATAATAAACTACATATATTTAAATATTTTCAACCCTTTCTACAACAGCAAGGGAAATGACCTCTTCACCTTAAAGGCTTGCTTCCATGCTGCTGTGAGCGTGTGCCCTGATGGGACGCACCTGTCCCCTCAGCCTGATGCACTTGAACCGCCGTTGCACTAAGCCCATCAAGCACAAAGGCAGTCCTTCCTTGGCTTTCTAAATGCAAGGCTTTAAATTTCAGCCCTGAGTTGAGCAAGTTTGGGAAATTGGAAGATTCCACTGACAACCTGAAAGAGGATGCCCCGGACTGCAGCATGAATGTGAAAGGTCAGGCAGACCTTTGGGAGCGATTCAGAGAGGCTTTGCTCTCCAGCTTCTCTGACCACTTGAAGAAGATGCTGTTCTTCCTCTTTGTTGGAGGTCACTCTGATCCCTACATCTTTGGCAGACTGCTCTGTGAATGACGCTTCAGGGAATACTTGCTGAAGTCAACAGTGGGAGGCCCAGAAGCCAGGGCCCTGTTCTGCTTCCTAGAGAGAATGCTTTTATGTTTTTGTGGAGCGTGTTTTTAGTTCACTCTGTGATAATAAAAAAGCCCCAATCTTCCATATGCAGAAAAATGCTAAAAGCCATCTCTGAAAGCTTACCAGGAAGAATGCCTTTATTGCTACAGCGATTGTCTACTTTGATGTAAAACTCCTAGCTCTTTTTCCCGAAACATTTCTCTTGCAGAGTGAAGAAAAAAGTTACAAAGTACTTTCTACTGAAAAGAAGGCAGAAAGAAAAAAATTTGCTTAGCTGTCTGTAATATTATTTTTATTCACTCCTAGCATTTGTGTAGAAGCTGATCTATTCCAAAGCAATTTTACTTTTCTCCTGTGATTTTCACAGTGCTCTAAGATAGGAACATTCTTTTTGTACATGCTTTAGAATGAGAAAACTAAGACACTGAAAAGAGAAAATTATCCAAAGACATAAGGTTAACATTTACCGAGTACTACCTGTGTCAGACAGTGATTGCAGCCATGAAATTAAAAGACGCTTCCTCCTTGAAAGGAAGGTTATGACCAACCTAGATAGCATATTCAAAAGCAGAGATATTACTTTGCCAACAAAGGTCCGTCTAGTCAAGGCTATGGTTTTTCCTGTGGTCATGTATGGATGTGAGAGTTGGACTATGAAGAAAGCTGAGCGTTGAAGAATTGATGCTTTTGAACTGTGGTGTTGGAGAAAACTCTTGAGAGTCCCTTGGACTGCAAGGAG
>NW_011494842.1:4544929-4545093 GCF_000754665.1 Bison bison bison | reverse complement strand
GCTCATGGATCCAGGGTCACTTTGTTTACAAACGTATGGCGAATTTTCAAGTTTCTGTACTCGTGTTGCTGACCACCTCTGGAAGCTGTTTATCAACCACATCCCCAACTCAGGCTTTTGATATCCAACTCTTCAGCAAAGTCAGCTGAAAGCCAACTTTTTTC
>NW_011494842.1:4535653-4544829 GCF_000754665.1 Bison bison bison | reverse complement strand
GCTGAAACTCCGATACTTTGGCCACCTCATGCGAAGAGTTGACTTGTTGGAAAAGACCTTGATGCTGGGAGGGATTGGGGGTAGGAGGAGAAGGGGACGGCAGAGGATGAGATGGCTGGGTGGCATCACCGACTTGATGCACATGAGTTTGAGCGAACTCCAGGAGATGGTGATGGACAGGGAGGCCTGGCGTGCTGCGATTCATGGGGTCGCAAAGAGTCGGACACGACTGAGTGACTGAACCGAACTGAACCTGTGTCAGGCAGGATCCTAAGGACTTTATGTATTGGCTCATTTATTTACTCCCTCCAGTGGCCCAGATAATTTTGGTATTGTTTTCATCATAATTTTTCAGATCTGGAAACAAGGCATTGAGAAATTAAATGACTCACTCAAGGGCATGGACAGTTAGTTAATATCAAAGGTGACATTTACTCCCACAGAAGCCTGATTCTAACCCAGAACACTAAAAGCCCTATCCAGTATGGCTGGGCCACTGAGTGGATGAAGACTCGGGCTGTGATCATGGAATGTGAGCGCTGGAATGTCTCTAAATTCTGGAGCTGCAACCATGGTATGGATACTGCCTTGGATTCCTTCCTTGTAGAAGGAAGGCAAACTAATCTTGGATTTTCCTGTTTCAGTGAACTCACGACAAAGTGTTTCCAGCAATTCTATTAATTCTGTGGTCCATACATAATAGTAATGTTAATAAAATGCCTGTAAATTTGCATTCATGGGGATTGTAGTCGCTTTTCAGGCAGCACCACTTGTGTTCTTAGGAAATATCGAGAATACAAATCTTCTCAAGCTTTGGAATCTCTTTAGGACACTTGTGATAAATACTAACCCATTTATGCTTGATTTTGGCCAGTCATGGCAAGCGACAAGTTATGTAAATTTTGAGGCAGTTTGTTTTATTTGGGGATAACTAATTATTGGGAACTTCTTTTTCATACACACACACACTTATCACCCACATATATGTTTTAGATCATGTCCTGACTGAAGTAAAATATTTTGCTTTAAGGATCCCAAGATACAGTGTGTAAACTCTGCAGTTAAATGGAGCTCCATTTTTATCAAGAAAATGCAGGAGATTTGTTCAAATTGTTTGGGATAGGGAGGTAAAAATAGAGGCAACACGTTTAACAAATATATCCATAGTTCTTAATAGAAAAGAAGAATCTAATCTGTAATAATACACTATGTTAATTTCCTCAGTTTTTCCCAATTTACCTCTGAAACATTCATTGTAAAGCCAGGTTGTATTTGTCAGACTAATATAAGCAAATAAGCTTGGATTACAAGCTAGGAACAAAAAATAATGTACAGTGTGTATGAAGATGGTGTGTGTGTGTGTGTTTTAAGAGGGTGAAAGAGGAAGATGTAGGAAAATTATTTGGGAAAATTCATTGAAAGGCTCAATTTATAATTACGTCTTTTATTTCAAGTGTCAGAACTTCAATATTAAAATTCAGGTTGTTGGATAATTATCAAGCTTTATCCAGATGGCAGACTTCATGTTAGGTACAGGGAAACAGTGATAAAAGCACAAATCTGGCCTCTGCTTTTAGAGTATCTTGTGTGGGTATGTCTGTTCCCACCAAGGTGTGAGTGGGGCTGAAGTCTGGGCAGAATTGCCTGCCCCTGGGCAGAGCACTGTGACTGCCTGGCGGGAGGGGACATTTATCTGACCTGCCTGCCTGCCTTTATAGGGCTTACATTCTAATAACAAAGGCAGTTTTTAAATATGTAACAATGTTGAAGCTGAAACTCCAATACTTTGGCCACCTGATGTGCAGAGGTGACTCATTTGAAAAGACCCTGATGCTGGGAAAGATTGAAGGCAGGAGGAGAAGGGGACGACAGAGGATGAGATGGTTGGATGGCATCACTGACTCAATGGACATGAGTTTGAGTGAACTCCGGGAGTTGGTGATGGACAGGGAGGCCTGGTGTGCTGCAGTCCATGGGGTCACAAAGAGTTGGACACAACTGAGTGACTGAACTGAACTGAACAATGTAAATAGCATTACCAAAGGGGAGCATAAGACAAACATTATCTAATTTAGGTCAAAAGGCTAGGAAAAGCTTCCTTGGGAATGTGACCTTTAAGATAAACCCAGAAGAATCACAAAGAACTGAATTGGTTTAAATGAGAAGGACCATACCCCTCCCCAAGCCTCTTAGGAAAACGTGTTGCTGGCATTGACCCCTCAAGTATCGATTATTGGCTCAACAGCAGTTGTAATTCAGTTTGTTTTTCAGTAGGAACCAAATGTCTGCTGCTGCTGCTGCTAAGTCGCTTCAGTCGTGTCCGACTCTGTGCGACCCCATAGACGGCAGCCCACCAGGCTCCCCCGTCCCTGGGCTTCACCAGGCAAGAACACTGGACAGGTAGAGGGAGAAAAGGGAGGACGTACAGAGAAAGTTACATGGACGTGAATGGAACCCCTTCATCCACGGTAGCATATTGGCGCTTAAAGGCCTGTGTTGACCCTGATGGTTTCCATATTGACAAGAAGCAAGGCAAATCCTAAGTCCATAATGATAACAAGACATTGTTGTTGGGAAAGTGATGTATTTATTGGTTATATTTTTTTCAAGGCAGGGAGGAAAGAAAGAGAAGGAGATAGAACAAGAGAGAGAGAGAGAGAGACTTCATTGACCACTGCATCTTCAAAGATAGAAGCCAGCGTGCTCAAACATCTTGCTTTCCCTCCTTTCTTCCCTCTCTTCCTCTTAACCTGAATATACTGTTCTGTTGTTTTCAGTGGAGTAGAAGATGGTGCTTAGGCCTCATATTGGTTCTGACTTTTCATCAAAGCCTTTCACTGGGGAATCTGGTATTTGGACAGTTGTTAATAAAATGTTACTTTGATTTGTGTTCGCACATGAGGCTCTCTTGGAGTGCCCTGAAGGTGAGATGATTGGCTGAACTCAGGCATTTCTATGTGTCTTGTCATAATACTGTTAAATACTGCTAATTCCTGTTAATCTCCTTATTCTCAAACTTGAAAGGAGACTAGCATATGAGGAATTGTTCAATTGTGTCCACCTCTTTGTGACCCCATGAACTGCAGGATACCAGGCTTCCCTGTCCTTCACTATCTCCCAGAGTTTGCTCAAACTCACGTCCATTGAGTCAGTGATGCCATCCAACCATCTTGTCCTATAGTCTTCCCTTTTCCTACTTCCCTCAGTCTTTCCCAGCATCAGGGTCTTTTCCCATGATTCGGCTCTTCCCATCAGTTGGCCCAAGTATTGGAGCTTCAGCTTCAGCATCAGTCCTTCCAGTGAATATTCAGAGTTGATTTCCTTTAGGATTGACTGGTTTGATCTCCTTGCAGTCCAAGGGACTCTCAAGTCTTCAACACCACAGTTCTACAGCATCAGTTCTTTGGCACTTAGCCTGCTTTGTAGTCCAACTCTCACATCCATACATGACTACTGGAAAAACCATAGCTTTGACTAGATGGACCTTTGTTGGCAAAGTAACATCTCTGCTTTTTAATACATTGTCTAGATTTGTCATAGCTTTTCTTCCAGGGAGTGAGTGTCTTTTAATTTGATGACTGCAGTCACCATTCTCAGTGATTTTGGAGCCCAAGAAAATAAAGTCTGTCACTGTTTCCATTGTTTCCCTATCTATTTGCCATGAAGTGATGGGACTGGATGCCATGATGCTCATTTTTGAATGCTGAGTTTTAAGCAGCCTTTTCAGTCTCATCTTTCACTTTTATCAAGAGGCTCTTGAGTTCTTTGCTTTCTGCTATAAGGGTGGTGTCATCTGCATATCTGAGGTTATTGATGTGTCTCCCGGCAATCTTGATTCCAGCTTGTGTTTCATCCAGTCTGGCATTTCACATGTGTGCTCTGCATATAAGTTAAATAAGCAGGGTGACAATATACAGCCTTGATGTACTTCTTTCCCAATTTTGAACCAGTCCATTATTCTATGTCCAGTTCTGTTTCTTCTTGACCCGCATACAGGTTTCTCAGGAGGTAGGTAAGGTAGTCTGGTATTCCCATCTCTTTAAGAATTTTCCACAGTTTGTTGCGATCCACACAGTCAAAGACTTTAGTGTGGTCAATGAAGCAGAAGTAGATGTTCTTCTGGAATTCTCTTGCTTTTTCTGTGATCCAGCAAATGTTGGCAATTTGATCTCTGGTTCCTCTGCCTTTTCTAAATCCAGCTTGTACATTTGGAAGTTTTCAGTTCACATACTGTTGAAGTCTAGCTTGGAAGCTTTTGAGCATTACTTTGCTAGCGTGTGAGATGAGTGCAATTGTGAGGTAGTTTGAACTTTCTTTGGCATTGCCTTTCTTTGGGGTTGGGATGAAAACTGACCTTTTCCAGTCCTGTGCTCACTGCTGAGTTTTCCAAATTTGCTGCAAATTGAGTGCAGCGCTTTTCCAGCATCATCTCCTCATCTTTTTGGATTTGAAATGGCTCAGCTGGAGTTCCTTCACCTCCGCTAGCTTTGTTTGTAGTGATACTTCCTAAGGCCCACATGACTTCACACTCCAGAATGTCTGGCTCTAGGTGAGTGATGACACCACTGTGGTTATCCGGGTCATTAAACTCTTTCTTGTATAGTTCTTCTGTGTACTCTGGCCACCTCTTCTTAATATCTTCTGCTTCTGTTAGGTCCATACCATTTCTATCCTTTATTGTGCCCATCTTTGCATGAAATATTCCCTTGGTATCTCTAATTTTCTTGAAGAGATCTCTATTCTTTCCCATTCTATTGTTTTCCTCTATTTCTCTGCATTGTTCACTTAGGAAGGCTTTCTTATCTCTTCTTTCTATTCTTTGGAACTCCGTATTCAGATGGGTATATCTTTCCTTTTCTCCTTTGACTTTCACTTCTCTTCTTTTCTTGGCTATTTGTAAGGCCTCCTCAGACAACCATTTTGCCTTTTTGTATTTCCTTCTCTTGGCGATAATTTTGAACACCACCTCCTGTACAATGTTATGAACCTCCATCCATTGTTCTTCAGGCACTCTGTCTATCATATCTAATCCCTTAAATCTATTTGTCACTTCCACTGTGTAACGTAAGGGGTTTGATATAGGTCATATATGAATGGTGTATTGATTTTCCCTACTTTCTTTAATTTATATGAGGAGTAAAAATACTTACATAGGAAATGAATTAAAGTTTGATGATAAAATTTTGGAATATAAGAAGGGAAAGACATCTACAAAATTCTTATTTTATGGAAATGACATAAAGGTGCAAAGTCACAGAGTTAATGAGTGACCAACCCTGGAATCATCAGGGAATGTTATTTTAAATATCTGCTGACCATAAATAGTGAGTTACTATTATTGGCATGATTAAAGGCTAGCATTTAAAAATTTTTATTTAAAAAGATAAAAGAAAGTTTATTGATGTATAGTTGATTTACAGTGTGTTAATTTCTGCTATACAGCAAAGTGATTCATTTATACATATGTATATTCTTTTTTATATTGTTTTCCATTATGGTTTATCCCAAGATATTGAATATTGCTCCCTGTGCTATGCAGTAGGACCTTATTCTTTATCCATTTTATATACTCTAGCTTGCATCTGTTAATCCCAAACTCTCAGTCCTTCCCTTCCTCATCTCCTAGATTTTTTTTATAGTGATTGGCTAGCTAGTTAATGGTTGTTTAGAGAGAAAGAGTCTGACTTTGTTCTTTATCACTTGGATTTATTAATAGAACTATCTCTCCATTAGCCTGATTATATTTAGTTTCTTTTCTCCAATGGGTATTTTCTCAAAATATTTTGAACCTAGATTGACCATGAGACCTATTTCATTCACAGTGGGTATGTATTGATTTCTCCCAAATACTTTTTGTCCAAAAAGTAGACTTCTGTTGAAAGATTTTTTAAGATAGTCCGTGAAATGCTCTTGTATAACATTATTACACTCAGTTTATAAATGTGGAGAATTAGAGCAATGGAAAAGTGGAATTGACATAATCTGTTACCATGTTTGGAGAAATCTTATGTAGTTTCAAATACGTCCCAGAAATACCTAGATGCCTCCAGAGCCACTGAAAGCTGTAGTTATCCAGTCTGCTTTTAAAAGATGGCAGTATTAAATCTTAAATACATGGCATTCTTGCCAAAAATCGAAAGTGCTTCATGGTTAAATGACATTTTCCTAAATCATAGTTGTTAATATTTTAATGACTCTTTTTTTCCTAATGAGTTCAACTGAGATGTAAGAAATCCTAGGGGAGATGTTATTTACCCGTGCTGTAACTTGACCTTTTACCGTTACAGCCCACCTTCCTAAGTGACTTCAAAGGGCCAGGTCAGAGAGCACAGGAAGTGGCCCTCAGATGGATGAGAATGTCCTTCCCGTGCCCTGTTCAGTGATTCTGTGTGGAGGTCAGAGTCGTGAGCTGTGGCTCCCACTTTGCATCTTGACCAGAGCTGTGCTATTGCATCTGCCCAGTTATACATATATCATTAACGTTTCAGTGTCTTTATTTTTTTACTTAAAAATATTTATTTATTTGGCTGTGCCAAGTCTTAGTTTTGGCATGTGGGATCTTTGATTTTCACTGCAGCACACAGGTTCTTAGTTGTGATATGTGGCATCTAGTTTCCTGATCAGGGATTGAACCCAGGCCCCCTGAATTGGGAGCATGGAGTCTTGGCCACTGGATCACCAGGGAAGTCCCTTGGCATCTTTAGATGAAAAGGAAACCTAAGGAATGGAGGTGAGAAACATTTTTGTTTGCTCTGAAGTACAATACATTAGTCAAGGGTTGCAAGAGTAACAATTATTCTAGTATCTTATTTTTGGAAGTAGATAGTTGCAAAAGAGCATACAGAATAAAAAATTATTTAGTAAGGACAATAATTTAGCAGGAAGAAGGTTGGAAAAGGAGAGAATTAAAAAAAGATTCAGTCACAGTATAACGATAGAAGAGAAAAAATATATATATATATATTTGATACAGACAGAAGACACAGAAGACACCCAAACCAATGTATATATTTAGCCACAGTGCCCTGGGGAGGCAATCAGATAGGGACAGACAGGGGAGAGACATCTAGGGATATTTACTAAGGACAGAAGTTTAGGCTTTTATCAATTTTGGGAGGTAAAGAAATTTATATCTGTGTTGTATTTGACAGTTTTCTTCAGGTTCAGTGTAGACAATGGGGGGAAGTTTACCAAAGATTGAAGGGGATTGAGCTGTCTTGGGGAAGTGTCTGAGTCACTAGAAATTGTCATCTATTATTTGGGCTTTCCTGGTGGCTCAGATGGTAAAGAATCTGCCTGTAAGCAGGAGATCTGGGTTTGATACTTGGGTTGGGAAGATCCCCTGGAGAAGGTAATGGCTGCCCGCTCCAGTATTCTGGCCTGGAGAATTCCATGGACAGAGGAGCCTGGTGAGCTACAGCCCATGGGGTCACAAAGACTTGGACACAGCTCAGTGACTTTCACTTTAACAGCTGTTAATTTTATCCCTTGAAGCAGTTTTCCCATCTTGCTTCTGTTTTGCAAGTATGTCTTCTTATTGGTAGAAAAACAACTGGTTCAGGAAGAAGATGGAGATAAGAAAGTGAAGATGGTTCAGTTAATTAAGTGACTTGTCCTGAGGACAAGGACCAAATAAGCAGTGGGCCAGCCTGTATTAAGAGGAAGCTGAGCTCCAAATAGTGCCTGCCAGCCTTGTAGTCCTGAGTTGATGGCTTAAAATATGCATCTGTTCCTTATCCATACCTGGGGGTGAAACTTTGGCTTGCTGGACTGTCTTGAAGATCAAATGTGATAGTGTATGTTTTTTCCTGATTGTAAAGTGTACAAAAATACAAAATACGAAAGTAACTTCCTTGACTATTATTCCATTTTGCTCAAGGTTTTATGCAGGACATTGGGCTCCAACCTTAGAAGAATTTATGTTAATTCCAGAGACAAAACATACAAATTGAATTTAAAAGACATATACACTCCAGTGTTCATTGCAGCACAATTTATAATAGCCACGGCACGGAAGCAACCTTGGTAAAATAGGTGGCTTCTGGGAAACTTCTCTAAAGCATAGGGATGAAGGCTCAGTGTCTGTGGTGATCTGGAGGGGTGGGATGTGGGGGCTGGGAGGAAGGGCCACGAGGGAAGGGGTGAATGTATACGGATAACTGATTCACTTCCTATACAGCAGAAACTAACACTGTAAAGTAATTATATTCCAATAAAACAGTCTTGAATAAAATGAGACCTTTTTATGTATTAAACACCGTGTCAGTATTTGGATACAAAAATGAGTACAGTGTCATTCCTGCCTTCAGAGAGTTTCCACTGGGGAATTAGTGGAAAAAATGAATGCAAATTATAATAACATTAACAATGCAGGTGTGAAAGGCAAAGTTAAAGGGTAAGTGTCTCATGGGTATAGAGGAAAAGGCCAGAAGGGGAGGGAAGAAAAATCGAA
The DNA here is from genome assembly GCF_000754665.1 of Bison bison bison. Classification (NCBI taxonomy): domain Eukaryota; kingdom Metazoa; phylum Chordata; class Mammalia; order Artiodactyla; family Bovidae; genus Bison; species Bison bison. Next base: position 4,536,377 of record NW_011494842.1, on the reverse strand, counting down.
GGTCAGTTCAGAAGTCCTGGAGCAACAGGGTTGCTCAGGGATTTGTGACAAATCCCATTACTCTCTCGAATTGGTGCTATCCTTTTTTTTTTTTAAGCCACTCTCTTTTAAAAATCTTTGCTTTGAATGTACTTATTTTCACTCCTCGCATTTAAAACATTTCATTTTAGGAGATTTCTGAGTTCTTTTCCAGCTGACCTGATTTTACATCAGACACCTTTGTGATAAACAAGGTAATAGCCTTGCGAGTCGTCAAGTCTGGTCCTTTCTCATCTGAGTGATGGGAGCCAATGGACCAGAGCAGAGAACAAATTACTTTCGACATTAGAACTTCGGAAACTTTTTGCAGTATTCCTTACTTCAAATCCAAATGCTATCCTCAAGTGTTAGCTCTCTTGCTGTTGGCTCCCTCTTTTCTTACTATCCCAATCATAGCAATCACCTCCCCCCCTGCCCTACCCCCGACTCCTCTCCATTGTCAAGTTCTTTTGTGTGTCTGTGTGTTGTTAAAATTAAAACCTCATTCTAGAACTCCTTCAGCCTCCTATATGGGAGATGCTTTCTGTAATATAGATTGGTATAGTAGACACTGTAATACATCTACCAAAATACATTTTTTTAGAGATAATAGGTAACCTTTTTTTTTTTTTTACCACTTGATCATTTTTAAGTGTGCAGTTCAGTAGTGTAAGTGTCTTCACATTGTTTTTTTTTTTTTTTTGAG
>NW_011494842.1:4533534-4535553 GCF_000754665.1 Bison bison bison | reverse complement strand
TTTTTTTCACATTTTTTTTTTTTTTTTTTGAGGTTGGGTGGATAGAGCTGCTTTGCAGTGGTGTGTTCATATCTGCTGTACAATGAAGTGAATCAGCTGTATGTTCACATGTGTCCCATCCCTCTTGGATCTCCTTCCTCTCCCACCCCTCACCCCTCCCGGGCACCACAGAGCACTGAGCTGAGCTCCCTGAGCTGTATACTGAGCTTCCCACTAGTGACCTGTCTCACACACAGTAGTGTATATAGGTCAGTCCCAGTCTCCCAATTTGTTGTCATGTTCTGACAGACCTTTCTCTGAAATGTTTGAATTTAATCCATCAATCCATCTATCCCCTACAGCTAATGTCACAGAATATTTTAAGAGACTTTCTTTCTGATCGTTTCACTCTGTGAATCACAGTCAGGTCAGTAGCCCTAAAAACACCTTTATAATAACTCAGGCTTCTTTAAAAACCTATAAAAGGTTTTTAAAGAAGTCAAATCTACTTTAGACGAAGTCAAATCTGCTTTAGACTTTCTGATGATCTACAGTCTAGGCTAGTCTCCATTTGCTCACTTTTCTGAACTTTTAACTGCAATCTGACTTATACACTTTTTCCTGAAAAGGGAGGCCCTTTCATTTTCTGCCTGCAGGAGTGTCATAGGATGGATGGGAAAAAAGAGAGAGGTGAGGAACAGAAGCGCTTACTCACTCCTCAACAGAATCCCTTTCTAAGCCTCTGTTAATCCTGGCTTAACTTTAACATCCATTTCTCATGTCTTTAAAGTGGAAAAAAATGAAAGGAATTGCCTGTGGTCATTGGCAAACAAATGAAAATAAGGAAAAATTCAAGTTTAAAGTTGTTTCTTTGTATATTTTTAAACAGGGATCCAGATTGTGTGTCTGCCACTTAGTAGGTTCTCAATAAATGTTTGTTGAATGGTAAATGAATGTTCAGGGCCAGAATGAAAATAGGTCAAAGTATGAGACCTTTTTCTTGATCCCTCACTTCGCTGATGTTTCTCCCCTCACCTTGCTTCTTTTTTAACCTGAAAACTCTCTTGTCAATTGGTATGAATGTATGTGTGCTTTGAAAACTTAATTGGACAAAAGTTCCATTTGAAGCTGAATTATTTTGTAATATTTGGAGGAAATACTTTGCATATGATAAAGATATTATGACTTTGACATATTTAACAATGGTATATGAACTCTGTCAAGCCATCAATCTTAGCCACTCAGTAGTATCCGACTCTTTGAGACCCTGTGGACTATAGCCCACCAGGCTCTTCTGTCCATGAGATTATCCCAGCAAGAATACTGGAGTGAGCTGCCATTTCCTCCTCCAGAGGATCTTTCTGACCCAGAGATCGAACCCAATAACCCGAGTCTGCATTGGCAGGCAGTTTCTTTAAAGCTGAGCCACCTGGGAGCCCACATACAGACTCTTTCCATAGAATTAATTTCTTTGCTTATCATTTAGTTACAGTGTAATTGTAACTTGTATAATGTAATTTATAATGCAAATATGTATTAAGCAATTTAACCATTTGTATTTATTTAATTAAACATTATTATAGTAAGTAAATCTGCTTAAGATCAGATCAGATCAGATCAGTCGCTCAGTCGTGTCTGACTCTTTGCGACCCCATGAATCGCAGCACGCCAGGCCTCCCTGTCCATCACCAACTCCCGGAGTTCACTCAGACTCACGTCCATCGAGTCAGTGATGCCATCCAGCCATCTTATCCTCTGTCATCCCCTTCTCCTCCTGCTCCCAATCCCTCCCAGCATCAGAGTCTTTTCCAATGAATCAACTATTCGCATGAGGTGGCCAAAGTACTGGAGTTTCAGCTTTAGCATCATTCCCTCCAAAGAACACCCAGGGCTGATCTCCTTCAGAATGGACTGGTTGGATCTCCTTGCAGTCCAAGGGACTCTCAAGAGTCTTCTCCAACACCACAGTTCAAAAGCATCAATTCTTCAGTGCTCAGCCTTCTTCACAGTCCAACTCTCACATCCATACATGACCACAGG
>NW_011494842.1:4528493-4533434 GCF_000754665.1 Bison bison bison | reverse complement strand
TAATGTCTCTGCTTTTGAATATGCTATCTAGGTTGGTCATAACTTTCCTTCCAAGGAGTAAGCATCTTTTAATTTCATGGCTGCAGTCACCATCTGTAGTGATTTTGGAGCCCAGAAAAATAAAGTCTGACACTGTTTCCACTGTTTCCCCATCTATTTCCCACGAAGTGATGGGACCGGATGCCATGATCTTCGTTTTCTGAATGTTGAGCTTTAAGCTCACTTTTTCACTCTCCACTTTCACTTTCATCAAGAGGCTTTTGAGTTCCTCTTCACTTTCTGCCATAAGGGTGGTGTCATCTGCATATCTGAGGTTATTGAGATTTCTCCCGGCAATCTTGATTCCAGCTTGTGTTTCTTCCAGTCCAGCGTTTCTCATGATGTACTCTGCATAGAAGTTAAATAAACAAGGTGACAATATACAGCCTTGACATACTCCTTTTCCTATTTGGAACCAGTCTGTTGTTCCATGTCCAGTTCTAACTGTTGCTTCCTGACCTGCATACAAATTTCTCAAGAGGCAGATCAGGTGGTCTGATAGATTTACCCTAAAAGCTAAAACTTAAAATAGACACAATCGGTTATATCCTGTGTCCCAGGGGTGGCACAGTTGGGGCAGTGGTGTGTGTGTGTGTGTGCGCGCATGCGTGCATATGTGTGAGCTTTGTTAATACAGAGAGCAAAAATCTTCCAAATTTTATTGCCAAAGGTAGATATTGGGCAATGGGTACTTTTAGAGAATGCATTGGGTACTTTTAGAATTCTACCCTGAACACTTAATTGGTACAAACGGAGAGTCAGAAAGATCATTTATAGATTTAAATTAAGTAATTTGCTTTCTCAGAAATTCCAATGAGTGTTTCATTGGAAATAAGGTAAGCCATTTTAAAAATTGTACCTTGACTGGACTTCCCTTGCTTGAGGTTCTAATACTAATGAATTCTGCTTTTATGACTCCTAAAAGCTGTTGACTCTAGTTTGGAAATAACCCAGATATTTGGGGATAAGGTAAGGTAAGGTAAGGTAAGATAAGTCACTTTAGTCGTGTCCGACTCTTAGCGACCCCATGGACTGCAGCCCACCAGGCTCCTCTGTCCATGGGATTTTCCAGGCAAGAGTACTGGAGTGGGGTGCCATTGCCTTCTCCGATTTGGGGATAATTTTGACTTAAAAGAAAAGAAAATCATAAAAATAAGAGACAGAAATTATGGTGGACCTGCCTAATTTTTCCTCATTGGTTTTTCTGTGTTAACTCCAATCAATCCTCAGAATCAAGAGTCAACAACAAGGCATACATTGATTTATAGTCCAGGGTATGTGATTAATTTATTCAATGCTGGAGAAAGGAGCATTAGAAGTTTGCAAATTTTCATGGTATCAAGTCACTGTCTGCTGGTGGCTAAAATACAGAAGCCAGGAGTTTTGTCCCCTTCAACTTCTTCCCCGAAAGCATCAGTGCCCACTATGGTATGGAGATTTAATTTATCAGCACAGTAAGGAAGACTGTGTGTTTCACACTCTTGAGACTCAAAGTCTCTTTCAAAATCCTCTCAAAACACCCACAAGATAAACATTTCTCCCCTTATGTGAGTCAAGGTCAATTTGTAGGTCTTCAGAACCATTAAGAATCTGGAAGAAAGAGGAGATACAGGAACGGTGGAGACAAAGGAGTTAATTGACACAGTACCAAATAACTCATCTTCAGCAACTGATAATTTTTAAAGTATTAGGGAGTTTAACTGTATAACACATTGTATCATAATTACTTCTGAGTTCAGATTTGAGAGAATCTAGAATTAGCAAGCCCTTCAGGAGATCTCCCTTAATAGAGTTCTTCCATGTTGCTAAGATAATTGTTAACTCTCTCATGATTTTTTAGCAGGAGGGAGTTAATGCCTAAAGAGAGGTAGAATTGAAAGTGTTTGGTGCATAAATCGCAGCTCTGCTCAAACTAGTTAGAAAATCTGGGGTAATGAACTTCTTTCTCCCTTGATTTTCTAATCTGAAAACTATGAATGTACTCGTGTCCTTTCATTGTTATGTGATGAAAATGAGCTGCTCCATACCAAACTCCCAGAGTGCTGCCCATTGGGAGCACACTCATTTTGTGTCAGCTATAGTTATTAGGACTAAATTATTATGAATCATTTCTTGTTTCATCAGAGTTACCTCTAGTTAAAAGGAATCAAGGATAGAGACTTCTTACTATTTTAAAGAGGATTTAGATGCATATGTAAAGATAACGACTAAATGTATTAAAGGAATTGCATTGAGTATGAATTCTAGCTAAATCATTGTTTCTTCCTAGGGAAAAGCAATCACAAAAGTCTTAAACTAGAGCATAAAGGCATTAGAGAAACTATAAGGGAGAATATACCACTGAGACTTAGATTAATTCTAAGTGAAGTTATAACTCTGGGATCTTTCAGGCAGGTCAATCTTAGCATTTGAAACACTTGGGTTAATTTTTTGGTGTCCTCCAGTCTTGTGGGTTTCGTTATTCCTTCCATGGGCTGCCACAGCCCTTCATGAAATGTCTAGTCCAGGCCACCTCCAATATACTTAGTCAATATAAGTTTATACACTACTCCTGGTCCTCACCTGAAACTTGCAGATTTAATAGTCTTTGCTTTATCAATAATATTTTCAGAATGGATTTCCAACTCTGATAACTATATAGGTAATCCTTTTTTGGATGATCTCTTCCAGTTTTCATACCAATGAAATTATATGTAGTTGTAATAAAAATATATATAATTTCATATTTTCTTTTGTCCATTCAGCATCATTTTCTGTATCCTTTCTACATTTATCTTAGCTGTAGAGTCAGTCATCAAATTTTTATATAAATATCAAATACCTTTTCTATTATTGATTTTTTGGCTTGGTATTATTTGACTCGGTATTAGTTTTATATTTTCCTCTTAAAATTCTGTTATAAATGTCTTTGCTCATTTTTTCATTTTCACATTATTTACTTAAAACAAATTCCAAACATTGGATTATTAGGCTAAAGGCATGAACATTTCTATGTATCAGCATGTATGTTCACACACATAGCCAGGTCTTCCTCTAAAAGCAAGCAAATTTGTTTCTATCAGCATTAACGGTGTGCAACATATTTGGCTCATAAACCCCTTTTATCCTAATTCGTGAGGTTTTCAGGAAAGAAATACTTTTTTTAAATTTTATTTTATTTTTAAACTTTACATAATTGTATTAGTTTTGCCAAATATCAAAATGAATCCATCACAGGTATACATGTGCTCCCCATCCTGAACCCTCCTCCCTCCTCCCTCCCCATAGCATCCCTCTGGGTCGTCCCAGTGCATTAGCCTCAAGCATCCAGTATCGTGCATTGAACCTGGACTGGCATCTCATTTCATACATGATATTTTACATGTTTCAATGCCATTCTCCCAAATCTTCCCACCCTCTCCCTCTCCCACAGAGTCCATAAGACTGTTCCATACATCAGTGTCTCTTTTGCTGTCTCGAACACAGGGTTATTGTTACCATCTTTCTAAATTCCATATATATGCCTTAGTATACTGTATTGGTGTTTTTCCTTCTGGCTTACTTCACTCTGTATAATAGGCTCCAGTTTCATCCACCTCATTAGAACTGATTCAAATGAATTCTTTTTAATGGCTGAGTAATACTCCATTGTGTATATGTACCACAGCTTTCTTATCCATTCATCTGCTGATGGACATCTAGGTTGCTTCCATGTCCTGGCTATTATAAACAGTGCTGCGATGAACATTGGGGTACACGTGTCTAGGAAAGAAATACGTTGACTAACTCCAATTGATGTATGAATGACTGATGGCATCTTCTTTACTCATTTTAGAAGGAAATTCTAAGCAGTATGAATGTGTGTGTGTATCCATAGTAACACAAATTTCTGAATATTTAGAGGCAAGAGAACTTTCTGGGGTTTAGATCACAATGTGTAACACACTGTACAATTTCCTTACTTAGGAAGGCCAGTTTAAACAGAGTGTAGATTCATACTGAGTGAGGGAAGGCAATAAACATTCCTTCCAGCATTATATTATTATAACTTAATGAGAAATAGATTGGGTTTGCGGGTGATTCGTTACTTCAGCAAACACTTAAGAAACTTCCTCATTGTCCAAAGCCCTGAATCAGGTGCCACAATTGCTCCAGATGTAAAAACCACACTCAGAGCCCTCGGTGACTTTCTAGTCAAATAAGGAGGATAAACATGACCACAAATCAATACAATACTAAGTAGAAAGTGATGCCTCATCCAAAAAATAATGTGAAAGTTAAGTGGAGAAAGAGATTGCTTTGATGAAGTGGTGATTTATCTCAAACCTAAGTATTCAATGTCAGTGATATCTAGAGAAAAAAGAAGTCCCATTCTCATTTTAAAGCAGATGAGATTTTTTTTTTCCAAAATGAATTATGTACATTTTTCTGCCTTCATCAGTGACATTGACACATGAAAATATTTGGGAAACCTTATGAAATTCCAACATCCTTATGGACAGCAAAGGCACTGTAATTTTCCCAAAGACATGTACTTATTGAGGCATAATCTCTTCTAGGAGAGATGGAGGTTGAAATTAATGCGAGAAGCACTCATGAATTTTAAATTTCATGAGTTGACATTTGATCTGTAGCAGAACACTAAGATTAATTTAGGATACAGTGTGTATTTGTAGCTGAATTAATCAAATATACTGAAATTGATAAAAAGAGAAAGAAAGTGAGTTTGACATACTGTTTCACAATTGTCATTACATTAAATGCCCAGCACATTCAATAAAACATACTTCAGAAATAAAGGGGAAAATCTGAAACTGGCGTTTTAACTCTTTCTTTCAGAACAGTACAATGAACCTTCAATAGCTTCTGCAGAATCCTTAAGGTAGCAGTTTCTTTAGAAAATAGACATGAAATCTGTCCTTT
>NW_011494842.1:4527805-4528145 GCF_000754665.1 Bison bison bison | reverse complement strand
TTGGCATAGTCAATGAAGCAGAAATAGATGCTTTTCTGGAACTCTCTTGCTTTTTCCATGATCCAGCGGATGTTGGCAATTTGATCTCTGGTTCCTGTATGTTTTCTAAAACCAGCTTGAACATCAGGAAGTTCACGGTTCACATATTGCTGAAGCCTGGCTTGGAGAATTTTGAGCATTACTTTACTAGCGTGAGATGAGTGCAATTGTGCGGTAGTTTGAGCATTCTTTGGCATTGCCTTTCTTTGGGATTGGAATGAAAACTGACCTTTTCCAGTCCTGTGGCCACTGCTGAGTTTTCCAAATTTGCTGGCATATTGAGTGCAGCACTTTCACAGCA
>NW_011494842.1:4496955-4526987 GCF_000754665.1 Bison bison bison | reverse complement strand
TAGCTTTGTTCGTAGTGATGCTTTCTAAGGCCCACTTGACTTCACATTCCAGGATGTCTGGCTCTAGGTCAGTGATCACAGCATCGTGATTATCTGGGTCATGAAGATCTTTTTTGTACACTTCTTCTGTGTATTCTTGCCATCTCTTCTTGATATCTTCTGCTTCTGTTAGGTCCATACCATTTCTGTCCTTTATCGAGCCCATCTTTGCATGAAATGTTCCCTTGGTATCTCTGATTTTCTTGAAGAGATCTCCAGTCTTTCCCATTCTGTTGTTTTCCTCTATTTCTTTGCATTGATCACTGAAAAAGGCTTTCTTATCTCTTCTTGCTATTCTTTGGAACTCTGCTTTCAGATGTTTATATCTTTCCTTTTCTCCTTTGCTTTTCACTTCTCTTCTTTCCCCTCCCTTTTGAACCTCCCTCCTGTCTCACTCCCCATCCCACCCCTCTAGGTACAGAGCCCTTGCTTGAGTTTCCTGAGCCATACAGCAAATTCCATTGACTATCTATTTTACATATGGTAATGTAAGTTTCTTTCCATACATCTCACCCTCTCCTCCCTCTCCCCATGTCCATAAGTCTAACTCTATGTCAGTTTCTCCATTGTTGCCCTGTAAATAAATTCTTCAGTACCATTTTTCTAGATTCTGTATATATGCGTTAGAATACGATATTTATCTATCTCTTTCTGACTTACTTCACTCTGTATAATAGGTTCTAAGTTCATCCACCTCATTAGAACTGACTCAAAGACATTCCTTTTTATGGCTGAGTAATATTCCATTGTGTATATGTACCACTACTTCTTTATCCATTCATCTATTGAGGGACATCTAGATTTCTTCCATGTTCTAGCTACTATAAATAGTGCTGCAATGAATAATGGGATATGTGTGTTTCTTTCGATTTTGGTTTCTTTAGGGTATATGCCTAGGAGTGGGATTGCTGGGTCATATGGTGATTTTCTTCCTAGTTTTTTAAGGAATCTCCATACCATCTTCCATAGTGGCTGTATCAATTTACATTCCCACTAACAGTGCAAGAGCGTTTCCTTTTGTCCACACCCTCTCCAGCATTTATTGTTTGTAGACTTTTTGGTGATGGCCATTCTCACTGGTGTGAGGTGATATCTCATTGTAGTTTTGATTTGCATTTCTCCAATAATGAGCTATGTTGAGCATCTTTTCATGTGTTTGTTAGCCATCTGTATGTCTTCTTTGGAGAAATGTCTGTTTAGGTTTTTTCCCCACTTTTAGATTGAGTTGTTTGTTTTTCGGGCTTTGTATGAGCTGCTTGTATATTTTGGAAATTGATCCTTTGTCAGTTGTCTCATCTGTTGTTATTTTCTCCCGTTCTGAGGGCTGTCTTTTAACCTTGCTTAATGTTTTCTTTACTGTGTAAAAACTTTAAGTTTAATCAGGTCCCACTTGTTTACTCTTGTTTTTATTTCCGTTACTCTAGGAGGTGGGTCATAGAGGATCTTGCTTGGATTTATGTCATCGAGTGTTTTGCCTATGTTTCTCTCCTATTGTTTTATAGTTTCTGGTCTTACATTTTGGTCTTTAATCCATTTTGAGTTTATCTTTGTGTATGGTGTTAGGAAGTGATCTAATTTCATTCTTTTACATGTAGCTGTCCAGTTTTCCCAGCACCATTTATTGAAGAGGCTGTCTTTGCCCCATTGTATATTCTTGCCTCCTTGGTCGAAAATAAGGTACCCAAAGGCGCATGGATTTATTTCTGGGCTTTCTATCTTGTTCCATTGGTCTATATTTCTGTTTTTGTGCCAGTACCATACTGTCTTGATGACTATAGCTTTGTAGTATAATCTGAAGTCAAGGAGGTTGATTCCCCCAGCTCCATTCTTCTTTCTCAAGACTGCTTTGGCTATTCAGGGTCTTTTGTGTTTCCATATGAATTGTGAAATTTTTTGTTCTAGTTCTCTGAAAAATGCCATTGGTAATTTGATAGGGATCACATTGAACCTGTAGATTGCATTTGGTAGGATAGTCATTTTTCACAATATTGATTCTTCCTACCAAGGAACATGGAGTACCTCTCCATCTGTTTATGTCATCCTTGATTTTTTTCACTAGTGTCTTATAATTTTCTGTGTACAGTTCTTTTGTCTTCTTAGGTAAGTTTATTCCTAGATATTTAATTCTTTTTGTTGCAATGGTGAATGGGATTGATTCCTTAATTTCTCTTTCTGACTTTTCATCGTTAGTATGTAGAAATGCAAGTGAGTTCTGTGTATTGATTTTGTATCCCGAAACTTTGCTAAATTCACTGATTAGCTCTAGTAATTTTCTGATACTGTCTTTAGGGTTTTCTATGTACAGTATCATGCCTTCTGCAAACAGTGAGAACTTTACTTCTTTTCCAATCTGGATTCCTTTTATTTCTTTTTCTTCTCTTGATTGCTATAGCTAGGACTTCCAGAACTCTGTTGAATAATAGTGGTGAAAGTAGACACTCTTGTTTTATTCCTGATCTTAGGGGGAATGCTTTTAGTTTTTCACCATTGAGAATAATGTTTCCTGTATGTTTATTATATATGGCCTTTACTATGTTGAGGTAGGTTCCTTCTGTGCCCATTTTCTGAAGAGTTTTAATCATAAATGGGTGTTGAATTTTGTCAAAGACTTTTTCTACATCCATTGACATGATCATATGGTTTTTATCTTTCAGTTTGTTAATATGGTGTCTCACATGATTGATTTGCATATATTGAAGAATCCTTGCATCCCTGGAATAAACCCAACTTGATCATGGTGTATGAGCTTTTTGATGTATTGTTGAATTCTGTTTGCTAAAATTTTGTTGAGGAGTTTCGCATCTATGTTCGTCAGTGATATTGGCCTATAGGTTTCTTTTTTTATTGTCTTTGTCTGGTTTTGGTATCAGGGTGATGGTGGCCTCATAGAATGAGTTTGGAAGTGTTCCTTCCTCTGCAATTTTTTGAAAGAGTTCTAGAAGGATAGGCATTAACTCTTCTCTAAATGTTTGATAGAATTCTCCTGTGAAACCATCTTGTCCTGGGCTTTTGTTTTTTGGGAGATTTTTGATCATAGTTGCAATTTCAGTGCTTGTAATTGGGTTGTTCATAATTTCTATTTCTTCCTGGTTCAGTTTTGGGAGATGGAACTTTTCTAAGAATCTGTCCATTTCTTCTAGGTTATCCATTTTATTGCCATATAGTTGTTCATAATAGTCTCTTATAATCCTTTGTATTTATGCACTGTCTGTTGTAACCTCTCTTTTTTCATTTCTAATTTTGTTGATTTTATTCTTCTCTCTTTTTTTTTTTCTTGATGAGTCTGACCAAAGGTTTGTCAATTTTGTTTATCTTCTCAAAGAACCAGCTTTTACTTTTATCAATCTTTACTGTTGTTTCTTTCATTTCTTTTTATTTCTGCTTGGATCTTTATGGTTTCTTTCCTTCTGCTAATTTTTTTTTTTTTTTGTTCTTCTTCCTGTTGTTTTAGCTGTAAAGTTAGGTTGTCTATTTGATGTTTTTCCTGTTTCTTGAGGTCGGATTGTGTTGCTATAAACTTCCCTCTTAGAACTGCTTTTGCTGCATCCCATAGGTTTTGAGTTGTCGTGTTTTCACTGTCATTTGTTTCTAGAAATTTTTTGATTTCCCTTTTGATTTCTTCAGTAACCTGTTGGTTATTTAGAAACGTGTTGTTTAATCTCCGTGTGTTTGTGTTTCTTACAGTTTTTTTCTTGTAATTGATGTCTAGTCTCATAGCATTGTGGTCAGAGAAGATGCTTGATACTATTTCAATTTTCTTAAATTTACTGAGGTTTGATTTGTGACCCAAGATGTGGTCTATCCTGGAGAACATTCCATGTGCACTTGAGAAGAAGGTGTATTCTTCTGTATTTGGACGGAATGTCCTGAAGATATCAATGAGATCCATCTAAACTAATGCATCATTTAAGATTTTCTGTTTTAATGATCTGTCCATTGGTGTGAGTGGGGTGTTAAAGTCTCCTACGATTATTGTGTTACTGTTAATTCCTCCTGTTATGTCTGTTAGTGTTTGTCATATGTATTGAGGTGCTCCTGTGTTGGGTGCATAGATGTTTACAATCATTATGTCTTCCTCTTGGATGGATCCCTTGATCATTATGTAGTGTCCTTCCTTATCTCTTGTAATCTTCTTTATTTAAAGGTCTATTTTGTCTGATATGAGGATTGCTACAACAGCTTTCTTTTGCTTCCCATGGGCATGGAATGTATTTTTCCATCCTCTCATTTTCAGTCTGTATGTGTCTTTAAGTCTGAAGTGGGTTTCTTGTAGACAGCATATATATGGGTCTTGTTTTTTAATCCATTCAGTCTGTCTTTTGGTTGGCACCTATAATCTATTTACATTTAAAGTAATTATTGATATATATGTTCCTATTGCCATTTTCTTAATTGTTGGGGTTGATTTTGTAGATCTTTTTCCTTCTCTTGTATTTCTTTACTATGTAAGTCCCTTTAACATTTGTTGTAAAGCTGGTTTGGTGGTACTGAATTCTCTTAACTTTTGCTTGTCTGAAGAGCTTTTGATTTCTCCATCAATTTTGAGTGATATCCTTGCTGAGTACAATAATCTTGGTTGTAGATTTTTCCCTTTCAGTAATTTGAATATATCCTGCCATTCCCTTCTGGCCTGCAGACTTTCTGCTGAAAGATCAGCTGTTAATCGTATGAGGTTTCCCTTGTATGTTACTTGTTTCTTTTCCCTTGCTGCTTTTAATATTCTTTCTTTGTGTTTAGTCTTTGTTAGTTTGATTAGTATGTGTCTTGGCGTGTTTCTCCTTGGGTTTATCTGGTCTGGGACTCTTTGCACCCCTTGGACTTGACTGACTATCTCCTTTTCCACATTGGGGAAATTTTCTACTGTAATATCTTCAAAAAAAAAAGAATCTCTCTTTCTTTTCCTCTTCTTCTGGGACCCCTATAATTTGAATGTTAGTGCATTTGATATTATCCCAGAGGTCTCTGAGACTATTCTTTTTACTTTATCCTGTTCTATATTCCAGCTCACTGATTTGTTCTTCTGCTTCAGATATTCTGCTATTGATTTCCTTCTAGAGTATTTTTAATTTCAGTAATTGTGTTTTTTGTCTCTGAATGTTTATTCTTCAATTCTTCTAGGTCTTTGTTAATTGATTCTTGCATTTTATCTATTTTGTTTTCAAGGTTTTTGATCATCTATACTATCATTATTCTGAATTCTTTTTCAAGTATTTTGCCTATTTCCTCTTCATTTATTTGGACTTCTGTGTCTCTTTCTAATTTGTTCCTTCATTTGTGTAGTATTTCTCTGCCTTTTCATTATTTTTTTTAACTTATTGTGCTTGAGGTCTTCTTATCCCAGGCTTCAAGGTTGAATTCTCAATTTTTTTTGGTTTCTGCCCTCCTAAGGTTGGTCCAGTGGTTTGTGTGAGATTTGTGCTGAGTTTTTGTTTGTTTGTTTGTTTTTCCTGGGATGGGCAAGACTGAGTGAGGTGGTGATCCTGTCTGCTGATGATTGGGTTTGTATTTTTGTTTTGTTTGTTGTTTAGATGAGGCGTCCTGCACAGGCTGCTACTCACGGTTGGGTGGTGCTGGGTCTTGTATTCTAGTGGTTTCCTTTGTGTGAGTTCTCACTATTTGATACCCCCTAGTGTTGGTTCTCTGGTAGTCTAGGGTCTTGGAGTCAGTGCTCCCACTCCAAAAGCTCAGGATTTGATCTCTAGTCAGGAATGAAGATTCCACAAGTAGTTTGTTATGGCATTAAGTGAGATTCAAACAAATATTCAAAAATGAGAAACCAAAGATGAACCCCAGACAAATGGCAGTTATAAAATCAGGCAAATAATAATCAAAATAATGGAATATACATATATACATATACATCCATAAGCAAAGTCAAGACAGTCCCACAAAAATAGAGTACAGTACACTGACCCAGCGAACAAAGGAAATAAAAAATTATATTCACCAGTTAAGAACAAAACTAACTAAAGCACAAACAGGAAAAAAAAAAAAAAACTAAAGCAAGGTGCCAAGTGAGGAATAAAGCAATGAAAACAAAACTAACAAATATATTGAGAGGAAAGGAAAGAAAGGATAGCAAAGTTAAATAGAGGTAGATGAAGAAGATTTATATACATTAAAGATTAACTGTAAGGGGAAAAGAACAGTAGGAAAGGCAAACAAAGGAATAAATGTAGAAAAAATCATAATAGGATTAAGAAATTAAAATTAAAGAAAGAGAAAAAAAAAGTAAACTCCATAGAACTGCAAAAGCCCAACATAGAGGCAGAGGTTTATAACAACAATAAAAAGTGTGACTGAATATACACATATACCTATACATCCATAAGCAAAATCAAAATGGTCCAACAAAAATAAAGTATAATAGACCTATCCGGCAAACAAAGGAAACCAAAATTATACCTGTCAGTTAAGAACAAAGCTAACTAAAGCACAAATTGGAAAACAACCTAAAGCAAGGTGCCAACTGGGGAATAAAGCAATGGAAGTAAAACTAACAAATATGTGGAAAGGAAAGGAAAGAAAGAAAAGAAAAGAAAGAATAGATATGCAAAGTTAAATACAGGCAGATAAAGAAGATTTATATACATTAAAGATTAGCTGCAAGGGGAAAAGAATAGTAGAAAAAGCATACAAAGGAAGAAATGTATAAAAAATAATAATAGGTTTAAAAAATTAAAATTAAAAGAGAAAAGAAAAAGGAAAACTCCACAGAACTGCAAAAGCCCAGCGTAGAGGCAGAGATTAATGACAATGATGAAAAATGTGACTGAGGAAAAAAAAAAAGCTCAAAAGCTTAATTAGGTTTGCACCCCACTCCAGTACTCTTGCCTGGAGAATCCCATGGATGGTGGAGCCTGGTGGGCTGCAGTCCATGGGGTCCCTGGGAGTCGGACACGACTGAACGACTTCACTTTGACTTTTCGCTTTCATGCATTGGAGAAGGAAATGGCAACCCACTCTGGTGTTCTTGCCTGGAGAGTCCCAGGAACGGGGGGAGCCTGGTGGGCTGCTATCTGTGGGGTCGCACAGAGTCGGACACGACTGAAGCGGCTTAGCAGCTTAGCAGTACCAATAAAATTGACAACTACAACAGAGGGGGGGAAAAGGAAAGAAAAAATCCAAAAGAATCTACAGAACAAGTGAAAACACAAGAATAATGTGTTTTTCTTCAGTCACTGCTGTCAGAGTCCTTTCCCTCACTGGGAGTCACAGTCCACCTCACCTCCCTAGGACACCCTCCAACACTGGACTGATCTCTGGGCCTGCCATGGGGGCTGCTCAGATTCTAATCTGGTCCTACTCCTGTGTGTTCTTGCCTCCAATGTCCACAGCTATCAGAACTAGTGTGTTTTCTTTTGTGGGAGCTCTCAATGTCTTTATATATTCCATAGACAGAGTCTGCCTAGTTGACCATGTGGATTTAATCTGCAATTTGTACACCTGGTGGGAAGGTTTTGGGTCTTCTTCCTTAGCCACAATGCCCCTGGGTTTCAATTGTGGTTTTATTTCTAGACGACCCTCTGCATGTGGGTCATCCACTGGGGTTTGCTCCTGAGGCTTCTCTGGAGGACTCGGTTTGCTCCTGTGAGGGCCAGGTGTGGAGGTGGTGCAGCTGCTTGAGTTGCAGGGGTTCTGGCAGCACCAGATACTCAGGGGAGTGGGCGGCTAGGGCAGCAGGAAATATAGTGTTCTAGAAGGGTATGGTGGAGAAGGCAATGGCACCCCACTCCAGTACTCTTGCCTGAAAAGTCCCATGGATGGAGGAGCCTGGTGGGCTGCAGTCCATGGGGTTGTGAAGAGTCAGACACGACTCAGTGACTTCACTTTCACTTTTCACTTTCATGGATTGAGAAGGAAATGGCAACCCACTCCAGTGTTCTTGCCTGGAAAATCCCAGGGACGACGGGGCCTGGTGGGCTGCCGTCTATGGGGTCGCAGAGTCGGACACAACTGAAGCGACTTAGTAGTAGTAGTAGTAGTAAGGGTATGGCAACCAGTATTGGCCAATACACTCCAGTGTTCTTAGCTGGAGAATCCTCCTCCCTGACAGCCACAGTCTATAGGGTCGCGAAGAGTTGGACACGACTGAAGCAACCCTGTGCGTGTAGATGCAAGACTTTTTTTTGCCTGTGGCCACTTTTCCCTGTGAGAGTTGAGCATGTAGGTGGCACAGCTGCTTGGCTTGTGGGGACCCTGGTGGTGTCAAGTGTGCAGGGACATGGACTGCCTTCGCCACAGGAGTTATGGCCCTAGGAGAGTCTTCTTTTGAGCCTCTTGTAGCTGGCAATCAGAAGGCCTTTTTGACCTATTTTTCTCCATAACTCTGCCCATTCGGGCACTTAGAGGGCTGTCTTGACTGGGATCCTTCTCTGTTGTTCTGCGTGACAGGCGCATAGAGGGGCACCCTGGGAGGGGCCCTGCTCTGTAGTTCAGTGCGTCAGGCGTTTGCTGGGCCAGCATCTTTATTGTTTAGCTGCTGGTGCTGGCGTGTGGGGAGAGAGAGGCTATGGTGATGGCTCCACCCGCTACACATGACTCAGCAGTATCATCTTGCTTCCATGGCTGCCTGGCTTTCCTCCACAGGCATTTCCCACCACAGTCCCCTCCCTCACATCCCCTCGATCAGTCTCTCCACAGTCAACAGCAGCCCTCACCCTGGGATTGCTCCACAATCCCTAAGCTCCAGCTTCCAGCCACTGCGCCTTCCAGGGGACCCTCGTCCCTGTCCAGGGTATGTATGGCTGTGGCAAGGACTGTCTGATTCTCATTCCATTTAGGCAGACACAGGCTTTCTTGTAGTTCAGTGGGTAAAGAATCTGCCTGCAGTGCAGGAGACCCAGGTTCGATCCCTGGGTTGGCGAGATCCCCTGGAGAAGGAAATGGCAACCCACTCCAGTATCCTTGCCTAGAAAATCTCATGGACAGAGAACCCTGGTGGGCTGCAGTCCATGGGGTAGCAAAGAGTTGGGCAGGACTGAGTGACTAACACTTACTTACTGACTCAAGCAATGGCCCCTCTGTGGGGATCAGACCCCTGCTTCAGTTCCCCCACCCACTGAGGGCAGTTCCAGTCCTACTAACATTTCTGTTTTTCCCCCTAGTTCCTTCGTCCTACTGAGTTTTGCCTGGTTCTATATTTTCTTTTCCACTAGTCAGGTGCTTCTGTCCATTCTCAGATGGTGTACTGCATGTATTTCTGTGTCTGAAGGTATATTCTTGATGTATCCATGGAGAGAGATGTACTCCATGTCCACCTGCTCCTCCACCATCTTCAGGATTTCAAAAATCTGTCCTTCTTTAAAATCATCAGCTCATTTCAATTCATTCTCTAGAATTAGGTTTGATCACTTTTTCCAAGTTCAGGCTAAGTTTTACTGTTCTCTTCTAAACAAGCCATCAGCATTTTGAGATTCTTTTAGGTTAGAGGGCTAATTGCCCACAGTGAGTTCTATGCTTTTAATATTCAAGTCACGAAGTTAAAAGCTTTTCTGTACACAGCCTATACCTTGAACACTGTAGGCGGAGACTGAGAAAACCCAGGAAGCCATGAAACATTAACTATCTTCATGATTTCATCAGAACTGGATAAGTGATACAAATCAAACTTTTATATAGTTTAGGTTGAAACAATATTTTATTGACTCACATATCAAAGCCAAGATTGAAAATCAGGGATTAAGTGTGGTCAGGTGTGTGCCTCCTGTGCATTGCCAGGTAGATGGACCATGTCAACTCCCAGAGTAGTTAAGGTGGAAGATGTGATTGGCGGTGAGGAAGCATCACAGGGAAGAGGACAATATGACCGATGTCCTCTACATCCTTCCTTCACCTACAGATGTCAGTGGTGTATGCTACCCCAGGCGTTTTCATTGCCCTGATTAATACACACACACACTGGATAGGCTACTTCACGTTTATTGTCTTCCAGGCATCCTAAGAATTCTCCTTGTGTCTCCAGGTCTGAGCCCAGAGGTCACAGTTTCATTCATTTTATTTATATTTTTATACCACTTTATTTGCTTATTAGAAAGAGGAGATATATTTGTTTCTTCTTGAGACAATTTCAACATTATTCAGTGAATATTATTCTTTGCTTCTCAATTAAGTAATTTAATCTTTCTTGTTGAGATGTTTACAGATAGCAAATAGTACAGATATATTTACATAAACATTCAGGTAGAGACCTTAACAATTGTGTGATGATGAAAATAATGCTGTTAATTCCAAAATTATTTCGAAAATATCTTTAAAAAAGACTCAAGTCAGCTGTATTTTTAATTCAAACATAATGGACTAAATCACAACTGGAGATTAAACTATATCATATTTCTTGCTTAGTGGTTAAAGACCCGCCTGCCAATGCAGAAGACGTGGGTTTGATCCCTGGGTTGGGAAGATCTCCTGGAGAAGGAAGTGTCAACCCATTCCAGTATTCGTGCCTGGGAAATCCCATGGACAGAGGAACCTGGAGGGCTACAGTCCATGGGGTCTCAAAAGAACCAGACATGAGTTAGCGACTAAACGACCTCCACAACCTAGTGTTTCAACAATAAGGTTCTGTGCAAACTTGTGAAAAAATATGAAGTGGTCAAGTTCAAAGTTGACTTATTCAACACGCTTTTTTCCCCCCTCTGCTAAGCTTTTTTCATCTTGTGCCAATGTGTCCTCCATAGTTATTCATTTTGTTCTAGTTCTCTCTCTCTGCCCCCTTCCCAGGTAGACCTCATGAAATGATTGCTTTTACTTTTCAGTGCTAAGCGTTAAGGAATAGACCATTTGTGACACCCACGCACGACTCAACTGTTTTCCCTGGAGAGCTGTCCAGCTCATCTCCTGACTAAGCTTCCTGCCTCATTCACTGCTTTGTTGTTTCTCCTTCGATTTTCTCAGCTACTTAACATCATGCTGGGACTAGCTCGGTTTGATATAATGTCAGATTTTCCATTCTTTCTTTCCCTACCTGCTCTATGGTTGACATCCTGTATAATAGTAAACTGTTAAACTAGACTGCTTTACCCAGAGATTCTCTGCTGATGTTTTGGTTGTAGAGGCAGAGTGCAGGCATGCTCAGTTGCTAAGTCATGTCTGAGTCTTAGAGACCCCATGGACAGTAGCCCGCCAGGCTCCTCTGTCCATGGCATTTCCCAGGCCAGAATACTAGAGCGGGTTGTCATTTTCTTCTGCAGGGTGTCTTCCAGATCCAGGGATCCAATCTGTGTCTCCTGCATTGGCCAGGCAGATTCTTTACCACTGAGCCAGCTGGGAAGCTGAGTAGGTGCATCCAACTCATGATTTCCAAGCTCACAGCTTGAGTAATTAATGTGCCTTTAAGAGGACTATGTTCCTGCTTTTGTTTCTGGAAAAGGCAAGGTGTGCCGAGTTTATTACACATGAAATTTGCCTTCTAACCTTGAGGAACTCTTTCCAACAGCTATTATGGTATCCTGTAATCTTTTGCTGCCATGGTCAAAAAGAAAATAGACTCAGAAAACAGACATAAGAGTGGTTGCCAAGAGGGAGGGAGAGTTGTGGAGGGATGATCTGGGAATTTGGGATTAGCAGATAATATCATGTCAATGGACATGAGTTTGAGTAAGCTCTGGGAGTTGGTGATGGACAGGGAGGCCTGGTGTGCTGCAGTCCATGGGGTTGCAAAGAGTCAGACACGACTGAGCGACTGAACTGAACTGAATTGAGTAGTATATTTAGAATGAATGGACAATGAGGTCCTACTCTACAGCGCAGGAAACAATATTCAATGCCCTGGGATAAACCAGTATGGAAAAGAATATGAAAAAGACTATATGTATATGTATAACTGAGTCACTTAGCCATACAACAGAAACGAACATAACATTGTAAATCAACTACAATTTAATTTAAAAATATATGTAATAAATGAGCTCATTATGTAACATTTTTTGAGCCACCTCTTTTCAGTCTTGGAAGTTGATGGTTCCCTTCTTAGCATATGATTTTTACATGCCTGCTATAAAATACATACAATAAAGGAAACCACTTATATTGAAAATACAGGCATCAGAATATTTTTTAAAATTGTGATGTAGTAATATGTGCTTTGTTCATTAAATAGCAAGATTTGGAGATAGGTCTAATAACTCTTATAACTTCAAGTAGTAATCGGTGATATTTTGCTATATCTGTAATGTTATTTTGTAATGTGATATAAAAATATTGATTTCTTTAGGAATTAAAGTTATAGTGCTAATTCTATAATTGAAGAAAATATTAAATTTCACTTAAGGATTAATGCAAACAAAATATATATTCCACTGCTATAAATTGTAGGTGACGATGCATTACTTCTTTCCTAGGTGTTTGCATTTTAAAATAAGACCTTCAGGGAGAGAGAAATGGCTTGCAAAAAATAATAATGGAAATTCAAGTAGTGTATGGTCCTCTTTTATGGGGGTATATACTTTCCTGTAATAGTGGTATATGGTTTAACAAACAAGACAAAATCAAATATGCATGGATGCATTCTCTATCAAAGTTGTCTCTTCCGTAGGCTATAAAAACATTTGCAAACTATTTATAATATCAAAAGCTTCCTGGGGAAGCTTAGTTTTCTTCATAGACAGAGTCCTAATCTTCTGAGTCCATGATACATCATTATCCTTCAATAGCAGATTTTAAGAAAAAGTCAAAAGTCATGATGAGATAAACTGTTTAGGATTAAAAGAAAAAGGGTGTAAATTTAAGGCAGCAAAACCATTTTTCTTAAATTAGTTTTTAAGTTAACGCTGAGAGAGATTTCAAAGATCCTTTGAGGAATGGCAGAAATACTTAGGTATTAATAACTTCTTTGTAGATAACATTAATATGGATATAAGTTTAAAAAAAAAACCTGACCTCTTGAGCTATATGTTATACTTTGGGGGTAGACAGACCTTCATGTTGGACTTCAAATCCCATGATTTAGGCATCTGTCTTTTCTGCTTCAGCATGAAGCTAATTCTGGCTCCTTAGACTCTGCACATGCCAAGTGAGATGATGCACTGCTGATGGTGGTGTCCATTGGTTAGTAACCAGGTTTCAGAGTTTCCCAGCATTCTGTTGCTTGAAGCATCCTGTGATTTACATTGAGATACCTCTGTGATACCTTTTGGGGAGTTTTATGTGGAGCAAGAACAAAGTCTTGTCTGAATCTGTCATCAGAAGTACTCTAGCTCTCCTCTCCTCTGTGACTGGTTTGTGTAAGTGTATCTAGTGATTGATTTCATTGTTTCTGCTTTCAAATGCCTGGTAACAAACAGCTCTTGGATGCAAATAAACTCTTTCAAAGCATTCCTTTTTCTTTTGCCTCAGGGGCTGCTGTTGACTTTTTTCCAGCTTCTAGGGGACTTCACTTTCACTTTTCACTTTCATGCATTGGAGAAGGAAATGGCAACCCACTCCAGTGTTCTTGCCTGGAGAATCCCAGAGACGGGGGAGCCTGGTGGGCTGCCGTCTATGGGGTTGCACAGAGTTGGACACGACTGAAGCGACTTAGCAGCAGCAGCAGGGGACTAGAGGCCTTGACATCTCTGGAGATTTTTGCCATTCATCCCTCAGCCTTGCCACATGTTGTCAGAGGTCCAATGCAGTAGTCATCACTCACTGCCTTCTGGCGGGGGAACTCCGTCTCTGCTCTGTTTTCAAACGCTGTCCTTCTCTTCCAGTGGAGTTGGCACAGAAGTGGGGGTGGGAGCCTTGGGGGAGAGGGGTTGGGAGAACCTTTTCTCCTTCCTTGACCTCTCTCATGTATCAGCTTTCAATTTTCCATAGTTACTTCTGGAAGGACATTCCGTTACAATGCCTATTAAATTGCATTTTTAGTATGAGAGTTCTAATTTTAGAAGTTAAATTGGTTTTGTGGGTTGGGCTGAGCATTTTAGTTCATTTTGCTATGTTCTTATAGAAAACCAAAATAGTTTGAAAGTAAACTTTTCATTTCTATAAATTGAAGATTACTGTGGTTCACTTTTCCTTTGGTTAGCCCTAAGGGTATCAGTCAGTCAGTTCAGTCACTCAGTCATGTCTGACTCTTTGTGAACTGTGTCCATGGACTGCAGCATGCCAGGCTTCCCTGTCTATCACCAAATCCCAGAGCTTGCTCAAACTCATGTCCATCGAGTCAGTGATGCCATCCAACCATCTCATCCTCTGTCGTCCCCTTCTCCTCCTGCCTTCAATCTTGTCCTGCATCAGGATCTTTTCCAATGAGTCAGTTCTTCGCATCAGGTGGCCAGAGTATTGGAGTTTCAGCTTCAGTATTTGTCCTTCCAACAAATATTCAGGACTGATTTCCTTTAGGATTGACTGGTTTGATCTCCTTGCAGTCCGAGTGTATGTTTAGTCAATTCTTGTACATGAGAACACTGAGTTCATGGGCCTTAGAATAGTGGTTCTCAAATTTTTGAATTTCCTAAAACATAGATTGCTTAGTCCCATCTCCAGAGTTTCTGATTTAGCACATCTGGGGTAGGGCCTGAGAATTTGCGTTTCTAACAGATTCCCTAGTGGCATAATCACAGCTAAATAGAGGTGCTTAAAACTTACATTTCATTGCCCATTTTCAGGTTTGCTGTCACATATTAACTCCATAATTTATAATAAAATTTTTTATAAGTTGGTCATAAATAGTCTAGCATTCATGTGTGTTTAACCAGACTAAGCTTACTCTGTCTTCAGTTTCTCCTTCAGTCATTTCTTTTGCTTTTGAGCCGTACTTTCTTAAGTCATGTTTTCCAAGAGTTTTAAAGTAGAAATTCCACCAAGTTCATTATCTTATGGTTATTTTTTTCAAGGCACGATAGACAAACAGCTGCCAGAATGTACCTGCTCTATAGATGGGATAAGGTAATTGATTTTATAGTGAACCGAATGCTTCACTCTGGAAACTGCTGGCACTTTGCAGACCTGTGAATTGAATGGGGATGGGAGACTTCTGCCACTAATCATGGCAGGACTCCAGACCAGCTCTGGGAGGTGAATGGCCGAGGACTGATTTTCTTTCCGGAGGAAAATAGAAATCTTTTTTTTTTTTTGCCACTTGGTGTTCAGGATCTTAGTTCCCTGACCAAGGATAGAACCTGTGCCCTCTGCAGTGTAAGTGTGGAGTTTTAACCACTGGACTGCCAGGGAATTCCCTGAAAAGGGAAATTAAAGCCACATTAAAAAAAAAAAATTGAAGTCTAGTTGATTGACAATGCTGTGCTAATTTCTGCTGTACAGAATAGTGATTTAGTCATACATATAAAAACATTCTTTTTAATATTCTTTCCCATCATGATTTATCAGAGGATATTCACTATAGTTCCCTGTGCTGTACAGTAGGGCCTAAAGTCACATTGCTTTCCTGTTAGCTTTCATGATCTCACTTTCAAAAACAAACAGCTGTTGATCACAGTGGAGGTACCTTAGTTAAGCTGTCGTCCTGAAAGATGAATACTTTTTATATACTGGGTTGAGGTTGGTCCCTAACTGAAAGAAGCCTTGGGCTTCCCTGGTGGCTCAGATGGTAAAGCGCCTGTCTGCAAGGCAGGAGACTTAGGTTCGATCCCTGGATCGGGAAGATCCCCTGGAGAAAGAAATGGGTTTACCCTAATTTATGCAAATGAATGGGTGTGTCTCTTTGTTCCCGTCTTAGAACTAGAAACTTCCATCTACTGGGGAACCAGAGCAGCACAACAAAGCCTCAGTGTGTCACTTGTTAGCTACGCTGCTGGAGGCGAGTGTTCAGTTTCCTTGTCTGAAATCATAGGGGGCCTTCAGGCTGTGAGGATGGAGAAACACTACATGGAAAACGCCTGGTACATGGAAAGCAGCTGATACATGGAAATTATTATTATAGACAGAAATGCATTAATTTGCTCATAAATTTCAAGATTTCTGACTTCTTTATTTGCAAAAGCACAGCTGCTGTTTTCATTTGAGAAAAAAGATTTTCCTAAGTCCCTGAATAATAATCAGAGAGATGCTTGTGTATCTCTTACTGAATGTTTATTCAAGGCGATTTATGCTTATTTGTCCTTGTTTTTGTCTACTGTGTGGAGATAGATTTGTGATTGGTTTGTTGAATTTTAAGAGCAACATCAGATCTTTTACCAGTTGGATCACATATTTATTTATTTATATTGAACTATAGTTGATTTACAATGTTGTGCTAATTTCTGCTATACAGCAAAGTGATTCAGTTATACATAAATATGTATATCAGTACATTCTTTTTTATATTCTTCTTCATTATGGTTTATCACGCTTCCCTGGTGGCTCAGACGGTAAAGAATTTGCCTGGCATTTGGGAGACCTGGGTTCAATCCCTGGGTTGGGAAGATCCCCTGGGGGAGGGCATGGCAACCTACTCCAGTATTCTTGCCTGGAGAATCCCCATGGACAGAGGAGCCTGGTGGGCTACAGTCCACGGGGTCACGAAGAGTCGGACAGGACTGAGTGGCTGTGTGCATATGCACGTGGTTTATCACACAGTGTTAATAGAGTTCCCTGTGCTGTACAGTAGGGCCTTGTTTATGATCAAATTCTTTCAAGTAGCTTTTAAGTATGTCATTATTATAAATAGGATTTCTATCATGTCTGCTAAATGTTGAAAATCTCTGCCGTATACCATTTATCTGATACATATTAGTGATTTTTGTTAGTAACTATTGAAAGACTCCATGATGCTTCCAGACTTGACATATTTTAAAAAGTAAAAGGGGAATTTTTTTTTTTTTTTGGACCACTACTGATATGGGTCAACTATAAAGAAAGCTGAGTGCTGAAGAATTGATGCTTTTGAACTATGGTGTTGGAGAAGACTCTTGAGAGTCCCTTGAACTGCAAGGAGATCAAACCAGGATCTAAAGGAAATCAGTCCTGAATATTCATTGGAAGGACTGATACTGAAGCTGAAACTCCAATACTTCGGCCACCTGTTGCGAAGAACTGACTCATTGGAAAAGACCCTGATGCTGGGAGGGATTGGGGGCAGGAGGAGAAGGGGACGACAGAGGATGAGATGGTTGGATGGCATCACTGAATTGATGGCCATGAGTTTGGGTGGGCTCTAGGAGTTGGTGATGGACAGGGAAGCCTGGCGTGCTGCAGTCCATGGGGTCGTAAAGGGTCAGACGTGACTGAGCGACTGAACTAACTGATATGGGTCCATAGTCAGGAGGCAAGGTATCACTTCAGAGACATCTCACAAAGAGCTCCTTCCTTTTTCATTCCTGAGGGCTTCCTGGTCTCCCAGGCCAGTAAGGGAGTTTTCCCAATAACTCCGAGCCTAGAGTCTGCCAGTTAATCGCTCCAAGCATCAGTCCTCAAAGCCAATCCATGACTTGAATTTGTCCTTCATTTCACTACAGTTGAAAGAGTGGATTTGAATATTTCATCATCACAGTACCATTTTAATGGGTTTCATTTTAATGGGTGACAAGTGTTTCATAGAATGAGAATATCATTTGTGTCCCAGTTAAGAATGTTTCAATAATAAAGTGAATGACTTCACAGGTATTTAGTCTACTAAAGCCTCCAGTTCTGGTGAGCATCAGATGATACATTTCTGACTCCTCCGTGGGGAAGCACTTACCTCTCTGCAGTCACCTGTCCTCTCCTGCTCTCATGAGCTTGGGATGAATGGATACATTGGGTGGATTAGGGTGGAATAAACTAAGGCTCTTCAGAATAATTTCCATTGGTCTTCCCAAAGCCACCAGTCGCACCCCCAGTAACCATAAATCTAACTGAAAATCATGGGCTGACTGTGCAGTCAGAGGCAAGTGTGGACACTTTTCCTCTACCCAGTCCTCACCCAGTTGATGTCTCTGGGCTTTGTCTGAACAAATTTGGAAAGGCCACTGGACCATCTTTCTGGAGGAGAGCATCTCTAGGGCACTGCCAGTGGAATGCCATGAAAAGAAATGCAGTGTGAGGCATTTATTTTCTGCAGTGAGGCGTGTCTGTGGCCAGTGTTTGCTGGAAACAGAGAGAAGCCCAATAGATGGTCCCTGTGGCTTTTCCCAAGCTTCAGAGAATAAATTTTGCATAGTGTGCTGGAGGCACCACCAAGATTAAAGCCTGAATACAACAGTTTCATCTAAAACAGCCCTGTGTGAAAAGTATGTATCTCCTGTATTCCCCAAACGAAAGTGTATTAACTGATGATGGAGACTGGTTGGTAGTGTTTCTAAGATTGATTTTGGCTAGTATTTTCTGATGGGCAGTGAGGGTGTGATGTGCCAGAGGCAACTTTAAAGAATTTTTTTAGTTTCAAAAAGATAAAAGGAGAAAGACATCAAACTGAGTCGAACTTGATTCTTATAGCAACTAGATAACTAACTATCTAGTTTCACTGCCAGGACTGCAAGATGGAGGTGAATGACCCACTAAAAATGGTTTTTGCATTAGGCTGAGTGGGGAGGCTGCCCCTTTGCAGGTGGTGTGTGTGTTTATATGTGTGTGTACAGAGCTTTATTGAGATAAAGTTCACACACCATACAGTTCACTCATATCAAGTGTATAATTCAGTGGTTTTTAGCGCACTACATACCTGTGTGATCTCACCACGATTGATTTCTTTTTATTTTTCCATATGTTTCTTTATATTATTTATTTTCGAGTCATAATTAACATACAGGATTTTATCAGTTTCAGGTGTACAACATACTGATTTGCTGTTTTTATGCATTTCACAAAGATGGTCAGGACGATAAGACTGCTATTATGTGTCACCACACAGTATTGTTGACTATATTCCCAATTGTACGTTCTCTTCTCTTGAGTTTCTTTGTAGCTGGGACTTCGTGCCTCTTACTGGTCTTCACCTATTTCACCCGTGCCCCCATAACCCCTGCTTTCTGGCAACGACCAATTTGTTCTTTGTATCTATGAGTGTTTCTGTTTTGTTTGTTTCGATTCCACATATAAGTGACATCATGCAGTATTTGTTTTTCTCTGTCTGACTTATTTTAGTTAGCGTAACACTCTCCAGGTCCATCCATGTTATCTCAAATAGCAAGATTTTATTCTTCTTTTATGGCTGAGAAATATTCCATCATCTGTGTGTTTCTGTGTGTATACCACGTCTTCTTAATCTGTTCATTTGTTGATAGACACTTCGATTGCTTCCATATCTTGGCTATTGTTAGTAGTGCTGCAATGAATTTTTCGAATTAGTGTTTTGAAACTCTAATAGTATTTTTCAGATCAGTGTTTCAGTTTCCTTTGGATAAATCCCCATGAGTGTAACTGCTGGATCATATCGTGGTGGTTCTATTTTCAGTTTTTTTAGGACCCTTCATACTGTTTTCCTTAGTGATGGAACCAACTTATATTTTCTTCAGCAGTGTACAGGGGATCCCTTTTCCCCACATCCTCACCAGTCCTTGTTATTTGTTGTATTTTTGACAGTAGCCCATCTGACATGTGATAAGGCATTTTCTCAGGGTGGTTTTGATTTGCATTTTCCTGATAATTAGTGATGATGAATACCTTTTCTTATTGGCCATCTGTATATTTTCTTTGCAGAAATGTTTACTCAGCTCCTTTGCCCATTTTAAACAATTTGGTTTTCTGATATTAGTTATATAAGTTCTTTATAAATTTTTGTATCGACTCCGTGTTGGATATATCATTTGAAAATATCTTCTCCCATTCAGTTGCCTTTTCTGTTGATGGCTTCCTTCACTGTGCATTTAGCTTGATGTAGTCCCGTTTGTTTATTTTATTTTTGTTGTCCTTGCCTGAGGAGACTTTTCCAAGTTGACAGTGTTTTGAACTTTGTCTCTTCACTATGCAAGGCCTGACTTATCAAAGCTGCCAAGTCAGCTCTAGGTGAGTGATCGGTCCCCTTGCCTGGTAGCAAGTGTTTATTTAGACCAGAGGTTGGCAAGTCTTTTGTGTAAAGACCAGAGAGTCAATATTTTAGGCTTTGAAGGCTGTAACTACTCAACCCTGTGGCTGTAGCAAAAAAAAATGTATAAATAAACATTGAGTGTGGTTGTATTCCATTAAAAGTTCATTTTCCAGCCTAGGTGGCAAGTCACATTGGTCTTGCAGACCTTAGTTGCAGACCCCTGATTTAGACCATTTCTGGTGAACCTATAAAAAGTAGACTGTATTAATATGTTCAATATTCAAAATAGTTACTCAACATGGTCTTGCTTTAAAAGCATACCAAACTCTTTTCCTTAAAAAATTAAAATTGGCAGGATGTTTAAAAAACCACACCCTCTAAAGCAATCAGGCTTCCCTGGTGGCTCAGATGGTAAAGAATCTGCCTGCAATGTGGGAGACCTGGTTTCCCTCCCTGGGTTGGGAAGATCCCCTGGAGGAGGGCCTGGCAGCCCACTCCAGTGTTCTTGCCTGGAGAATTCCATGGACAGAGGAGCCTGGCGGGCTACAGTCCATGGGGTTGCAAAGAGTTGGATATGACTGAGTGAATAACACTATAGCAGTCAAAGACTGTCTTATTAATGTGAGGAAAATGTAAATGCGTTCTGTTTATGTACTAATAAAAAAAATGGGGCCCATAGCAGCATCAGCTTAGAGCACCAGCTGACCTCAGCAGAGCATTTATAAAGTCTGCAAGCAAGCAAGTAAATGCTTTAAGAAACAGATGAATAAAGCTCAGTCAAGAGCATTTATCTTCCAAATACATGACTCAGGAAATATGTTTTCTTGCCAGACATGTAGTTAGATTATTTCAACTGTTACTGAGGATTATGAACCATTTTTTTCATTAATGAGAAAATAGCTTTACATTCAGGTCAAAATTAACAGTTTTCTGCAATCCTGGTCCAGGTTGTTCTCATTTTCACTCAGCAATCTGACAGAAAAATGGAATAATGACTCTGAATAGGTTGTGTGACCACCTGACCTGCTGTCATTTTGGCAGAAATATTTCAACTGGTTCCATTTACTGCTCCTGACAAGCAGGGGACTCTGTTGTATCAAAGCCTTTGAGACACCTACTGCTTCAGGCTTTCACAGATTAGATTAACAATGCTTGAAAACAGACTTGTAATCAATTCCCCCTATTTTCTCCCTAAAAATTGTGCTTATAAAATACCACACAGATAATTAGTAGACAAAAGGAGATGTCTAGCTCTTGTTTGGGCCTTGGCACAAAAGATGGAACTGGTGTTGCCACGTTAGCAAATAGATGTGAATTTCAGATAAATGATAGGTACATTTTTAGTTTCAGTATGTTGAACACACTATTTGGAACACACTAATACTAAAAAATTCTTCATTCTAAATATTTTTTGGTACATAATTATATTAAAAGCTTATTTGGTGTTTATCTAAAATTCAAATTTTTAAAAAAATTTTATTTTATTTTTAAACTTTACATAATTGTATTAGTTTTGCCGAATATCAAAATGAATCCACCACAGGTATACATGTGTTCCCCATCCTGAACCCTCCTCCCTCCTCCCTCCCCATACCATCCCTCTGGGTCGTCCCAGTGCTCTAGCCCCAAGCATCCAGTATCGTGCATCGAACCTGGACTGGCATCTCGTTTCATACATGATATTTTACATGTTTCAATGCCATTCTCCCAAATCTTCCCACCCTCTCCCTCTCCCACTGAGTCCATAAGACTGTTCTATACATCAGTGTCTCTTTTGCTGTCTCGTACGCAGGGTTATTGTTACCATCTTTCTAAATTCCATATATATGCGTTAGTATACTATATTGGTGTTTTTCCTTCTGGCTTACTTCACTCTGTATAATAGGTCAAATTTAACTGTATACTGAATCGTGTTTTAGTAAGTGCAGAACTATGATTTCTGCCATCTACTGTGTTTTATATTGGGTACTACTAAAGTTAAAATGTAAATGCTTCTACTAGGAAATTTGTGAAAAAAAATTTAACTGAAATAAAGTTATCAATGTTGTGTTACTTTCTGGTATACAGAAAAGTGATCTAGTTATAGATATTATTTTCAAATTCTTTTCCAATATGATTTATTACAGGATATTGAATAAACTTCCCTGTGCTGTTCAGTAGTATTGTGGTGTTTATCCATCTTAAATATATAGTTGGCGTTTGCTAATCTCAAATTCCCAGTCCATCCCTCCCACAAGTCTGTGCTCTATGTCCATGAGTCTGTTCCTGTTTCATATTTAGGTTCATTTGTATCATAATTTAGATTCCACATGTAAGTAATATTTTATGGTATTTGTCTTTCTCTTTCTGACTTACTTCACTTAGTATGATAATCTCTAGTTGCATCACGTTGCGGCAAATGGCATTATTCTGTTCTTTTTCACGGCAGAGTAGTATTCCATTGTATGTATGTTCTGTTTCTTCTTTGTCCATTCATCTGTTGATGGGCATTTAGGTTGGTTTCATGTCTTGGCTATAGTGCGTAGCACTGCTATGAATATAGGGTTCTGTGTATCTTTTTGAATTATAATTTTGTCTGGATATATGCCCAGGAGTAGGATTGTGGATCATATGGTAATTCTATTTTTAGTTTTTTCAAGGAACCTCCATAATGTTTTCCACAGCAGCTGCACCAATTTACATTCCCACCAACAGTGCAGAAGGGTTTCTATTTCTCCACACCCTCTCCAGCATTTGTTATTTGTACTATCAATCTAGTCTTTCGTGTGTGTGTGTGTGTGTGTGTGTGTATAACATGCATATGACAGCAGCTATGATGTCTTGAATATTTGAAAGCACTTCAGCTCTGAACTGTCATCTTCACCATTAATTTCCAGATAAGCTGCCTTGGTTCTCCTTGCCCCATATTATGGGAAATGAGTATTTGATCATGTAATCTCCGTCCCTATAGCCTCCTGCTGCCCTCCCTGCCCTGACGGATCCTCCACCATCCCTCTGGTTGTCACCCCTCCTCCTTCTGTGTTGGTTCTTAGATGTTGCCCCTCTTACTGCATTCCTTCAAATGCCACCAGCACAACACTGTTGTACGCAGTCGACTTCTACCGAAGGTTAGAAAGCTGGTGGGGATGAATCTACTCCCCAGCACAGGATGGGAAGTCTTGACATTGGGTATAGAGTATCCTGTTCTTAGAAGTTTCCTTCCATCACACAGACCACAGGAGCCTGGCAGGCTGTAGTCCATGAGGCTGCAGAAAGTGTGACACAATTGAGAAAGTCAGCACATATTTATCTATCATCTCTACAGCTATATATATATAAATCTTTATCTGAGAAAAAAAAGTTACCAACTACTAAGAGAACCAGCAGAAACTTTTTTTTTAATTTAAAAAGGTTTTTAAATTGAATGATTCTTTAAATTCTGTAGTGCTTTGTAGTTATCAAAAGCTTCACAAACATGGTTTAGTATAATCTAATAACCCCCTTTCCCCTCTACTCCTATATCGCCCCTTCCCTTTTCCCACTCTCCACTGGTAACCACTGGTTTGTTCTCTGTATCTGTGAATCTGATTCTGCTTCCTTCAGACATGGTTTAGTATAATCTAATAACCCCCTTTCCTCCCTAACCCTCTATTACCCCTTCCCTTTCCTGCTCTCCACTGGTAACCACTGGTTTTTTCCCTATATCTGTGAATCTGATTCTGCTTCCTTTTTATTTCACTGGTTTGTTGTATTTGTTAGATTCTGCAGGTTACTCATATCTTACAGTATTTGCTTTGCTCTGTCTGGCTTATTTCACTTAGCATAAGGTTCTGCGAGTCTATCCACATTGCTGCGAACATCAGAATCTCATTCTTTTTTTTATGGCTGAGTAGTATGTATGCTGCATCTTTATCCATCCATCTGTTGATGATGTTTAGGTTGCTTCCATTGTAAATGATTGTACAATTATTGTAATTGTAAATTACAATTGTAAATAGCTACTGTAAATAATGCTGCTTATGAACATTGAGGTGCATGAATCTTTTCAAATTAGTTTCTGGGTTTTTTTTTTGGGGGGGGGGGATATATACCCAGGGATAAAATTGCTGGGTCACATGATAGTTTTATTCTTAGTTTTTGAGAAACTGCCATACTGTTCTCCACAGTGGCTGCACCTATTTACTTTTCCACGAACAGTGTATGAGGTTCCCCTTTTCTCCACACTTTTGCTAACTTTGTTATTTGTGTTCTTTTTGAGGATAACCATTCTTGTAAGTGTGTGGTGATGTCTCATTGTGCTTTTAATCTGCATTTCCCTAATGACTAGTGATGCTGAGTACTTTTTCATGTGCCTGTTGACCATCTGCATTTCCGCTTTGGAGAAATTGCTGTTCAGTTCTTTTGCCCATTTTTCAATTTGATGTTGAGTTGTATGAGTTATGTGAGTTATGTGTATACGTTGTATATTAAGACCTTATTGATCACATCATTTGCAAGTATCTTCTCCCATTCAGTATGTTTTCTTTTCATTTTATTGATGGTGTTCTTTGCTGTGCAAAAGCTTTTAAGTTTAATTAGGTCCCATTTGTTTATTTTTGCTTTTATTTCCTTTGTTTTAGGAGATTGATCCAAAAAGTATTACTGTGATTTATGTCAGTATGCTCTGCCTATATTTCCCTCCAGGAGTTTTATAGTATCTTACATTTAGATCTTTAATCCATTTTGAATTTATTTTTGCATGTGGTTTGAATGAATGGTCTAATTTCATTCGTTTACATGTAGCTCTCTAGTTTCCCCAGCACCACTTTTTGAAGAATCTGTCTTTTCTCCATTGTATATTCTTGCTTCTTTTGGCAAAGATTAATTGTCCATAAATAGGTAGCTTTTATTTCTGACCTCTCTATCCTATAGATAGATACATAAATATTTGTCTGAAAAAAATTTATGTAGATAGATAGATATACCATCTATCCAAAGAACCAAAAGAAACTCTGAAAGTACTGTGCACTTTCTCTTTTACCTGAGGCACACCATTTATTCCTGCTTGAGATTTCATCACTAGGCTTGGTGAAAGAACATTTATTTCATCTCCTTTTATGCCCTCTTTCCCCCAGTCTTCCTCACCCTGATCTCAGAGACCTTGTTTTAAATGAACTCTATTCCAACCCTAAGATTCATGACTTTGGGATTCTGCCTGAAGTGCCCTTTAAAACTTCTGCAAAGTGCTGTTTTATTTTATTTTATTGTTCAGACCTATCTCCCCACCTCCCCTGGTCTCCTCTGGCACTAATGGATCCCTCTCCGTGCTCTTGTTTATTTGCGAGTCCCTCTCGGATCTTCCCGCAAGCAATAGATCATGTGTAATTTTCCCTCCATTTGCTCATGACAGTGGCGGGAACACAGTTGGCGCTTAATAAGTATTTGTTTACTGCACTGCCGATCTGCTGCATGGAGGTATCAATAGACAGATGCAGTTTCTCTATTCCTTTCAGCCTAACCCTAACAGTGGGATCCAGCACTGTTCAGTATCACAAAAAGATTTTGCCCTGAAAGTGAGTTGCTTTCAAGCAATCTGATTTTCGAGAGGAGCAAGAGAGGAGCAAGATCCTGGGGAGGTGCTGCCTTCATAGTCATAAGACATTTGTGGGTTTCCACTGGAGGAGATGAAAAAGGGCACCTTTAGTGCTTGTGCAGATTACACAGAGTATTTGATCACACTGACTGTTCAGTCTCAGTTGCAATCAATGAACAGAAAGCAGCGGACCCTCTGAATCGGTGTTGGGATCAAAATATTTTTCTCAAAAATTTTTAGTACATTTTGACTTCTCCACGGCAGATTTTTTTTTTTTTTTTTGATGCCAGGTAATGCCTGGAGAATCCCATGGACAGAGGAGCCTGGCAGGCTGCAGTCCATGGGTCACAAGAGTCGGACACGACTTAGTGACTGAACCACCACCACCACCAATGACTCATTATCATTTTATTCACTCTAGTCTCACTGTCGTTTATCTTGAGGCAGAGCCAATTGCTTGTTTGCCTCTGCTTTTGTTTAATTTTTGGAGCTTATTGTTAGTATCTTACAGTAGTTCCGATCCATAACAAAGAGCAATAATGATCTTTAAACATTAATGGAAACTTCTTATCTCCCTCTTTCTATCATATTTTTCTCAGGATAGTTTACTGTCCTGGGTTTAGTGTTTATGATTTTCATGAGCACTTTATACTAATACACTTGTAATCTATATGTAGCTAGTTTGTGTTTTATTTGAATACCACACAAATCATGTCATGGAAGTTATTTTTTTATAATTTGCTTGTTTTCAAAATAGTCTATTTTCAGGATATTGTTATGTTGATATAATTCTAGGGAATTAATTTTATTGCTTTGTACTATTTCATTGGATACATTCATCACACTTAATTATCTATTCTTAAGTTTATGGGCTTTTGGACTCTCGTTTTCCTCTAATGGAGAGCATCAATACAGTATTCAGGTACGTGATTTCTTGGGCCGTGTGCAGCAGTTTCTTTAGGCTGTGTACCTATCGCTGGTCATGGCATGCACCCACGGTCTCCTGTTCTGAGACGCTGCCAAACTGCTTTCTAAGGTGGCCTTACTCTGCCTTTAGCTGTGTGTGACATTACCTGTTCCTCTGCATCCTGGCAGCATCTAGTGTTGCCAGTTTGGTTGGGGAGGAAATGACATTTCATTATGCGCTTCATTTGCACTTTCCTGATTAGGAGGCAGATTGCATATCTTTTCCTGTTTTGTTTTTGTCATTTCTGTTGCTCATTCTGTGAATTTTCTCCTTACATAACTTGCTAATTATTCCAGTTCTTAAAGGCTGCTCTATATGGAGCCCTTAAAATATATATATTTAACTTATAAATCCTTTTTAAAAAATTTGTGTACTGCCAGTGTCTTCTCCCCAACTCTGAATATGCAGAGCATTTCTCCCATTGGTGGGGTAATGTAGTGGTGACCTCATTGTGCAATATTTTCTGTTTGCCTCTTTCTCTCATAAGGCTCAGCTGGTAAAGAATATACCTGCATTATGGGAGACCTGGATTCGATGCCCAGGTTGGGAAGATCCCCTGGAGAAGGGAATGGGTAACCACTCCAGTATTCTGGCCTGGAGAATTCCATGGACTATATAGTTCATGTGGTCACAAAGAGACGTGACTGAGTGACTTTCCCTTTCTCATAAGGCTGTGAATTCAAGTGAGAGCAAAAGGAGACCTTTTCATTTTTATTTCCTTCGTCCCTGGCACATAGATGATACCTAGAAAAATTGCTTGAGTTGACTCGAGAGTGTCAATTTAATATGGATGTTATTGTAAATTTGAGGCTGTACTTAAGGCTTTCAATTTGAGGAGTTTCTGTCAGCCTTAGTTATTTGATATATACACATAATGTATATTCGTATATACATACATACCAGGGATGCCCTGCAGGCTCAGTGGTAAAGAATTTGCCTGCAATACAGGAGGTGTGGATTTGATCCCTGGGTCAGGAAGATCCCCTGGAGAAGGAAATTTCAACCCACTCCAATATTCTTGTCTGGGAAATCCCATGGAGAGAGGAGCCTGGCGGGCTATAGTCCCTGGGGTCATAAAAGAGAAGGACGTGGCTTAGTGACTAAACAACACGTTTGCAACCAAAACAGATTAGGCCCTTTTCATAACCTTTAAAATAGAGCTTCCCTACATTTCCAGGCAAAGAATTTTTCTTAGAACGACACTAAGGTTGAAATAGGTTAATATATTCAGATGCGATTTGAATAACAGATGCATCTCTATTTCTGGTCCAGAGTTGTTGGGGAGGCAGGAGAAAGGGGGGGCGTGATTGTACAGTGCTTTGTCATCTTCACAGCTCATCAGTATCAGCAGCTGACACCGGCGAGTGTTTGCCAATTAGGGTCTGTCGGCTAACCCTGACCTTGTTGTTACAACCATTGCTCTCTCGACCTCTGCCAGCTTGACACATGGCACCAGGCTCCGTGGGCAGCTGGTACTTTGGACTGGAATGTTCTGTGAGTTCTCTGGCATTACTAGTGAAATTCCTTATTGTTACTGTGTCATGATTTTGACATTGACAATGCTGTCTCCTGTCTTTGTGTTTCTTCTTTCATATCATGGTCGTATGTTGTAGTTGATGTGACTGTTTATAATGTAGCAGGTGACAGATGTTCAAGTTACTGTGGACTGATGCATGCTCGACTTAGAATTACTCCAGGAAAAGTTGATTTTACTGTAACTTTATGTAACAAGAAATCATTTGAGTAAATTGTGGATTGGAGGGAGCATCATGAATTTAATAAGGAATTAATTTTTGTTTAAGATGTAACTAAACTCTGAAGTGTTTTGAAACATACTGAAATACATTTGAAATGTATTGAAATGTATTTCAAAATGCAATTCTAACTCCTTAACATATTCTTAGCTGTGCATTAGGAGAGCAAAAATCAAAAGCCACAGTTCTCACTTCCCTACCTTGGCTGTTCTTTGAGCTTCACTGCTATTTCTCTTTCTCTTTCTCTCCCTCTTTCCCTATCCCACCCTTCTCTCTCTCCTAACCTGGCATTCAAGCATTCCTAGACTCTTCAGTTGACACTTTGCACTCCACTTATGAAGTTTCATTCTGTGTTTTTCTCTCCAATAGTGCCCTTTGAAACTGAGACTTATCCACAGTAGTAGCTGGAGATAACAGCATAGTTTATGGTGCTGTATATAATTACACTGGGCATTGGGTATATCAGGCCTGGGAGGATGGCATACTGAAAGGGTACTGAATGTTCCGGCAGCTTCTATTTGTGAGGCGTTGCTCATGCAGTCAGGGTCGCATTACCTAGGTGCCAGTGAAATGGGACAGAGAGCAAAGGATTTATCTAATCCACCATGAATGCATTCCAGAGTGATTTGATTGTTTTTCTATGCCTTCTAGCAGGTGGATATGTGTACAGGTGAAATAGCTAGGGACCTTTTTTATTTTGGCTAATAAGGATAGAGGTGGTCTTTGTCTTGCAATTTCAGGCATTTTTATTCTTCTAGAATTTGTCAAATTGGGAAGATTAGTGTGTTTTCATTGCCTTTTAAGCTTGTTCCCCCAGGGTAGCACAGCTGTAAGTGTTCCCAATATATCCTTATTATTGTAAAGGCCTTTTTATCTCAGAGGCAAGGGAGCGGTTGAATACTAAGTTTTTATTCCAGAAATTCAGCTCTTGTGAACTTCTATAAAATTCTGTCTTGACTTCATTTATTTTCTGTCTGGAAGTTACATATGTCACGACTTGAAGGTTCTTTGAGATGATGTCAAGTTACTATAGAAATGTGTTCAGATTCTGCAACAAGTGCATACTTCTTGGAAGATCTAATAACATGGATAGGTCTGATTTCAAATCCATTGCGCTTAGCCTGTAGATGGCTTTTCTCCAGGAACTGCACCTGTGGGAGACTTTTCACCTTCAGTAAATCCCAGTCTCCAGATGGGAGCTCCTTCAGTGGGTAACCAACTGAAGGACGAGACGGGGCTCACTGAGAGTGCATCTCCAGCCTACTCCTTTCTCTTGAGTCAGTCTGTTCATTTCCAACTGGTCATGTCGCAAGTTACATCTCTGAGAGGCATCTCTCTGAGAAGCATTGTAGGATATTGGTTAAGATCACACTGCCATGGCATCAGAAAGATCTGGATTTGAGTTCCAGGTTTACCATTTACTTGGTGTATGGCCTTGTGAGATGTTATTTAACCATTTTTGAAAATTATTAAGACTTTATTTTTTAGAGCAATTTAAGGCTCACAGTAAAATTGAGGGGCAGGTACAGAGATTACCACATACCCTCTGCCTTCACACATCCATAACCTTTCCTATTTTTAACATCTCCCACCAGAGTGATATGTTCATTGTAATACATGAACCTATATAGACACATAATCACCCAAAGTTGATAGTTTCGTGGTCATACACTCATACACAGTGTTCCCTTATTATTCTTTTAATGTCCATAGCATCTGTAGTGATGTCACTTTAAAGCGTCTCCCAGATCAAGAAATGGAACCTTCATCTCAGAAGCCCTCCATCCTCCCTTCCTTTGAAGAAATCATTGTGTACAGAGCTGCCCACCAGTGTTCATCCTGCCTACCAGTGTTCAT
>NW_011494842.1:4484061-4496855 GCF_000754665.1 Bison bison bison | reverse complement strand
CCTGTAAGCATCTATTCACATTTACTTTCTTATCCAGGTCCAAAACTTTGGAGCAACCATTGACTCCTCTCTTTTTTTCTCATACCCCACATTCAGTCCATCAGCCTCATCATTGATCTGAAAATAGAGTCTCTCCAGTTCTCACTTCTTCCACAGCTATTGCCTTGGTCCCAAACCCATACTTCCTTGTCTGTGCAAAATTAGTGCCTCCAACCTGCCCTCTTTGCTGCCCCTTGTTCCCCTAAAGTGTATTGTCTTCTATTTTTAACTGTAAATTTTATTCTTTTGCAAAGTTTCAGATTCCCCTACACCTGTTCTTTCCCAGGACATCTTGTCATAACAAATCAGTTTAAATAAGCCAGTATGATTAGCATCTATTGCCAAATAACTCTCTGTGCATTTGAAATAAGAAAGTAGTGACAGTTCAATTGTATTTTTGCTTCAGGCTAACAAAGGATTCATTATAGCATGTTGATAGCTGATATTTCTGATTTTTAAAAACTGAGGTATGCATAATTAAAACTAAAAATGTTTAATAGATATATTCTTTTCAAACTTTTTACTTTTTTATTTTAAAAATGTCAAAGCTGCAGAAAAACTCGAAGAAATGTACAATGAACATCAAATAATGTTCACCTAGATTCACCAATTATTTAACATTTTGCCATATTTGCTTTATATCTCTATCTTCACCATCATCATCACCTATCATCATTTTTGTTGAACCAATTCAGGGTAAGATGTTGACATCACAATATTTAATCCCGAAATACTTCAGCATGAATCTTCTAATTACAAGAAAATTTTCTTCCTATAACTTATTACAGTTATAACATTTAGGAAATTTAGCATAGATATAGTATTGTTTTTGAACATATGTTTTATATTAATTTCCACAGCTTATAGCTTCATCCCAAACTCATTCTTTCTTGCTTGGATTAATGCAAAATTAGTGAACTACTCTTTATAGCAATCTTCTTTATAGCATCATCTCTTTTCAATTCAGAATGTAACCCAGAGTCATGTGTTCTATTTAGATGTATGTCTTTTTGGTTTTCTTTATATAGGACATTTTCTCAACTTTTGTCTTTTCTGACATTGACAGTTTGAAGACTGCAGCGTATTCGTTTGGTAGTCCTTTAATTTGGGTGTTTTTGTTTGTCCCCTCATGATGAGATTCAGATTATTATTTTCATCTAGAATGAAATACAAGAAATGTATTCCTGTTATTATCACATAAGAAAGCACATGATTTCAGCTTGCTACTTTTTTGTTGACATTCATGTTGATTACTTGTATAAGTTGATGTCTACCATATTCATCTCCTGTAAAATATTTCCTCTCTCCTTGCAATTAATTAGCAATCTATGAGGAGGCATTGAGACTGAATGTGCTGTTCTCAGCCTTCTATCTGATGGCTTTGGCATTTATTAGGATTCATTTTTTTCTAACTCTGATATTATTTCTACTTTTAGTTGGTACTCTCATGCTAGGAAGAACTTTCTCCCCCTACCCATGTATTTATGTTTTAGGTGGAATTTTTAGTATTGTTCCCAACCAGGGTTCTTGGCCTCCTTGATCAATGGAAACTGACTAGAGGCCAGACAAGAAATTTAAGCAAGGCTTTATTGGAGCCCCCGCTGCAGCAGAGGGGAGCAAAAACAAGTAACAGATTCCCTTGCTGGCTCACTCACCAAAGGGGGTGAGCTGGTTCTTTATGTGGGGTGAGGGTAGTGGTGAGTCCAGGGGTTGGGCAGGAGGGGTGGCTTAGCTGATTTGCTCACTGCTTTGGTGGTGGTGTATGCAGGGGGCATGTGCAGTACCCTGCTTTTGCTCCCAGTTCTTCAAAAGTGGCAACTAATTTTTTTTTTTTTTGTCTTCTGTATCTTGTCCATAATTTTGGAGAAGGCAATGGCACCCCACTCCAGTACTCTTGCCTGGAAAATCCCATGGACAGAGGAGCCTAGTAGGCTGCAGTCCATGGGGTCACTAAGAGTTGGACACGACTGAGCGACTTCACTTTCACTTTTCAATTTTCATGCATTGGAGAAGGAAATGGCAACCCACTCCAGTGTTCTTGCCTGGAGAATCCCAGGGAAGGGGGAGCCTGGTGGGCTGCAGTCTATGGGGTCGCATAGAGTTGGACACCACTGAAGCAACTTAGCAGCAGTCCATAATTTGCCCCAACTGTGCATGCACACAGCTATTTTTAGTCCCTTGTAGTTTCTTTGTATTTTGTTGCTGGAGGAGATGTTTGTCCGGGTCCAAGCATTGCAGCACTGCAGTAGAGGGTTCCAGGTCGCAGCCTGTCTCAGTATCATCTTGTAGTTTTCTTGACTCAACTTTGGATTTGGTTATTTCTCCAACCCTCGTCCTTTTTAAGGGGATATGGCAGGAATCAAGATTTAGGTGCCATATGTGTTTATTGTTTCTGGGGTATCATTGCCTCTAAGTCCTTTCAGCAGAAACAACTAGGAAAAGCAAATATTTTTCTAGTCATCTCTACCATCCACTGAATTGGGGTTATTTCTGATCTTCCCCCTTCACATTTATATTTTTTTTCTCCCACAGTGAAGGATCTACAGCTTCACATAACAATATACATTAGTCTTAAAATATAATATTGAGGAAAACAAGTCAGACTTAAAAGAGTTCATGCCATATGAGTCCGTTTACATAGAGCTAAGAAGACCCGTTGATACCTGTGGGGAAATTACCAAGATGGCGTCAGTCAGGCTCTCTCGCCCCACGCTCTCATGGCCTCTCACGGCATGCTCTGTAAACAGTGACTTTGCATGAGGTATTCTCTTGGCCACGGGCTACTTTTTGTCCTGTAAGTATATATAAGCTTCACCTGGAAAAGCCCTGAAGAGTTGTGTATAGTTATGTTGTACTGAACTGTTCTGTACCAGCCAGGAGAAAATAAATGCATCTGCAGTCCCTACGCAGATGGAACTCCTCGCATTTTCTTCCGGCCGCTTAGTTCTCACCTTACCTACCGTGCGTTCAGCGAACAGTGCGCACAGTGAGATAGAGAGAAACGATTGGTGCTGTGAGCAGAATCAACAATAGAATACCCCAATAGAAAACCAAAAGTTTAAAGACAGACTCACACCCCTCTCCCCCCTCCCCTGCCCCCACCACAGTTGACCTTGTTCTGTGCTCTTAGCAGGTAGGGTAGCGATTACCCTTGGTCGGCCATTACTAGATTGATAGCGACAGGAAGGGAGAATGAGGACGTCTTCTGTGCTGGAGAAGTTCTGTTTCTTGATCTGGGACATGATTCTAAGGGTATATTCGATTCTGTAACATCTTTGACTTGTATACTAATGTGTTATGCCTTTTTTTGGCATATGTACTAAACTCAAAAGTTAGATTACTTTCTTTTGTTGTCCATTGTGTTATGTTGTCAATTCTATATCTGTGTTAATTTGTTTCTCTTTATAGTCACTGGTGCCATTCCTCCCCATTGTTGTTGATTTAATTTTACCTTTTTGAATATTTTAAAGATTAGCGTGATTTCAGTGGTCAAAGCTATACAAAAAAGTGTCCTTGGAGAAAGAGGCTTATTCCAGTGTCCCTCTGCTGTTCTCCTCCCCTCCCCATTGCAAGTCATCAATTTATTTATCTCTGTATTGTCATGTCCTATTATTTATTCCTAATACAGCCAGAATGACCCTTTCACAGGATAAGGAGATCATGTTACTTCTTTGCTCCAAATATTCCAAGAGTTTCCCTTCTCATTCAGAATGAAAACTCAAGTCCTCACAGTGGTGGACAGGTCTTCACATCTGACCTGGGTTCCTCAAGCCTCTCCTGGCCGCATCTCCAGGGACTCCTCCCCAGGATCACTGGTCCTCAGCCACCCCAGGCTCTGTTTCTCAGTCAGATCTCCTCCCACCTCCGGTTCTTGGCTTTTGCCATCCTCTCTCCCTGAGGTGTTTCCTCTAGAGATCAGCATGACTCATTTCCTTACTTCCTTCAAGTTCCTTTTTAAAAGTCACCTCAAGGAAGTCTTCCTGTTCACTTTATTTAAAATGTATCATACTCCCATCTCCACTTCCTGGTACTCTGTATCCAGCTGCCACTGTTATCTTTTCCTCAGCACCACCGCTGCTGCTGCTGCTGCTAAGTCGCTTCAGTCGTGTCCAACTCTGTGTGACCCTATAGACAGCAGCCCACCAGCCTCCCCCGTCCCTGGGATTCTCCAGGCAAGAACACTGGAGTGGGTTGCCATTTCCTTCTCCATCCTCAGCACTATTGCACTCTAATATATAGCTTTTTTCTTTTGTTGTCTCTCTCTCCTCCAGAATAGAGGCTCCAAGAGGGCAGGGAATTTTGTATGTTTAGGTCACCGCTGTCTCCAGAACCGAATGATACACCGCTCACGCTCAGATCAACATTTATTTTAAAAAAGCAAATGAATGAACACTGTTGAGGAGATAACAGTGGGAATGGCCTTGGAAATTCCATATGAATATGGTACCAGAGCCAAAATAACATAGTGTAGAAGCAACTCTTCCGTAGCTCTAAGGGTGGAGGGTCAGGGGTGGGGCGGATATTACAAAATCTGCCTTAGAGACATAAACCTCTCAGGATGTTAGAAGGTTCAGGTTGCTCGCAATAAGCTTCGGGG
This sequence comes from Bison bison bison, assembly GCF_000754665.1. NCBI lineage: Eukaryota > Metazoa > Chordata > Mammalia > Artiodactyla > Bovidae > Bison > Bison bison. The sequence continues at coordinate 4,492,219 of NW_011494842.1, read as the reverse complement.
TTTAGATTGTTTATCAATTAAGAAGAATGAACTGAGTGACTCAGTTGAGGTAGATATTTCATGGAGGGAAAGTGTTTTAAGAAACGGAAGGGAAAAGAAAGAAAGGAAAAAGGGAAATCAAGGAGAAAAAGTATGGACAAAAGAGAAATGAATGCAGTTGTAAGGGAGGGACTTCCCTGTGGTTCAGTAGATAAGACCTTGCCTTCCAGTGCAGAGGATGCAGGTTCGATCCCTGTTCAGGGAACTAGGATCCCACATGCCTCACTGACAAAAAAAATCAAAACAGGAAACAGAAACAAATTTGAAACTAATTCAATAAAGAGTTTGAAAAATGGTCGGCATAAAAAAGTCTTTAGGGTAAAAAAAAAAAAAGAGCCAAGGAATTTCAGGTAAGAGCATCCTTGGAAGCTGTTGGTGGCTTCTCCTGGGCCCTCCGGCTTCTGCACTGGAGGGCCCATGCTCTTAGATCTGCGTGGCAGTGAAAGAGAGAGAGTGCAAGTCTCAACCCACGTGGGTGCGTTTGTCGGGAGAACATTACTCTGGTTGAACGGAGGAAAGCAGGTTTAGCCTGGATGATGCTGTCATTTACTGGACTGATCAAGAAAACTGTAAATAGCAGAGAGAGATTCAGATGCTTATGAAGGAAACTCCTTTTCTGGTTTCTTCTACCTGCCCTTGAGATCCTTACCCTTTGCCAGAAGGCCCATCTGCCAGTCTTTCGGAAGAGCCTGAAGCCCTGCTTGGGGAGTGTGCCCAACGGGAAAACATCTGGGGAGGCTGAGTTTAGTGTTGAGCTCAACTTCTCCAGCTGAGCAGCTGCCTTTGGGAGCCTTAATAAAGGACCCTAGGGTTATTTTCACTTGAGCTCTTGCTCTAAAGAAGAAATGTGTGTCTTCTTATGCTAATGTGTTTTCCAAATGTTGCACATTTAGTTGAAACCAGGTGGTTTTAGAATTAAGGTAAAAGAGTTTGTCTTTTCTGAAGAAAATCCAGGAAAAGAGAAACTTCTGTGAGGTCTCTGAGGCGCCTAGCTCCCTGGAAGTGTCAAAGGTCCGAGGCTGGAGCTTTAGGAGAGAAAAAGGTGTGTGTGAATAACCTAACTGGAGACATGAGGGGCTGGCAAGGCGCTTGAGTGTAGGGCTGGCAAAGTATAGGTTTGTTTTACCCTTCATTGCTTCCCTGGGCTTCTGTGGCAGATGAGACAGTCTCCAAGCCAGAGCTGGAAAAGGCCAGAGAGCATGACCAGCCATAAAAACTGGGTCATGGCTTCACTTTGTACATGAAGATAAATGCCCCTCATCCATCTCCACCTTCTCTCTAGGCTGTTCTTTAAATGTTAAGGACATCAAAGAATGTCTCCTAAAGCACATTGTCCCTTGGATTTTAGGGCAAACTAGCTTCTCAGCTTTGGTGGGTATTGTTTGCCACTCCTTATGATGTTCCAAAACCAGCGCCTCATAAAAGTCAGCTGTGCGTGGCGCTTGAGTAGCCTGCGTTACATGTATCGTAGTGGTCTCAGAGTGGGTGCCACGTCTCGGTTGTTGTGCCAACGCAACCTGTTAGTGATCTCATTAGCGAGGCAGCTGGAAGAAGGGTCTCGGTCTCTGTCCTCTTTGAAGAAAGAATTCAGCAGAGAGCCCAAAGTTTGAAACAGATCAAGCATTTATTAGAAGCAAAGTGCAATGTGTGTGGAAGAGTACATGAACTCAGAGTGAGTTGTGACCAATAGTTAGGGGCAGCTTAGATCATTTTCACGGGGGTGGTCTTCTGGGTCATCTCTGGCAGGTTGTCTTGCTTGTGGCCATGTTTAACCCAACTCAGGGCCCTTCCTGGTAGTCATGTGCATCTCTCAGCCAAGACGGATTTCAGTTGGAAGGTTTCTGGGGGTTGGCAGAACATGTTGTGTGCTGGCAGCTCCTTCCTCCCTTACACCCTCCCTACATGGAGTACCTTCTCTGCACATGTGTCAGGCTGGGAAATCCCCTTGACCGCAAGCGTGAGGAAATTGTGGTCACTTTGCCTTCCACCCAGTCCGTGCCCTGTGCTCCTGCTGGTATCTTATCTTGAAGTGTTAGCAGGAGACTGGTTGCAGCTGTTCAGCCTGGGGTCCATCGGTCTCCTCCATTATTAGGGCTTCACGGGGGTTATTAATCTGTATTAATTTTTATTTTCACCATTTTGATTTCCATTTAGGTGCAATTTTTACATTATATGTTTGTGCAGGTGTACACACACAAGATAATAAATAAACAAACAAATATTCATATAGTGAAAGCATGCACATGGATTATTTTATTATTTATTCCTGGTGCATACTCCAGGAATCTTGGAGACTGCTATATGGAGATCATATGTGCTCTGACACCCCCACCTCAACCTAAACAATCCTATGTGCTAACCCCTAAGAAGACTTAGTGTATTAAACCTTTAAGTGTGTCTTATATATGCAACATGATAGAGAATGCTGACCCACTAGAAGGGAGTTTCTTCATCTCTTTTAGTGAATATGCTCATTCTTATGCTATGAATGATAACTAAATATACTTTCTTAAAACTTTTTTAAAATTAAATTTTTCCTCCCAATTAAAACATTTTTTGAAGATAATGCAAATAATTTGAACACTTCTAGTGGAACATAAAAAAAGAAAGAAAGAAAATAAAGCATTTAGACAAAATTCTGAAGGTTTTTTTAAAAAAAATTATTTCCATAACTAAAAATACATTCAAAAGTACAACAAAAGCATCTTTCTTTTCAAAGACACTTGGTTTTCTCTGAGTTTTAGTTAAATTAGTAATTAAATTGACTCACAATTTAGAAGACGTATATGAACTTTCAGAGATTCTCTACACTTGTAGCCATGCTGAGTTACATTACTTTGATGATAAAAAGAAGTCCTTTCACAATAATATTTCAATAAGGCTGAAATACCTACTTTCCATGATATAAATACAATTAGGAATTACCTTACCTGGGCTGGAATTGTAGGCTGCTTGGCATTTTATATTACCTGAATAAGCTTGTATTCCAAGGCCACAAGATAATTTTCTTTCCAGGATTCAAAACTGTACTTCTCTTAATAGAGTGGAGAATGTGATCGAAATGCATTTTGGTTCTGAAGAATGACAGGTGCGCTGAATGGTTTAGGATGTTTCTGTTTCTCACGGGTAGAATGCTAATAAAACAGCTCAAAGTCCAAGACTGTCCCTCCACAGAATTTTCACACCTGAACATTTGAGTCTTTCCGAAACCAGAATCAGAATCCCCTTGAAACATCATCTCAAAAAGCCAAAATAAAATGTTACGTCCCATTACACCAAATATCCTTGAAGAATTTACTAAACCCTGAATTAAACCCAAATATTGAGTTTATTTTTAAACTAAAATCTATATTGTACAAGCATATTTTAAAAATATTTTGTTTGAACAGCTGCCAAACTTGCATATTTAAAAAACTATGGTATGGTAACCAAATGAGGCCATTAACATATCTTCTGAATGAAACTGACCTTGATCCAGTGCCTTGGGGGTAAGTCCCTGGATCGAACCTCGTTACCTGCCCACACCTCTGCAACCAATTTCCCATGAATCCTTGTGGATAGTACCTCCCCACCTCTTAAATAACCTTGTCTCTAATTTGGAAGCATCATTTTTAGAGAGATGAGAGTGCTTTTGTTACCTGATTCTTGGTTTCTATTTCTTTTGCTGTTGCACATTAAAAGGGGCAAGAAACATAAGCAGAGGGTCTCAGACTTCACCTCCCCATCATGAGTGAGATCTGATCCTTAAGGGATTTACATTTTCTTCTCAACTGTTCATCAGTGATAAAGTTCTGCCCGTGTCTTGTCTGGCAGAAAAGTCTCAGATGGCTGTATAAAGTGCACCCACAAGCTTATAAGGACATCTTGAGATATAGACATTCATGTATAAGAATTACGTTGAAGATGCCTCTTCTCTGTTAGAATCAATTAGGCTTTCAGACTACTCTAACCCCTCCTGGGAAGACACTCCCACTCTATCATCAGTTGGCATGTCTGACAATCTTATTCTAAGTTTTTTACTGTGGTTGGTTTTAATTTTCACCTTCTATCCAAAGCAACTTTCTTTGACCATTACAATCTCCATCCTTCTGACTCCAAGGCAGTCTTTTTAACCCTCTCACTCTGAACGATTGGTTGATGTGACCAGTTGTGTGCAGGGCATTCCATCTGTGTTAAGTACTATGTCTGTGTGTATGTGTGTGGTGGTGGTGGTGGAGAAGTTCTCTCTCTCTCTCTCATGCACACACACACACACACACACACAGAGAAGATAGGACTGCAAATTTGGTATGGATGGCTTTAAAATTCTCCAGCAATCCTGAGGCGGCAAGTAGGAGAGTCATGAAGGGATCTGCAGCTTTGCTAAACATGAATTTGAATCCCATCTACTTGAGGTTAAGGTAGGGAAGCAAGTCACTTAACGAATATTTAAGCCAACTGTTTCACCAAAATAGGGCTTCCCAAGTGGTGCTAGTGGTAAAGCGCCTGCAACACAGGCAATGTAAGAGATGCAGTTACCATCCCTGGATCAGGAAGATCCCCTGGAGAAGGGCATGGCAACCCTCTCCAGTATTCTTGCCTGGAGAATCCCATGGACAGGGGAGACTGGCCTGCTAAGGTCTATCGGCTCACAAAGAGTCAGATGTGACTGAAGCAACTTAGCACTCAGGCACGCACAGACCAAAATACAGCATCGTCACAATCGTTCATTTTCATATTTTTGTTTGTTTTGTTGTCAGGGAAATACTGTAAAAAGGTTTTGTCATCCTCAGCACTGCTGACATTTTGGGCCAAACAGACTATTGTTGAGTGGCCTGACCAGCGCACTCTAGGATGTTTAGAAACACCCCGGCCTCTACCCACTAGATGCCAGCAGCTCACTCCTCCCCATTTTTGCAACAATCAAAAGTGACTCCAGCCGTGACCTTCAGGGAGTAGAACAGTCCCAGCAGAGAACCCCTTCTAGATTGATGAGTAATAACTGAGCCACTGGAGTTTTCTGGAAACTTTTATTTTTTAAAGACATTTATTAAATATGGAAAATGAAATACTATAAAATCTACAGGTCTTTTAAGGAAGGCATCTTGTACAGAGGAAGCCTCTAAATTTTTATTCAGTGAAGTTTGAACTAATATCTTCTTTTTCTGTTGAATAACAGTGTCTTCACTATAGGCATTCTTATTCAATGCTTGAGAGAAAATACTTGTCAATTGAATTTAAGATGAAATGGAGAATAGGGAAGATTTTATTCATAGAATCTGTTTAGGAGATTGGCCTTGTCAGTAAGATAGGAGTAAGGATGAGTTTTCAAGATCTTTGGAAGAAAAATCAGTGAGTTCCAAATAAATGGTATTTTTAAAAAATGTTTTATTTTATATTAGAGTTTAGGTGATGTACACTGTGTTAGTTTCAGGTGTACAGCAAAGTGATTCAGCTCTACATGTACATAAACATTCTTTTTCAGATTCTTTTCGCATATAGATTATCATAGGATATTGAGTAGAGTGCCCTGGGCTATACAGTGGTAATGCTAGTTTTTATTACTTCAATGTAATCTAGCCATTCCCTAATCACTGTGGGAACAAGCAAAGACTTGACCCTTATTGTCTGGGAACCGTGCCAGGCATTCAGCTTCTGTGAGGATCAGCTCTGGTGATCCTTCTAAACCCCAGGTGTCCACCTGTGCATTTATTTAAATTACACTCATGCCTGCTGTTGGAGAGCTTGTAAACATTCAGCACAATCAAAACTTCTTATTTATTCTCTCACTTTGTGCTCACAAGTCATATAATTCTCCTTTTCATTCTTCAGTTTTCAGAGTCTTTATTCTGCAAAACACACTTAACTGAGCTTGTGTTTCTGAATACTAATCCATGAAGATGGTTTTCGGAAGGGGAATGGCAGCTAAGTGAGGTGCTGGTAATTTGTCAACGTGGATACTTTTTACAGCATGACTTGACTAGGATCTGGAATTAAATGCCCACGAGAGAGGATTAAAAATAGAATGGGTTTCAGTTTCAGAAAGTGAATTCTTGAAGTGTCTTTCCTGTCCTTTCCATTCAATTTATCACACACGCTGCCACTACCATTTCTGCAAATGAGGCAGAGTGTCATTGAATTGGAACCCAAAAGGCTGGATTCTGTTGGCTGGATTTTTCTACAGACTGATGAGTTGCCATTTCAATGCAAATCATAACATACCTGTCCTGCAAGAGCATTGACCGTACCTTTAAAGGGAAATCAGAACTGGAAAACATTGCTCTTTTTTGTACATCTTGATACATGTTTGATTCCTTTCAAAGTGGTCCCTGTGGAACGGTTTATTTGGTCTTGTCTTACTTACATGGGCTTCCCCGATGGCTCAGTGGGTAAAGAATCCACCTACTAATGCAGGAGACATAAGAGATGCAGGTTCTGTCCCTGGGTCAGAAAGATCCTCTGGAGGAGGAAGTGGCTACCCATTCTGGTATTCTTGCCTGGAGAATCCCATGGACAGAGGAGCCTGGCGGGCTACAGTCCACAGGGTTGTGAAGAGTCGGACATGACTGAGCGGCTAAGCACACACGCTTACTTATATGCAGGCAAGGAGGACCACAAAAATCAGGTTTTTCAGAGTTTATTTCTTTATTGATCATGTTTTCCCAAAGTATATTTAAATATAAGTATAGTTATATTATATCTATAATGTAGCAAAAGTGTCATTATTGTTAATGAATATGTTCATAGTCTATGATAATGATCTAAATGACATCATAATAGAATTTGTCTGCAATGTACTAGAACCAAATTTATAATAATAGTAAAGAATTATAAAGAATTTCTCAATAATTGGAAGACTTGGAGTGTTGAGAGGATTGGTACGATTTACATTTCTATTGATTTTCCATCACTTTAGTGTGTGGTTTGAGTGAGTTTATCACAGTGAGAAAAGGGTGGAGGGTTACTGAGTCTTTCAGCTACACAAAGCTCAGCTCATTTGGCCCAATGGCTTTCAGATTTGTGGACCGCAAATCCCATGTGTGTATGTCTGTGTCTGTGTGAGAGAATCTGAAACAGTCTCTGATATTGTGCTTATTGGGATATTTTCTATTACATTTGATTGTTTTCCATTCTGCTCGTGAATTCATTTAAAAATACTGAACACAATTTATTCGTGTTCATAACCTGTGACTTGAAAAACACTGATCTAGTGAAAAATTTTTTTCTAAAATCTATTTATTACTGTCTGGTACCCATTTTTTTTTAACTTTTTATTTTATTTTGGAGTTTGGCCAACTGGCAGTGTTGTAATAGTTTCAGGTGGACAGCAGAGGCACTCAACCATGCATATATATGCATCCGTTCTCCCCCAAACTCCCCTCCCATCCGGGCTGCCACACAACATTGAGCAGAGTTCCATGTGCTATACAGTAGGTCCTTGTTGGTTATCTCCTTTAAATATAGCAATATGTACGTGTCGATGTCAAACTCCTTAACTATCTCTTACTCCTATTCTTACTCCCCATCTTTTTTCTAAGTCTGTGTTTTATTAAAAAGCAGGACTGGTTCAGGGAATGAACAAAGTTTCCCTAAGTTAAACTGTAGAAATATCTTTCAGTGTTGTGATGCTTTTTCTCCAAGGCATGGCTGTATTTGCGCTATGGATGAACTCCTGAAACTGATAGAAAAGCTAGGGGTGTTTTCTTTTTCTCAATCTGCTTATTCTGAAATACATCTAGGTTTTCTTTTATAGATGAATAAACTATAATCCCCTGAAAAACCCAAATAACACAACAATCAAAACAAACAAATGCTGATCAAGTCCAGCAGCTATGTTTTATGAAAAATCTGGGGTCCTTGAACAGGAAGTGACTTGGCTAAGATCCAACATCTTCAGTTCAGTTCAGTTCAGTTCAGTCGTTCATTCACGTCTGACTCTTTGCGACTCCAGGCCTCCCTGTCCATCACCAACTTCCAGAGTTCACTCAGACTCACGTCCATCAAGTCGGTGATGCCATCCAGCCATTCCATCCTCTGTCGTTCCCTTCTCCTCCTGCCCCCAATCCCTCCCAGCATCAGAGTCTTTTCCAATAAGTCAACTCTTCGCATGAGGTGGCCAAAGTACTGGAGTTTCAGCTTT
>NW_011494842.1:4480674-4483961 GCF_000754665.1 Bison bison bison | reverse complement strand
CTGCCCCCAATCCCTCCCAGCATCAGAGTCTTTTCCAATAAGTCAACTCTTCGCATGAGGTGGCCAAAGTACTGGAGTTTCAGCTTTAGCATCATTCCTTCCAAAGAACACCCAGGACTGATCTCCTTTAGAATGGACTGGTTAGATCTCCTTGCAGTCCAAGGGACTCTCAAGAGTCTTCTCCAACACCACAGTTCAAAAGCATCAGTTCTTCAGTGCTCAGCTTTCTTCACAGTCCAACTCTCGCATCCATACATGACCACTGGAAAAACCATAGCCTTGACTAGACGGACCTTTGTTGGCAAAGTAATGTCTTTGCTTTTCAATATGCTATCTAGGTTGGTCATAACTTTCCTTCCAAGGTGTAAGTGTCTTTTAGCAGCTAAAACAAGCATTCTTTTAAAAACATGTATGGAATTCCATATTCATTTCATTTAGCATTTGGTGCTTACAAAGTGATTTATGGCTAATCTGGAAAGTTCTTTCAGAGAATTCCCTGGCAGTCCAGTGATAAGGACTTGGAGTTTTCACTGCAGGACTTTCTGGGTTCAATCCCTGGTCTGGGAACTAAGATTCTGCAATCCAAGTGGAGTGGAAAAAAAAAAAAACAAAAACCAAGCAAATAAACAGAAAATACTTTCAGTCTGCTCTGATGGAAATCAGGGCAGGCCTTACCCACTGCCGCTGTGCGTGCCCACACACACTTGTTCATGTGGGTGACTGGCCCTGTAACACCAAGGCCCAAGAAACCTGACTCGTGTTGCTGGCTTTTAGTTACCTTCATGCTGTGGGAGAAGCAAGAAGTTCCTCAGCTGGGCTCTTTACACTCTGAGCCCTGGGGAGCCCACGTGGATGACACAGCAAGAGGAAAAAGGGAGCTGGGGCTATGCAAACTGCCCGCTCTGTCTCAGGCCGCTGTCACAGTGCATGACCTTGGGAAACCATTTGACCTTTCTGTATCTTGGTTTATCTTATCTGCCACAAGGAGATAATAATATCATACTTCTTTTCTTCTTTCTGTGCAAATCAAGTGAGAGCAGAGAATGAAAGCTTTTTTGAAAGGCCAAAATGATACCTACATACTGAATGGGTATTACAAAACATTTTCCCTCTTGTCAACAGATATATCTTTTCTTTATTTTCTAGAAATAGAAAGGCACACAAGTGATTATTATGATTGTTCCTGTGTTTCATCTGAAGAAAAACCATTAATAAAATCAAATGTTGAGTTTTCTGGTTATATGTTTTTCATGCATATTAAAATAAATAGAGCTCTTAAACTGTTTATAAACGTATCTTATAAAATCATCTTGAGTAGCAGCATGGGGTATGTGGATCAGACTTGGACAAGGAGGTGGGGAGCAGGCATTTGCCTTGGTGATGGCAGGTCTCACTCTGCCTTCCGTCTGCTTCCCATGTGACCGTGGACAAACGACTCAGTCTCTGACATGCCTGGTTTCCTCACTGGAGAAATAAAGATGCTCCCGCCGAGCTCACAGTCTTGTGAGGATACTGATGAAATGGTGCTGGTTGGTAAGCCAGGGGCAGCAGCCCATACCTGGCCTACGGTCTGCTTTCATGGTTGAAGCTGAATGGAACCACCAGGGTGCCCATGATGTGCACGTTTGTGTGGCCATGTTTACCTGACGATGGCAGAGCTCAGTAGTTGTGCCAGAGATGATGCAAAAAGCCTAAAATATTTATCTCTGGCCCTTTACAGAAAAGTTTGCCAACTCCTGAGAATTAAAACATGGTTTCTGGTACATGGTAAATTCTAAAGAAAAGCAGCTATTGTCATTATGTAACAGTGATAGAGGTCTCAGTGAATTATGATAGTGTTGGTGATGATAATTATAATAATAGAGATGATGATGAGGTGTTATAGTAATAATGATGACAATGATGATAAAAATTATATTAATTTCTTTGGCCACCAGCTCCAAATTCTTTCATCCTATTATAGAAACCACTGTTTAGATTGGCTGATATCTCACATTTAAAGGGCTTTTTTCCTTTCTCCTGGTATCAAAATTAACTTCCAGGAAAGGATCTGAAACTTGCAACAAGGTCAAAGAACGAAGCTCTAGATTTCAGGCTTCATCAGCAGGGAGGGGAGGTATTCTGAGGGGGACCCCAAACTGTTCCTTGTTCATTTCTGCAAAGTGCCCACTAACCTCTTCACCTTTTTTTTTTCCATTCTGGACAACAGCTTAGAAAATATGTGGGAAGTGTTCATAATTTTTCCCCCCTCTACAATCATGCTTAAGTATGTAAGAGGCCTTCTCCTGTGCTGGGTTTTGTGGTACATCCAGGGGTCATTTTCTCGGATCCCATGGGAATTCCTGGGAAAATTTTGTTTGCTTTTCTAGACTTTTTATTTTTTTGGTTTGCAAAGCTAAGAAAAGGAGAATAAGTAATTTGTTTTTATCCATCATTTCTAGGCTAGAGTAAGAAGATTTCCTCCAAAGTGCATAATTTTGCTAATCTATGGCCTAAAAAATGGAACCCACTCTTTCCATCCAGTACATCTCGAAGTAAATTAGACCCACTCAGAACCTTAGCATCTGCTTCTTCTCCTGGTTATACATTCACAAATAGGATCTGTTTCTCCCTTGCAAGCTGTTTCCCTGGCAACAAAGCCACCCTTCCATGATCAGAGCACTTTGTCCCTTTTGCAGTTTGACTTTCTGACAAGGCCCGCTCGCTTGGGGAGATGAAGAAAACAGCATCCAATCACAAACATTTCAAAGACCCCAAGTGGTGCCTTAACAAACGGGAACTCCATTGAGGTGGCTTGGCTGTGGATGGCATGTCGGGTGGCATCACCGCCACCCTCCATCGCCGACCTGCGAAGACCACGGGCTCTTGAAGAAGCTATCATTGTAGCAGAGAACAGATGAGTGATGCTCCGACTGGAAAAATTACCATAAAGTTACAATCTGGGAAGCGGCGGATGGAGGAGAAGTAGAGGGATTGCAGCTGGCAGCCTGGCCAAGCGAGCTCACCTGGGGTTTGTTCCATCTTGCTCATCTCTGGGCTGAAGTGGTACTGTCAGTTACAGCCCAGATGCATCCCGGGAACACAGGCTCTCCTTCCTCTGCTCACAAGCGGCCAGGACCAAGTGAGAGGTCTTAGCGGATTCTTGTATGGGCTTTTCATTTATTATTATTATTTCTGGTATTATTATTATCATTTAGCCCTGGTGACTTTACCCGCTGCGGCTGCCCCCTCAGCCTGTGAGCACAGTCAGAACCTCACTCAGCTGTGGGCTCTATAACTCCCGCTCC
>NW_011494842.1:4459327-4480574 GCF_000754665.1 Bison bison bison | reverse complement strand
TGGTTGAAGCTGAATGGAACCACCAGGGTGCCCATGATGTGCACGTTTGTGTGGCCATGTTTACCTGACGATGGCAGAGCTCAGTAGTTGTGCCAGAGATGATGCAAAAAGCCTAAAATATTTATCTCTGGCCCTTTACAGAAAAGTTTGCCAACTCCTGAGAATTAAAACATGGTTTCTGGTACATGGTAAATTCTAAAGAAAAGCAGCTATTGTCATTATGTAACAGTGATAGAGGTCTCAGTGAATTATGATAGTGTTGGTGATGATAATTATAATAATAGAGATGATGATGAGGTGTTATAGTAATAATGATGACAATGATGATAAAAATTATATTAATTTCTTTGGCCACCAGCTCCAAATTCTTTCATCCTATTATAGAAACCACTGTTTAGATTGGCTGATATCTCACATTTAAAGGGCTTTCATCGTGAGCTTGCTTTCATGATCTCCAGGTGCACAGTGGGCTGTGGTCCTGAGAAGATGGTCCCCAGGAGCATGGGGTCGCTCGTAGGAGCGGCGGAGGGGCAGCTGGACCCACGTGCTCCTCCTTCAGACGGGGTGTGTGTTAGGAGGACCCTGGCGGCATCCAGCGTGGTGGGAGGTTTCAGAGGAATTAAGTGAAAAATGCATGTTCTGCAACACAAGCTTTGGCCGAAGTCAGTGTTGATTCCAGGAAGCAGAAGGAAAAAGTTTTATAAGACCTTTTCTTATAAAGGAACATTTAAATACCCTTTTTTTAGGGGGTGAGGGGCTTCATCTCAGGAAGTTCATACTGATTATGTTTCTTAGGTTAGTTAGACACAGAGTAAGTTTTAAGGCAGTTTTCTGTAAAGATTTATCAAACACTTGTTGGTTTAATATTAAGATTGGTGTTTTGGGAAGAGAAGCATGGAATTCAGACACAAGGCACAGAGGTGAACACCCGGCTCCCTCTTGGGGGAGGTCTTGCTGCCAAGTGCGTGGAGTGTCGGGGCAGACCTGTCACCCCGCTCAGGGTCTTCCCCTCCTGCAGTGACGTCTTGCTAAGGGCACGGGGCGGAGGCCTGGCCCGTCTGGCTGGTTACGGGATGCTCTCGTGATGACACTCACTCCCAAGCTCCCTACACAGTCAGCCAGGCTCCATCAGGTTCACATACAGTTCAGCGTCTCCTTCTGCCCAGTCCTGCTTCTGCCTCATCACTCTTGTGGGTGTTGATCCCTCATAAATAATTGACACCCTGAACTTTATCTTAGGATCTGTTCCTGAAGAACCCAAGCTGCAACCCCTGGTTATTTATGACCTTACAAATAATCCAAGAGGCAAGGTTATCCTATGGGAATAATTGATAATGTGGAACAGAAGAGAAATGCTACAACATTTAGATAAGAGGGATAAAAAAATCAATTATAGGCTCCTGCTGGCTCTGGACTGCTTTGTTGAGTAGAACCGAGACCTCCGGGGGGTTAGAAGTTGACAGGCAAAGGGAACTAAAGTGACTGCGAGAGTTCAAGGAACGTGGCCTGGCTAGAAGAGAGCGGGTGCGTGTCAGAGAGAACCAGAAATCGAGATGTTCTTAATTCACTTACGATTAGACCTCACTGTAGACAAGAGAGACACCTGAGAATAAACATTTATTTCTCTCTCAGATTATTTAAAAAAATGTTCAGAGGTTGTCGGCCCAAACCTTGACTGGGGGCTCCTCCTGCCAATTCATGAATCATTCTATCGTGTTCGGAGTAAAGCTTAAAAGGTCTCATATGGGTCTCATGTGGGTCTTATCAGGGTCTCTTATGGCTGCTAAAGATCTATCCATCACATCCACGTCCCAGACAGAAGGGTGAAAAATGAGACAAAGAGGGCATGTCACACAATTTTAAGGAGCCTTACTTTTAATTATATCTCACTGATCATAGATTAATCACATGGCCACACCTATAAGTAAGGGAGGCTGCAGAATTTAACATTTAAACGAGGCAGCAACATACACAGGTGAAAAAAATTCTTTTTATCACAGTTGAAGAATATATTACCATGTTTTCCTTCAGATGATGGAAACAAATCAGAGAAAATAATAAAACCCCTAAAATGTAGTGTCTTGAAAATAATGGTGGCAGTAAAACATTTTAGAAATTATGAATAATTATTTGACATATGATGGAGAATGACAGAAGATTTTGGACATATTCTATTGAATGTTAATATTAATACTTATCTAACATGTTTTGTTTTTTAAGGTCACAAAATTATTCTTAGAATATTTATGACCTAGTATCATAGCAATTTTGAAACATATAGTATTGTTTTTAATCACAGTGCTGTGCATTAGGTTTCCATAACTTATTCATCTTCTAGTTTCAAGTTTGTAGGGTCTGCATAACTTATTCGTCTTCTAGTTTTGTTTGTAACTTTTAATGACATCTCCCCAGTTCCTCCACCCCTACTCCCTGAATATTGAGCCCTTTCTGTGGACCAGGATCTATGTCAAATGCTTTACATCTATCGTATTGTTGAATGGAGCCTATGGGGTACATGTTCTACACAATCTATTATAGATGAGGAAATGGGGATTTTGAGGAAGGAAGAAACTGGTCAAAGTCATACAGCTCGCAAATGGCAGAGCCGGGCTTTAAACCCCCACTGGTCAAACCCCCCAGCCCGACCACTTGCTCTCTGACTCTCAGATCAAACATTAGAGAGGAGAGCTGGGGCCGGGGAGAGAGGGCTGCAATGGAGGTGCCAGTGGGGGTTGAAACCGTGAGAGCTGAGGACAACCCTCTGGATGGAGGCAATCAGGCAGAGGCAAGAGGAAGCTTGAGTCTCTGGGCTCTTTCTTCTGGGCGAGGAGAAGCAGAGGAGAGACTGGGGAAGAACCAGGTGGGGAGGGCTCCGAGAGACCCAGAGGAAGACTTCTCTGACTGTGAAAAGAGCCAACAATGTCTATAACTCAGACGTTCAGAAAAAGTCAATGATCTGAGCAGTAAGAGGCTACTCATTCTTTAGAAGTGTTGGAAATAGGATGTGCAAATGGGTGGAGGAAGGTTGGGAAAAAATAGATTAATTATTTAAAATCTATGTGCTATGCTTAGTCACTCAGTCGTGTCTGACTCTTTGCCTCCCCATGGACTGTAGCCTGCCAGGCTCCACTATCCATGGGATTCTCCAGGCAAGAATATTGGAGTGGGTTGCCATTCCCTCCTCCAGGGGATCTTCCCCACCCAGGGATGGAACCCAGATCTCCCACATTGCAGGCAGATTCTTTATCATCTTAGCCACCAGGGTTTAAATTCTATATGGTTGTTCTATTGTTAGCAATGGTTGATTGTAACTGTGACTATTTATGGATTGCCTAGGCCATGCTGAATGCTGTTCTAAGGGTTTGTGTGCATCTCATGGGGTAGCTACTCTGAGTATTCCCATTTTGCAGATGAGATAATTGAGTCATCTATGTAAAGCCACACACACAGTTATTTAGTGGCAGAGTTCTGACCCAAGCCCTGCAGTCTGGCTGCTGAGCTCATGGTTAAGAGTCTGGAAAGCCAACAGTTTCTTTAAAAAGTAATGAGTTGGCAAGAGTCCACAGAGGTTCTATTTTCTGAGATAAAATCCCACATCCATTTTCATAGGAATTGTTAAGGGTACTTAGTGATTATTCATTCTTCTTTCCCTAAACATCTGTTTTGAAGAGGAATCCATTTTGTTTGATTTTCTCCTACGTCAGTTTTTAAAGGAAAAATAGTTTAAAAAATTACAGTGAAATTTGAAAATATTAAGAAAACATATATTGCATTTTTTATGGTGAGCTTGTTGCGAGCCTTGAAATGATACCTTATGGTCCTTAGTAAATGTCTCCAGAAAGAAAGAGGGCATTCTCTTTTTGCAGCAAAACATTTTAATAACTATGCACTGGAATAATGATTTTTTTGTGTATCTCAGATTCCTTTATGCCTACAGACTGTTCAGCTGAATGTCATTAGAACCTCTAGAACTTATTTTTGCATAGTTTGAAGGCTCACTTATCGCCTACACAGTCACATGTTGATCTGAAAAAAATCTCTCTCTATATATACATGTTACTGCACACCATGCACACGTGCAGCCTGTTGGGATCTAAGACTTACAGAAGACAGCCTTACAGCATCCTTAACCTTTTCAGGTAACTGGATTTATTCACGTCAATATGTGTTTTCAAAATACTGAGAAGTGATTCTTAAAATATTTCTACCAGGAACCCTATAGTTTGATTTTAGAATAAAATAGTATGGTGGTATTTAAAACCAGAAAAACTCTTGAAAAGTGTTTCTGGTTAGAATCTGCTGGTTGTAAGAATAGGCAGATTTGAAGGGAATAGATTTGCCTTTCCATGCAGACTTATCAGTGAGCAAAATCATTAGTGGGAGGAGAGTTTCACTGTCTGTACAGATGTAAAAATCTAAAGGCAAGAAAAAATAGTAAAGGTTGATCAGAGGAAAAAAAAAACTCAAAATACTGATTTTAAAGAAAAGCACTTAGGATTATATATTCAGTAATAGTATATTTTTTGAAATCTTAAAATGATTACAGAACTGACATTTCTTGGTTTTAAATGTATATTTAATGTTAGATTGCTAGTTACTTTGGGCACGCCTACAGGAACAACAACAACTGATCATTTCTGAGAGTTTATCATATGGTGGAAATGTCTCATGATTCATTTCATTTAAGTATCCCAAATCCCTGTGCATTTAGGTAATCTAGTTTCCTTGTGGAAATAAGGAAGCCATTGCAAATTTTTAATAGTCTCTTTATTCTAATTTCTGGACAAATTTGAAAAGTAGGTAAAGTGTTTTTTTTTGGGGGGGCGTAAATAGTTGCTATTTCAGTTTCCTTTTCATGATGTATAAATTACTTTAAAATGATCTATTTTATTAACTTGAGATTTTTCCTTCTTGCCTGCTGTGTAGTACTTCATTGCACACAGAGAAGACACTTAAGAAACATGTTTTCCTTGTATTATCTTCTGTGTTGCCTCTTAACATCCCACATTTGGAATGCTAGCCATTTCTGACCTAGGAAACATTCTATTATATAATGCGATGTAGTCAGACAAGTGACAGTGGAAGGCTAAATTACAGTAGCTCCTGTCTTACCTCTAATGAGGTCAGTCGTGGGGAGAAAAGCTTTGCTTTTGATTTTCTATTTCTTTACTCTTGTCCCCTAACACCTTTGTCTCTGACCTTTTCTTTTCTGTAGGGTAGGCATGCACTATTAATGAATTCACCCAACAAACAAACATTTAGTGTCTCCTCAAGGTTAAGTACCAGGGATGCAGTCGTGATTCAAAAAGCCATCATTAATGACTGTCTTCATGGAAGACTACTTGGCAGTGTTGGCCCAGGACACGTCCCATCCTGGGGGAATATACTGGCTACTGTAGCCATCGGCTGGTTTTTGCCTCTGTGGAAATTATGGTGTCAAACCTAAAATCAAAAGGAAAGATCATCCCAAAGTGCTTTGATTCACCGGCATCTTTTCAGCCAATTACTCTGCATACGGACTTTCAGGACAAACCTTCTGTCCAAGTTGTGATTGATTCTGTAGGAGAAAGAGCCTTGAATGTTGGGTCTATTAACATGCTGCTGGAGTGTTCTGGAACTCGTGGTGAATCCAGTCTTCAACAATTGTGGGCAAGTCAGAGGGTCTGTAAAAGATATTTAGGATGACAGTGACAAGGATGAAGATGATTAAAATATGCCTTCCTGTTTTGTTTTGGAGTGAACACATTAAGGGGAAAACAGAGGACACTGCAAGAAAACACAGGCATATTCTGAGACTGTATCCACTAGAGATTTTTGTTAAATCTTATACATTTCATCTGTCCTAGAAAGAAAGAGAGAAATTAACATTTATGGTGCGCCTGCTTTGTGTGGGGCCAAACATTGGGGTCTTATATATCATGAGACGTATGAAATATGTCTTTAATTTTCATATTCACCCTCTGAGATTTGGATGCCTTTATTATGCCCATTGTATAGATGGAGAAACACAAGTTCTTGGATTTAAAGTAACTACATGCTTTCATCGGCTAATAATTAGTAGATTTATTATTGGAATCTGATTCCACGTTTCATTTTTTCCATTAGCAGAATTAATACATTGATGGTGTAGACCATAAGCCAGGGCTCCCACATTACTTTAGATATTATCAAAAATAAATATTATTAGAAGAATTAATATATTGAAGGTATAAAACATCAGAGATCACACATTACTCTAGATATTTTTGAAGATAAATATTGTTTATAAATATAAGGAAATACTTGTCATAAACAGATTTAATCATTCAACAATATTTTTCTGAGTCTGTGCTGCACTATCCATATTGAAATTTAGATAGCTTTAGCATTTGTACCAATACAATTTGACTTTTTGCTGTTATCTCATTTCCAATTTAAAGTTATGTATGTTGCAAAATAATGATGCATTCCTT
Source organism: Bison bison bison (assembly GCF_000754665.1). Taxonomy (NCBI): domain Eukaryota; kingdom Metazoa; phylum Chordata; class Mammalia; order Artiodactyla; family Bovidae; genus Bison; species Bison bison. Next base: position 4,474,122 of record NW_011494842.1, on the reverse strand, counting down.
TTATATAGAACTACATGGAAACAATAAGAGAATAACAGTGATGAAAGGTAGAAAAGTCAGTGTGTAGCCGGCCACATTTTGGGAACGAATACTGGAGGCTTGGGGAAAATGTTCATCTGAGCCCAATTCTCTTTAATGTGGTTAAAAACAAAATCTTTGCTGGCTACTGATTCCTGAACCTTTCTTATCACTTTTCTGTAAACAAGTATTTCTAAGCTAAGGCTGGCAGAGGCAGTTAGCAAATAAGAGTCCATGTGAACCTGGGTTCTAGCCAGGCACACCAGGTTTAAAATCTGATTGCATCTTATGCTGGTTAAGCAAGTAATTCAATCTCCCTGAGTCTTATTTTTCTTACTCATCTAATGGACATCATAATTCTCTTGCTGGCTTGTTGTGAGAAATTCAAGAGATGATCTATATTAAAAGCACCAAGAATAGTATCACATAAAACTTGTTAAGTGGTGTATTTATACAGAGTATATGTAGGATACAATCTGTTCTGTGATGAGTGGGTGGAGCATGTGGGGTGGCCAGGGTGACAGACCACGGCAGCCAAGACTGGGAGGAGTGATCTAGACCAGAGAAGCTTCTCCATTTCCTCCAAGGACCCCGGCCCCTCACACACCCTTTGGATGCTGATTCCTTGCATCCATCCTTAAAACATTCATAGCTTTGGCATTGGGTGTTGCTGTTTTTATATCTGATCTGTCTTCAAAGAAGCAAAATTATACAGTGATTAAATCACTCTTATTGTGTTGCAGGAAGGGGGCGCCCTTCCAGGGCATGAAAGTGGGCTCTTGTCTAAACACAAAAATGAACTGTCCCAGGAAACACACGCGCTGACAAAGCAAGAGACACTATTGGGAAGGGGTGCCCAGGTGGAGAGAAGCAGGGTCAGGGAACCCAGGAGAACTGCTCTGCCACGTGGCTCGCGGCTCCAGGTTTATGGCAGTGGGGTTAGTTTCCAGGTTGTCTCTGGCCAGTCATCTTGCTTGGCCCATATTTGGTCTGACTTAGGGTCCTTCCTGATGGTGTGTCTCTCAGCCAAGATGGAAATCAGTGCAAAGGATTCTGAGAGGTTGGTAGGACGTATTATGGGCTTGTGTCTCCTCCCTCCTTTGTGCCCCTCCCAAATTACCCTGGTTAGTGTTCTGTAGCCACAGCGTGTTCCTTATCAGGATACCTCCTGATGTGAAGCAACTCAGGGAAATGGTTTTCATTGTGCTTGGCCAAGGCAGGTGGTTTCGGTCAATGGTTCCCTAACAACTGTATACTCCTTCAACACGGAAATCTCTCTTGCCCTCTCTGAGACCTCCATACAACGCTCATGAATGCACATGGTCACTCATTTATGTAATGGACATTTATTGAGCCTCCACTACATGATAGTTCCTGTATTAGATGCTGGGGATACAGCAGGGAAAAAAATAGAAATTTCCCAGTGTTCTAGCGCTTTCATTCCAATCAGGGAACCAGATACTAAAGAATTCCCGATACATATAACCATATCAATTTTTAAAAGTCTTTATTGAGTTTGTTACAATATTGCTTCTATCTTACGTTTTGGTTCTTTGGCTGTGAGGTATGTGGGATTTTAGCTCTCCGACCAGGGATCAAAGCTGTACCCCCTGCACTGGAAGGCAAAGTCTTAACCACTGGACTTCCAGGGAAGTCCGGCTATATATTAATTTTAATAGTAGCACCTGCTATGAAGAAGTAAATAGAAGCCGGATTTGTTTGATCACTTACATGTTTCTTAGCAAACTTTTCTGGATACGTCTATTGTTTTCCTCAAATTTGTTTCCCATGTCAGGAAGAGAGACTATTTGTTCTATACGGTTTGTTTTAACAGCAATACCTTAAGAGTCTCTTGGCTGGAAGGTACTGCAGTAATATCTGTATAGTTAAGAAGTGGGAAGGATGCCCTACTTCAGCCATCAGTAAGGCCAGATTTTAAAGAGAATTTTGGATTGTATTTGCCGGTTGCAAACTTCAACAAACTTCACTTTCTTTTGGGAATCGATTATTCAACAGAACAGTTTGTGTTCTTTAGTAAGACAGACATCATTAAAACTCTATGTTTGTGAAATGCTTCATGGTCTTAGGCAGACCCTGGGTGACCTTCTTATCTCTAGAAAACAGTAGTTGTAATTGGAGGCTAGACTCTCCCCTCCTCCCAGCCTTGATCCTGTGTCAGTAATTCACTTGGTCTTCATCATCCACGACTGAGGCCTATTTTTTGATGAGGTGCCATCACTTTCTATTCCATTGAGGATGGCTTCTATAGAAATTTTTCTAGATACATGTGCTCTGGGAGGCTGTATGTAGTTACTAGCCAGATGACTGAAGCATGCTACTATAATGCATGGCTATTATGCTTTTTTTAAGTAAAAAATTATGTTTTCCATCAATATAAGAAATACTCTATAATACCAACAATTATTAATAAAACAAGGGAAAGAAAATGATTAAAGAGACACAGAGAAAATAGCAAAATAGTGGATTAATTTTATTGGTTCTCATGTTGTAAAATGACTCAAGGAAAAATTCAAATAGGGCAAAGGATAGGGGATAACATGTTTCCTCTCCCAAATATGATCATACCAATATGTCTAAATATTGCTTTCTGCTTGGGAGAGGGAATGAGAAAAAAAGAAAGATCAGAGGGGTAAGGACAGAATGAGACTTTGGAAAAGAGCTTCCTGATTGTTTGAATTCATGTGGAATAAACTTATGAACCATTGACAAAGGACAGAACATGGAGATGAATGTGGTCTCTAGGATTTGCTGAGGCTACCCTATTCAGTAGGGATTAGGAATTAAGAATTTTATGTATATGTGGTATATACATATACGATGATATATATATTATATAAATATGTGCATATATAGCAAGATAATGGATTAATGTCATTGTTTCTCATGTTGTAAAATGACTTAAGGAAAATCATATACATATACAGGGTTGGCCAAAAGGTTCGTTCCATAAGATGGTATGGAAAAACCTGAATGAACCTTTTGGTCAACCCAATATATACATTTTCATATATACAAATCTTTGTTCCTATTCCCTACTGAATAACATCAAAACACCTTAATTCAAGATCTCTGATGATCTACAAAGAAGAGGAGAGATGAATCTGGACGTAGAAAGTAGAACAGTGGTTACTTGGGGATGGGGGGTGTGGGGAATGGGGAATTATTGCTCAATCGGAGCAGAACGTCAATTTGACAAAATGAAAAAAGTTCTGTGGATGATTAATAATGATGGTTGCACAGCAATGTAAGTGTCCTTAATGTGCTCACTAAACTGTACACTTTGTAAAGGTTAAAATGGTATATTAAAAAAAGGTCTCTGATGATCCACACTGAACCTATGTTTGTAGCCTTATTTGCCTTTATTCTGATGTACGCTACTTACCAGGCTTCCCTGGTGCCTCAAAGGGTAAAGAATCTGCTGCAGTGCAGGAGACCTGGGTTCTACTGAGTAACAGTAGTACTCACAGCAGTAACACACATTATTTGCCTGGCACAGAGCTTTACATGCTGAATTTAATAAGTACTGTTCTGTGAACCCTGTGAAATAAGCACTATTCTGATCCACATTTCACTGGTGGAGGAATGAGCCTTTGAGAGGTCCTGTAACTACCCCACCCAAGGTCCTCCAGCCAGTGGGTTGTCTGACTCTTCGGCCCCATGCCTTGCAGCCCACCCTGAGGCTTTCTCTCAAAGCTCAGTTGGTAAAGAATCCACCTGCAATGAAGGAGACCCTGGTTCTATTCCTGGGTCCGACTCCCGGGTCGGGAAGATCCCCTGGAGAAGGGATAGGCTACCCACTCCAGTATTCTTTTGCTTCCCTGGTGGCTCAGCTGGTAAAGAATCTACCTGCAATGTGGGAGACCTGGGTTTGATCCCTGGGTTGGGAAGATCCCCTGGAGAAGGGAACAGCTACCCGTTCCAGTATTCTGGCCTGGAGAATTCCAGGGACTGTATAGTCTGTGGGGTCGCAGAGAGTCGGACACGACTGAGCAACTTTCGCTGCTGCTTACTGCTGGTCTGATAGGGGCCTTTGCTCAAGCTTGTCTCTCTGCCTGAAATAAGGGCTATTCTGCCTCATCTTCAGAGGTCTCACTCCCCTGCTCTGCTAAGTGAAAGTGAAAGTGTTAGTCACTCAGTCACATCTGACTCTTTGCAATCCCATGGACTGTAGCCCTCCAGGCTCCTCTGTCCATGGAATTCTCCAGGCAAGAATACTGGAGTGGGTTCCAATGCCCTCCTCCAGGAGATCTTCCTGACCCAGGGATCAAACCTGGGTCTCTCTCAGTTTACCATCTGAGCCACCAGGAAGGCTCCAATTCTTCTAAGTCCAGCCTGAACGTTTCTTTATCCTTGAACTACTCACCCCAGATGACTGTGATCTCACCACCCTCCAAAAGTTCCTCTAAGTCTTTGCTACTCATAGTGTCACAGACCAGTAGGTAGGCACCACTGGGAGCTCGTGGGAAATGTCAAATCTGGGGCCACAGATCTCCTCAGTCAAAAACTGCATTAAAAATATTTTATGAAATATAGCTGATTTACAATGTACAATTTCTGCTGTACAACAAAGTGATTCAGTTATTTGCATATTTACATTCTTTTTCAGATTCTTTTCCATTGTGGTTTGTCACAGGATATTTAAGAAACTGCATTTTAACATGATTTCAAGTGATTTATGTATCAACTTTGAGAACTGCAGTATGGGAATTTTTCTTTTCTTTTTTACTTTGCATCTCTATTCGTACACCTGTTTTATATTCTCAATTGGACTGGAAGCTCTTTGAGGGCAAGAGGGCGGTATAGTCTCTTGAGTATCCATAAATACACCTTGCATAGAAAAAGGCACAATTTATTTTCTGATGTCTTACAGTATTCACTTTAAAAATTTAGATCATTAAACTGTATGGTATTAAACATAATGTGTGTATGTGCAATTTGGACAAATGTTGGACAAAAGATACAAAGAGACCAAAAAACCCAACTACCATTTCTGAAGAGCTGAGAGCAAAAAACCTCGGTGTCAGGAGCAAAAGTAGAATACTGCACATATCTCCTGCACGCAACACCATCAGTTCAGTTCACTTCAGTTGTTTAGTCAGGTCTGACTCTTTGTGACCCCATGGACTGCAGCATGCCAGGCCTCCCTGTCCATCACCAACTCCCGGAGTTTACTTAAACTCATGTCCATTGCGTTGGTGATGCCATCCAACCATCTTATCCTCTGTCGGCCCCTTCTCCTCCTGCCTTCAATCTTTTCTGGCAAAAGGGTCTTTTCCAATGAGTCAGCTCTTCGCATCAGGTGGCCAAAGTATTGGAATTTCAGCTTCAGCATTAGTCCTTACAATGAATATTCAGGACTGACTTCCTGTAGGACGGACTGGTTAGATTTCCTTGCAGTCCAAGGGACTCTCAAGAGTCTTCGCCAACACCACGGTTCAAAAGCATCAATTCTTCAGTGCTCAGCTTTCTTTATAGTCCAACTCTCACATCCATACATGACTACTGGAAAAACCATAGCCTTGACTAGACAGACCTTTCTTGGACCTTTTGAGGGAGGTCGCCATCATCTTCATTGCCTTCACTATAGCTTGGCCTTGGGTCAAACAACAGGGAGGGAACACAGCCCCGCCCATCAACAGAAAATTGGATTACAGATTTACTGAGCATGGCTCCACCCATCAGAACAAGACCCAGTTTCCCCCACAGTCAGTCTCTCCCATCAGGAAGCTTCCATAAGCCTCTTATCCTTATTCATCAGAGGGCTGACAGATGGAAAACCACAATCACAGAAAACTAACCAATCTGATCACATGGACCACAGCCTTGTCTAACTCAATGAAACTATGAGCCATGCTGTGTAGGGCCACCCAAGACAGACGGGTCATGGTGGAGAGTTCTGACAAAACGTGGTCCACTGGAGAAGGGAATGGCAAACCACTTCAGTATTTTTGCCTTCAAAACCCCGTCAAGAGTATGAAAAGGCAACACCATCAGAGGGATGGGCAGGCCACCTAAGCTAGTCCCCTGGCCCAATCCCTGGACACACCCGTACCCTCTCCCAGTGTGAGGAATGCTTGCCCCTCCTCAGGGAGAGAGCAGACATGGGAACTTGTCATTTGCTCTCCTCCCCACCACTGCAGCAGGGGCCCTGATAAAGCCTTGCCTGAAAAACAAGTACTAGGTTATTTGGAGTAGTTTTCCCCAACGTGCTAGTTTTCCCCAGCATCACTTTCGACAATTGTTTTACTTGTAGTGTTTCCACAAATTCGGGCTTCTGATAAGCAGGGAAAATGTTAAGTGGTATAATCTAGGTCCCTAAAATAACTCCTTCATTCCTTCCCAGAGCTTTTGGTCTATAACCAGCTCTTGCAACAGAACAACTTGCATCGCCAAAGCACAAATACAGATATTACAGATTTGGAGAAAAACCAATACTCAGAAAATAGAAGTACAAAAACGGAAGATGCCGATCAATTCCACGTGTCAAGTTTGGAAGTTTTCTGCAGTTGGGACACTCACTGTCTTCCAGGAACCTTGGAATGTTGTTTTGACAGATTTTTGATTCCAAGCTCTATTTGAGAGCAAATTTGGTTAATAGCAAGACTTCAGTCACTGCCGATGCTGGTGTAGCATTGCTCACTACGTACATGCCAAGGACCAAGAATTAAAGCTACTGATTTTAAGAAGGAATCGCTGTGTGTTTTCTCGTTCTTTATTTAGACCCAGTGTTTGCGTGTATTTGTGCCTCTAAATGTTCTCAGCGAGTGTGACCAACTGATTGCTGAGATTGTCAGCTGTGCGGGCCCTTCAATCAGCTTCTTGTTGCTGTACAATCTGGCTCCTCTGTTCTTTTTGCAGAATGTTTAATTGGACTATGTGCATGAAAAGAAAAGGGAAATGCATATAGGTGGCAATACTTTTTTTTTTTTTTTTTACTTCTACTGGCTCCATTTCAGCAGTCAATCTGACCTCTCCTGAAGTTCCAAATCTAAAAACTGTCTGAGCATGAATCTGCTCTTTGGAGCTGACAAAAATTCTTCTGTTCAGGGAGGAGTCCACATTACCTCTTTTTAGAATTCTTTTCTCCCCGCGAGTGTGTGTGTTGTTTCAGGGAGCGGCTCCCTTCCCACCTCACTCATTGGTTTGCTCACTCCCTTATGGGATGAATCAATGCTTCCAGAAACCCAGGGGCTTCCGAGGGACTGCGGGAACAATTGCTTCCAAATGAACTCGTGCGTCTTAGCAGGGAGCGTGCAGACCACACCCCAGGTAAAAGGAAGGCTTTCCTTCCTGCTTTCGAGAACTTTGAAAGGCTGTGCACTGTGGTGTTTGCTGCAAGAGGGTTTGTGAGAGAGATGCCCGGGTGTAGATAAATTTGACTATGTCAAAATGAAATGTTATAGGCAGTTAGTGGAAAGGATGAGCAGATAGAGCAAAGCTGCTTACTGGCAACCGAAGAAGATGCTGAGGACGGTCCTTGGTGGAGTGTAAGCGCTGACACCCTGTCTTGTCTCTTCTCAATAAGAGGCTAGTGGCCATCTGTGAGTGTGGGTGTCAACATCAGAAGAAGAGAGCATTTCGAGAAAGAGAAGGAAGGAAGGCATTGCTCCTGGAAACTGAGCAAAGAAACACTCAGCCCGCATGGCATGAGGGAAAGCAGTTTCTTAAATTATTGGTCGGCTGGCCGGTGAGAAGGTGACAGTCTCAGAGTTTCAAGTGCTTGAAACCATATTTAGGGAAAGCTTTTCATCCTTTCAGCTCTAATTTCTATTATTAAACTAGTTTCCCAAGGATAAGAACTGAGATGTGTTTTTAAACAACGCTGACAAAGTGTTAATTGGCATTTAACCAGTGCAGTGATATTAACATGCATCTGTTTCTGCTTTGTGTGGAAAATGATTTTTCATCTCACCATAGCGATTCACTTCTGGGCTTTTTGGAACCTGGCCACGGTGTGCAGTAAACAGCAAAATTTTTCTTTTTCTTTCCCCAATAAGGGATTCAGCAGTCAAGCAGCCTGTTGTATAGCATAGCTAGTGTAATTTCAAATCCTTTCCAACTAAATTCTGTGCAAAAACTCTGTGCATCCGTGGTAGGATAAGAAGATGGTACGGAAATGTGATGAAAAGAGCCACATGCCAACATTGTACTCTCAGCTTAAAAGCAAATACCAAACCATTGCCCCTTTTTGAGGATGATCTGAGGTTACATGTGTGGACAGGAATTTATCTGTGATCTTCTGACAGTAACCTAGGAAGATGAATAAGCCTTTAGTACTATTGGATTTTCCATTTTTAATGTTATTCTTGATGATATTATGTATTGGTTCAACTAAAAATTCTCAAAAAATGTTCTTTTTACCTGGTGAAGAACTTTTATGTAGGCTGTGGCTATTTGTAGGAAAATACAGCAATAAAGGAGAAGGAAACAATTCTACTTATTTTCAGTTGCTTTCATTGTCAACATATGGTTACTTTTAGAAATTCCTTTGAGGACATCCTTCTAAAAGCACACCATATTCATTGGAGCATCCGTGTTTATTGTATCACATTTCCATTTTATTCACTAAAATTGTAGCTATTAGCCTTTAAAAAGTCAATAGTTTATGATGCATCAATAGTGACGTTCTATTTGTATTTTGGGAACTTACGTAGCAAGCCTTTTGGGGAAGTAAATTTTTGTCATTGTACATGCTTTAGAAAGTAAAACCACTTATTGTTAATAAAAGTGATACATATTTTGTAACCACAGGGAAGTGAATTGAAGTCTTTCATACATTAGTGTTTAAATTTCGTCTAGATAGAACCTAAAGTAGACCTGTAATCATTCTGTGGGGAGATGAGGACAGGCCTACAGAACCCAAGGACAAAGTCAGTTTCACCTCTTCTTTGACTCTTAAAGGACTGTCTTTATTTCTTACCCAAATGAAATTCTGTGATAAATTATCTGAGCTACCCTCAGTGATTTCCTTGCTAAAACCTCTCTCCCTCTATCATGATATTGATGAGATTAGTCATGTAAAGAAACCTTCCTAGAAAAAAAATCCCTCTGGAAAGGGTCTTGTATTGTGTATCACTGATACAGGCTACTGGACTCCCCGAATCTCATGAGGGATCTCATGTCTCTTCCTACAAAGGAAAGCATTGCTTTATTATTTTTCAGGTGATAAGCTACCAACTGGGAACTGTGACCTGACTGCCATGGTGGAATAATGACAATTATTTTTAAAGGCAGAAAATAATAGTGAAAAATGAAAGTTGGCTCAGAGGATTTGCTGTGTAATTTTTATGCCCTAAGGAATATGCATTGTTTCCAGAAGGTAGAGGTGTCTTAGTTTTCTGGTTTGCTGTTCAGTTGCTAAGTTGTGTCCAACTCTTTGTGACCCCTTGGACTGCAGCATGCCAGGCTGCCTTGTTCTTCAGTATCTCCCGAAGTTGGCTCAAACTCATGTTCATTGAATCAGTGATGCCGTCCAACCATCTTATCCTCTGTCACCACCTTCTCTTGCTCTCAGTCTTTCCCAGCATCAGGGTCTTTTCCAGTGAATTGGCTCTTTGCATCAGGTGCTTCAGCTTCAGCATCAGTCCTTCCAGTGAATATTCAGGATTGATTTCCTTTAGGATTGACTGGTTTGGTCTCCTTGCAGTCCAAGGGACTCTCAGAAGTCTTCTCTAGCACCACAGTTTGAAAGCATCAATTCTTTGGCGCTCAGCCTTCTTTAGGGTCCAACTCTCACATCCCTACATGACTACTGAAAAAACCATAGCTTTGACTATTCGGACCTTTGTGGGTAATGTGATGTCTCTGCTTTTTAATATGCTGTCTAGGTTTGTCATAACTTTTCTTCCAAGGAGAAAGCGTCTTTTAATTTCATGGCTGCTGTCACTGTCTGCAGTGATTTTGGAGCCCAGGAAAATGGTTACCAGAAAGTTGTATCCTGCCGTAAGTGGTCCAGAGTTAGTTCGTTAGACCATCTATAACTTGGTGAAATCTCCTGCAAGGGTATCTAGTTCTCTTTATTTGATTGTGTGTTCACACACATAAAATCTGATTAGCAATCTCCTGTCCCAAGTGTCAGCTGATCCTGGTGACACCTGACCCTTGCCTCGTGCAGTGTTGCCGTACTGTCTTCTCCAGCCCAGCCCTGCAGTCCCAGCGTGGCTTTTGTTGTCACAACTAGAGTCTTGTTGGCCTTCTTGTCTCCCAGTTCCTTGACCTTCACAGGCTCAGTGCCTTTCCTGTTTTTTCATCTCAAGTACTCAGGCTTAACTCCATTGATTTATTATTTTCTGATGATAAGCTACAACCTGGGAATTGTGACCTGACTGTTATGGAGGAATAATGACAATTATTTTGAAAGGCAGAAAATAATATTGAAAAATGATAGTTGGCTCAGAAGGGTTGGTCTGTGTATTTTTTATTCCTTAAGGAATGTGTGTTGTTTCTAGAAACCCGAATCCTAACTGTACCTGGTTATAAGCCTAGAACTGATGATCAGCTGGACTTACCATGCTACCGGATCTCAAGCTCTCTCTTGCATCCTGTACTGTGACCCCCACTGTTCTCCCAAATACCCACCGTGCTTTCAGATCTGATTTCTCAGCCATAGAGCCTGCTAGTCTCTTAGAGTGAGGTCCCCCTTCTTCCTGTCTGCACTGAGCTCCCTGGCTGATACTTTGCTTTCTCTCATTGGTGCCCTCGGTTTCCTGACACGCACAACATTCTTCTGCCAGAACCAACTCTGAACATCAGTTCTATAAATGCTGCGGTTCACTTTCTCCGTTCCTATGACAGGCAGTTGAGCATCCCTGGAGAGATTATCCAACAACCAAGCAAATTGCTTTCATGACAAATTCTTGGATTTACATTTGGGCTGGACTCTCACAATAGCCTGTCGATCCTTTTATTATTCATGGTCTGGCCTCTTTCTTATTGCTGTCAATGATGTTCCAGGCTTATTTTTATCTTAAAATCCAATGTCACCTTTACGAGTTCTTCTTCAGCTACTGGGCCACTAAATGGTAAAGCCTGGATGCTTCAGCCTTGGACCTCTTTTTTCCTGTTTGTGTCTGTATCCCTGGTGATCTCATTTGGTCTCATGGTTTTCAAAGCCATGTATAGGTTAACAACTCTAATAATTTTATCTCCAGCACAAACTCTGCTCTGAACTTTGCTTCTCCTATCCCCACATTTCCTCTTGGATGTATTTTTGTCATATCAAATTTGATCTTTATTCTCAAACCAGTGCCACCTCTTATTTTCCTCACGTCTATGAAGACTATTTCTTATCTTTCAGTTATTCAGGTCAAAAACTTGGTATGTCTTAACTCTTGTCTGCCTCTTGCATCTCGCATCTAATTTTTCAGCAAATTCTAAGTTTTTCCTTTAAATTATAGCCAACCCAAGTTTTACCTATCATTTTTTCTCCTGTGGAGTATTATACTAGTCTTCATAGCACTTAGCTCAATTGAAAATTCTACCTTTATCTTATTTATTTTGCTTCCTGTCTCCCTCCCACTAGAATGGGTAGAGGTTTTGTTCATATCACCAAGCCCTAAAATAAAGCCTAGCACCTGGTAGGCATTTAATAAGATTTTAAGTAAATGAAAGTATTATAGAAGGCAATGTAATCAAGTGAGGTTTGGTTTAGTAGGAGTGGAATAGAAGGACTGATGGTCCGATAAAAGGACAAAGATGTAGGTGGGTGACTAGAAGCTGTGATGAGGGGTTTGGAGGTTCTCTTCTGTTTGCTTCAATTATCTCAGTGAAATGGGAAACAAAGTTTTTAGCTCAGAGTGAGAAGCAGATGCAGGTGTTTGCAGAAAGCAGAGAAGATGTGAGCTTTCTATGTGCGTGGGAGAGTAAATGGGCTCTGGATCTATCAATGTATAGTATGATTCCACATATACATGTTGGTGTCTGATATTTGTTTTTCTCTTCCAGATAGAGAAAAGCAGGGCAGGAATAGAGACGCAGATGTAGAGAACAGACATACGCATATGGAGGGGGAAGAGTTGGGTGAGATGAATTGGGAGGTTAGGATTGTCAGATACACTCTGCATGCATGTGTGCTCAGCCTTGTCTGACTCTTTGTGACCCCATGGACTGGGGCCCGCCAGGCTCCTCTGTCCAAGGATTTTCCAGGCAAGAATATTGGAGTGGGTTGCCATTTCCTCCTCCAGAGGATCTTGCTGACCCAGGGATCAAACCCATGTCTCCTGCATCTCCTGCATTGGTGGGTGGATTTTTTACCGCCGAGCCGCCTGGGAAGCCCACATATATATGCTATGCTGTGTAACATAGATAGCTAGTGGGAACATGCTATAAAGGGCAGGAAGCTCGGCTGGGTGCTCTGTGATGTCCTGGAGGAGTGGGATCGGGGGTGGAGTGTGAGGTTGGTCAGAGAGGGAGGAGATATATTTGCACATAGCTGATTCACTTCACTGTACAGTAGAAACTAACATAACATTGTAAAGCAATCATAGTCTAATAAAAAATATAGTAAGATTATAGAGTAGTATGAAAGGACCTACTTGAGGCTCAGAGCCACTCATCTTAAGTGAAACCAGCAAGCACGGTCCTGTAACTTTTTCCCCAGCCGCATTTACCTCTGTGATGCCAGAGTAGAGTTGGTAGGGGTTAGAGTCAATGAGCACCATGATTTACCCAAAGGGGATGATGACGTGAGAGAAGGCAAGGCTTTGGAGGGGTGTCCACAGGAGTAGTTGTATCAGACATTGAAACTGGCTAAAAAAAGGAATCTGGGAAAACTTACTGCTGGAAGGATCAGTAGACTTCCATTTTGATGGGTTCCCAGAAATGCTGGTTAGAGAACCAGAGGAATGATGTGGAAAGAAGTGTTGGTCAGAGAAGGAAAACACTCCAAAATTATGGAAGGCTTGTTGTGGCTGTTGGTTGTTGCCAGGGATGTGAAGGGCAAGGAAGTGTAGAGGTCAGTGACATATGCTACTAGAAAAATTACCCGTGGGATATAGCGTTAGAAGGAATGGAATTAACCCTAGAACTAAATCTTCAAAGAAAGAAGGGGTTGACTTGGTTGTGGGCAGCTGACTGCAACAAGGATAGGTAGGTAGTGAAGGGCGTTATCTGGTGCATATCAGGAACTTCAGACTTGGAGGTTTGTAGGGGTGAGGGATGGAGAAGGCAATGGCACCCCACTCCAGTACTCTTGCCTGGAAAATCCTGTGGACGGAGGAGCCGTAGGCTGCAGTCCATGGGGTCGCTAGGAGTCAGACACGACTGAACGACTTCACTTTCACTTTTCACTTTCGTGCATTGGAGAAGGAAATGGCAACCCACTCCAGTGTTCTTGCCTGGAGAATCCCAGGGACGGGGGAGCCTGGTGAGCTGCCATCTATAGGGTCGCAAAGACTCGGACACGACTGAAGCGACTTAGCAGCAGCAGCAGGGGTGAGGGAAGAAGAAGAATGGTCTGGAAGCTGTAAAGAGAACAAGGAGGACGCTTATCCTATTCTAGACTTAGTGTGAGAGGAGATGGTCACTGAGAACTTGCTGGGAAGCAGAGGCCTTCAGAGGGGCCTGTGGTTTACGAGCTACAGCAAGCGAAGAAGAGGTTCAGGATGTGCAGGGCTGTGTGACAACTGCCTGAATTCCAGACAGTGAAGGATGAGAAGTTTCCAAGAGCTGGATAAGTGTATGTTTCTGAAACTCTACCTCTGAACACTGGTGCCAAATAGAAATGTAGAGACAGGGTTTTGGATGAAGGAGAAAGAATAGCTTTTATGCTCTGTCAGGCCAAGGGGGCCACAGCGGGCCAGTGCCTGCACGGTTGTGCATCCCTCCCTGGAGGGGGTCACGAGGAGTCAGTGTTCAAGGAGCAGGGCGTGGTCAGCTCGTGGACGTTCTTCTGATCGGTTGGTGGTGAGATAATTTGGAGTCCACATCATTCACCTTCCGGTTCCAACCGGTCTGGGGTCTATGTGCTTGTAGGCAGTATACAATTAACTTCTACCACCTGGTGAGGGTTTCAGTATCTGCAAAACAGCTCAAAGAACATGGCTCAGAATATTATCTATAGTCCTTGAGGAAGAACTAAATGTCTTTGACTTTGTTTAGTGGCTAAGCTATTATTTTGTCTTGCTTGACTGTTTTCCTTTTTTCTAGTTTCTCTGATTAAATTTATTCTTTGACTAAAGTTTTTCTACAGACAAAAGTCAGGTGGAGGGCATGAGTGGGGGTCTATTCTGGGAAAGCCTCAGAGGGTCGTGCGCAGTTACAAGTACAAGAAAGGAACAAGACTAGGGCTGTACGTGGCACACAGGGATACAGGGATGGCTGGGTTTCTTGAGGGGCTGATGTGATCCGGGTTAAAGGGCATGTTGCGATAAGGCATGGTGGCAAGGCTGGAAGGGAGAGGAGCATGGGAGGCCCTGCTGGGACCATTGCATTTCCTATGACGAGCAGGGAGGTGGCGACATGGTAGTGTCACCTTGACTAGATGGGGCTAATTGCATCACAAATATGGTTTAAATGCAAGATGATTCCTGTCACTTTCCAGCTTCTCCCAGTGCCCCACAGTGGGATCTTTTCTGTGTCTTCATTCATTTTCTCTGTTCACAGAGGAGGCTATATTCTTTCTGTTGTTTACTTTTATTTATTTATATTTTGGCCTCACTGTGCGGCATGCAGGATCTTAATTGATATACCAGGAATTGAACCTACGTCGCCTGCTTCCCTGGTGGCTCAGAGGTTAAAGCATCTGCCTCCAATGTGGG
>NW_011494842.1:4429130-4459227 GCF_000754665.1 Bison bison bison | reverse complement strand
ACTGAACGACTTCACTTTCACTTTTCACTTTCGTGCATTGGAGAAGGAAATGGTAACCCACTCCAGTATTCTTGCCTGGAGAATCCCATGGACGGAGAAGCCTGGTAGGCTACAGTCCAAGGGGTCGAAAAGAGTCAGGCACGACTGAGCGACTTCACTTCACTTCCTTCCTTCCCCTGCAATGGAAGGGCGGAGTCTCTGACGTCCCTGTTCCTTTGTTTTTTTTTCTGCCTGTGTCCTCCAGGACCGAGTTTCACTTTCCTTCTTACTGGCTCTTTCCCCAAGTCTACAGATAGTCTTCCTGTCTGTCCCATTAGAGACCAACACAGGCATCTCTTTGACCGGACTTTCCTCTCTAACTTCTCTCCATCTCTCTTCCTACTTCTCATCCAACTTCTTGAAAGAGATCTCCAACATCATCTTCTCTTGCCATCTTTCCATTCAGTCCTCCAACTACCACTCTTCGATTTCTGTCCTGATCGTCAGGCTTGGGTCTTTTAAGACCAGCATCACCCACCTGACATTCTGACGTGATTAAATCATTCCCCATCACTTGGTTCTCATTGTCAATAGGGCAAAACCCGGGCTTGATCTACATGCAGTATTGCTTTCCATGCCTCTACTTATCTGATTTTCTCAGCGTGGGAGAGCCTTCTCTTCCCCTCCACCAGGACTTAGATTCAAGGTGCTGCCTTTTATGGAGCTTCCGGGACTCGGCAGGCGCCCAGCCATCATTGCTTTTTCCCTTCCTAGTTTGTGCTTCCCTGGTGGCTCAGAGGTTAAAGCGTCTGCCCCCAATGTGAGAGATCTGGTTCGATCCCTGGTTTGGGAAGATCCCCTGGAGAAGGAAATGGTAACCCACTCCATGGACAGAGAAGCCTGCAGGCTACAGTCCAAGGGGTCGCAAAGAGTTGGACATGACTGAGCGGCTTCACTTCTGTTCTGTGCACACCATTTTCCTACTTGTGAGAGATCTATTAACTGTTCCCTTTTGCTGTTGTCTCTCTGGCTTCTGAGTGCCCGCCACATGGTAAAAACTTAACACAATAATTTTTGAATGAATAAAGGATGAATGAGAGAGAAGGTATATCCTTGAGAAGAGGCATTGGTATATTGATAGCCAGGAAAGTACATTTTCAACTTTCCATTCACATTTTAGCCTACTCATTAATGATGCATGTCTGAGGTTTCACATGTAGTTGGTGGTTATGAGTCAATTTGAACCTGCTAACCCAGGGTTAAATGGATGAAAGTTCTTGACCTCTGTGGGGTCATCACAAGCACAGCATCTGGTCTGTGTTGAAACTGACTTTTATCCATGTTCAGTTCAGTTCAGTCGCTCAGTTGTGTCTGACTCTTTGCGACCCTGTGAACTCCAGCACGCCAGGCCTCCCTGTCCATCACCAGCTCCCAGAGTCCACTCAAACCCATGTCCATTGAGTTGGTGATGCTATCCAACTCTCTCATCCTCTGTTGTCCCCTTCTCCTCCTGCCCTCAATCTTTCCCAGAATCAGGGTCTTTTCAGATGAGTCAGCTCTTCGCATCAGGTGGCCAAAGTATTGGAGTTTCAGCTTCAACATCAGTCCTTCCAATGAACACCCAGAACTGGTCTCCTTTAGGATGGACTGGATGGATCTCTTTGCAGTCCAAGGGACTCTCAAGAGTCTTCTCCAACACCACAGTTCAAAAGCATCAATTCTTCAGTGCTCAGCTTTCTTCACAGTCCAACTCTCACATCCATACATGACCATTGGAAAAACCATAGGCTTGACTAGACGGACCTTTGTTGACAAAGTAATGTCTCTGCTTTTTAGTATGCTGTCTAGGTTGGTCATATGGAGAAAGAAATGGCAACCCACTCCAGTGTTCTTGCCTGGAGAATCCCAGGGACGGGGGAGTCTGGTGGGCTGCCATCTATGGGGCCGCACAGAGTCGGACACGACTGAAGTGACTTAGCAGCAGCAGCAGCAGCAGCAGGTTGGTCGTAACTTTCCTTCCAAGGAGTAAGCATCTTTTAACGTCAGGGCTTGAGCTGCTGGAATGCTACACGTTTATCCATGTTAACGTGTAGCATTCCAGCAGCTCAGCTTGTCAACCTACTCTTCTGTTGCCATGTCCTACAATAAGATCTTCCTGGGGCTTTATTTCATTCACTGATAAATATTTTCATAAAAAAAGGATCAGATACACTATGAATTCTTTAATAGCTGTTCTCTTTGGCAATCATAAATGTAATCACAGGACAATAGGCAGTTTATTAAAATAAACAGGAAAATACCATAATATATAGAAAGTAAAGTCAACATAAACCTTTGATAAGACTGAAAGTCTAATTTATTACATGTCTCATAGGTCTCTTCTGGTGATTCTGAAGCCAAACCTCTGATCTTCACATTTGTCCCCACTGTCAGAAGACTGCCAACCCACTCCCAGTTGGGTGACACTTCTAAATACATTGTTAAAATTCCTGAGGAACCAAGTGATAAGACTCCAGAAACTGTAAATAGGGTAGGATTATTTTTATTATTTTTATGTCAAGTAATTAAAGTATCCATAATAACGACATGAAAATCTGTATGAATGTTTATTTTCTCTACTTAAAGTGAGATAACTGGGAAATCTAAGAGTGGCTAAAAATATAACTATGTAATGGGTACTTCAGTGTTATCAAATCTCATATTTTCTACAATAGGTTATTCTCAACCCTTTTGATTTGACATCCTGTCGTTTGTTCACGTGATATATTATGCCTCCTGGCACTGCCCCTCCCAGAGGTACCTTAAAATAAAAATACAAAATTTTTTGCAAAGTTTAAATTTATCTTTAAAGGCTATTAGATAAAAAGTGAGGTGCTGTTTTACGTGTAATGGATTAACAATGTTAAAGAATATAATAGTCCATGTTTAGGGCACTTGTGGACCTATTGTCCTGCTCACACTTTGCTGCTAGTTTTGTGAATTTGTACAATTTTGGTTGGAAAACCCTTATCCACATCATACAACTTTTCATAACCTTTCAATTATCTAAGTGGAAATGTATACCAGAGAAATACTACAGAAGATAAAAAGTATTACGTAGGAAAATAATTAGGGAAAAATAAAAAGAGCCTAATATCTAACAGAGAAAAGCTAAGCATCTGATAGCAGCACCTTGACAAACTTATAATGATTATTCAATTTTATGGAACATGTTAATGTTATGTTAAATGATACAGTAGATTATAAAATTGTATTTATACCCCAATTATACTTATCTAAAGTGAGACCAAGGCTGAAAATGAAATTAAACAAAAAACTAAAAATTACTTGTGTGAAAATAACAACTTTTTTGGTAAAAACTTCTTTCTTTAAAATGTGTTTTAATAACTGTCCTCTTATAAAAAAAAAATGTTACTGTGTGAATTTTGTGGTATTTTTGAGCCAACTTTGTAAGAAATAAAATTATCTGATTCTCTTTGTCTGTATCAAAGCATCTTATCTAGCAAGCAGTAATATAACCATGAACCTGGGACTTATTTCAAAAACTATTGTGAGAACAAATTATTTTAGAGAAATTCTGAAAGCTACATAAGACACTTCTGGGAAGTTTCTCTCTCATGGTACTCAAGTACGTACAATATATTCAAGGGATCCTTTGTGATTAGGTGCTCCGAGTTCATGAGACTATAGACATATGAATCAATCTTGGTTGCAGATTTCCAAAGCTTCCTGAACTAATGATATTCATCTACAGATGGCAATGATACCTACACAACTACATTTTTAAAAGAGTAAACATTTTTCTTCCTATTTCTTAAGCAGTTCAATATTATAATACAGCAGGGTAAATAATCCCTCATTCTTTGTATATTTAAAAACTACTTGAACACATGCTGTGTGCTTGGTGCTGTGGATTCTGGATGAATAAAGTCAACTCATAAGTTATTTGTTATTGGAAAGACAGACAATGAAAAAAATGAAAAACATATAATAAAACCTCGGGTGGTAAGAAATGCTGTAAAAAATTCATCAGAATAAACAAATAGAGAATGTTGGACTGTGGGAGCAGGGAGTTACTGTAGATCATTAATAGCATTTTCAAAAATGAGCTCAATTTTGCCAGCTCTTTAGTTATTCTGCTACTTTCCATCATAAGCAATCTGTCTTTCAGTCCTTCTGTTTTTAATTTAAGCTTCCTTCTAATTTGGGTTTTGTTACTGTATGTGATATGTTAGTCGCTCAGTCGTGTCCGATTCTTTGCAACCCCGTGGACTGTAGCCTACCAGGCTCCTCTGTCCTTGGAACTGGAGTGGGTTGCCATTCCCTTCTCCAGGGGATCTTCCCGACCCAGGGATTGAACCCGGGTCTCCTGCATTGCAGGCAGATTCTTTACTATCTGAGACACAAGGGCCCTTGTTACGACATAGTGTTGTAATTTAATATGTGAAATGACCACTCTCAGAAAATTCCACATCAGAGGCAAAGTATATTTTATCTTGATTATGTCATCATCAGCTGAAAAGTGTGGTCTGGTGGTATGAATTTGACTCCTAGTTCATCAATGATTTGATTATTCTATCTTCACTCACACAACACATAATACATATTAGCAAACATTAAATTGATGACCATAGTTGACATTTAGTTTATTTTAGCTTATTTATATCTTTTTATTTTGAAATAATATTAGAGAAATGTTGCAAAAAAAAAAAAAAAAGATTAGTATCATCATTTTCCAGGTGGCTCAGTGATAATGAATCCACCTGCCAAGCAAGAGATGAGGGTTTGATCCCTGGGTCAGGAAGATCCCCTGGAAAAGGAAATGGCAACCCACTCCAGCATCCCTGCCTGGGAAATTCCATGGACAGAGGAGCCTGACTACAGCTCATGTGGTTGCAAAGAGTCTGACACAACTTAGCAACTAACAACAACAACAACAACAATGCTTATCAAAACCAAGGAAATTAGTATTGAGTCTTTTAAACACAGTCTTGGTGTACATTGCTGTTACCATTTTAGAAAAAAGATGCTTTGGTAACATGAGAAAACTATCTAATTCCTGGTCTTGTAAACCTCCTATGTGTTCATAGAAAACTGAATGGGAAAATATTTAGGATTGTAAATAAAAACTAAAATAACAGTAGAAAACACTTTATGCTAAAAATATCTATCTTTTTGATGTCCTATTCATGAGTTCTTCCCATAGGCTTGGACTATTTTGTCTGAATTTTCTGCATTTTGTTCCAATTTTACTTTTCTTCTTAGATTTTTAGAGGAATGCATATTATTTTAGAACCTTTCAATGGGATTTCATTTCCTACCCCCGGCTTATGCAGGCTATACAAGTTTTGCTGACTATTAACTAAGCCCATGACTGACCAGTTCCCATTTGTTTTGTGAATGTCTTTATGGAAGACATTGCCCTCATCCTCTCTTTCTAAAAAGTCATATCAAAATTTATTTGAAAGCATGTTTGTTTGTTGACGTTAATTCTGAGTCCTAAATCACTTAGGTTTGGAGCATGACATACAAGTGAGTTATTAAAAGTAAGCCATTAACTTCAACCCAAACTCTCCTATGCCAACTTGATTTGGGGGTATATTTGTAAAACCTTTTGTCCTTGAAGAATATGAGCAGGTTAAGTGTTTAAGAGTACATGTAGAAAAGAAGCATTTATCAAAGCAACATCAACTCTTTTATGTTTCTGCATTTATTGCAGTTTGATTCCAGTGAGTACTTCACCTTGAACGTTGGGTGCCAACAGGAGAGAGAACGAGGAGCACTGACTTGCCCTTCAGAGGCTGAGGACAAGGCTTCCCAAGGAAGGGAATCTAAAGAGAAGAAACCTCAAGGAATGCAGCAAAGTGACCTCTTCAAAGCGGAATATGTCTTTATTGTGGACTCTGAGGGGGAGGAGGAAGTCCCGGGCAGAAAAGGTGACCAGGGACCTCCGGTGGGGACAGGCCCCCCGGCCACTCGGCCCGCGTCTCTCGCCATCTCCTCCAGTCTGGCCTCCGATGCGGTGCGCCCCAAAACTCGAGGGGCGGACCTCCAGGCCCCGTCGCATCCTGAACGGCCTCAGGCGATGGCTTCTCAGCAAAGACACGGGCAGGTAGGTTTCTCTTCTTGTCAGTAAGAAAAAAATGTTTCATATTCCTTGTCTGCAAAGGCCTTCTGTTTACTGAAGGGATCAAGGCATACAAAACTCTCAAGGAAAAAAAAACATTAAAAAACTAAAATCCCAAGATCACAAATCATCACAGTGTAAATGAAGATAATAAATTCCTAAGGATTGGATAAATTGTACTGTGAATTGGTTGAAGAGAACATGTAAAATGCTTAGCTGGGGTGGATTTGGGTGAATATTAACTCTTCCTTTTGAAAATGCTTGAATAAGGTCAGTAAAGGGAATTTCTTAGAGTGCTTGTTAGGCTGGGTGCATCAAGAGGCACATTTCAAAGATGAGATATGATATGACATACAGATATCAACTAGATTTGACATGTAGATATGTGACTTTTAAACTAGTAAAAGAGGAGTAAAAGGATACACTAGGAACAAGAGTATGTAAGGAAAATGGTTTCCTCCTCTGTGTCTTAAGAGAAATATTGACTGTGTTCCTGGAAACCACCATAAGCAGGGCTGGCCTCAGTGATCTGGGAAGAAGTCAGGCCGTTCAGTCGCTCAGTTGTGTCCGACTCTGCGACCCCATGAACCACAGCACGCCAGACCTCCCTGTCCATCATCAACTCCTGGAACTTACTCCAACTCATGTCCATTGAGTCGGTGATGCCATCCAACCATCTCATGTCTGTCATCCTCTTCTCCTCCTGCTTTCAATCTTTCCCAGCATCAGGGTATTTTCCAGTGAGTCAGTTCTTTGCATCAGGTGGCCAAAGTATTGGAGTTTCAGCTTCAGCATCAGTTCTTCCAATGAACATTCAGGACTGATTTCCTTTAGGATGGACAGATTGGATCTCCTTGCAGTCCAAGGGACTCTCAAGAGTCTTCTCCAACACCACAGTTCAAAAGCATCAATTCTTCAGTGCTCAGCTTTCTTTATAGTCCAGCTCTTACATCCATACATGACTACTGGAAAAACCATAGCCTTGACTAGACAGATCTTTGTTGGCGAAGTAATATCTCTGCTTTTTAATATGCTGTCTAGCTTGGTTGTAGCTTTTCTTCCAAGCAGTAAGCATCTTTTAATTTCATGGCTGCAGTCACCATCTGCACTGACTTCGGAGCCCAAAAAATTAAAGTCCATGACTGTTTACATTGTTTCCCCATCTATTTGCCATGAAGTGATAGGACCAGATGCCATGATTTTAGTTTTCTGAATGTTGAGTTTTAAGCCAACTTTTTCACTCTCTTTCACTTTCATCAAGAGGCTCTTTAGATCCTCTTCACTTTCTGCCATAAGGGTGATGTCATCTGCAGATCTGAGGTTATTGATATTTCTCCTGGCAATCTTGTGCTTGTGATTCCAGCTTGTGCTCCATCCAGCCTGACATTTCACATGATGTGTTCTTCATATAAGTTATATAAGCAGGGTGACAATATACAGTCTTGAAATACTCTTTTCCCGATTTGGAACCAGTCTGTTGTTCCATGTCCAGTTCTAACTGTTGCTTCTTGACCTGCATACAGATTTCTCAGGAGGGAGACCAGGTGGTCTGGTATTCCCATCTCTTTAAGAATTTTTCAGTTTGATCCCACCACAAAATTTAGCAGCAAGATTGAATGGTTCCTTTTAAGTGGAGAGTCTTTGAATACAGTAGGAGACCCATTATCTGTGATGACAGGAAAGGAGGAGGAGGAAGGGGGAATTTTGAAGGGAAAACAAAAATAGAATGGTTATTTGTTGTCAGGAAGTTATCAGACTTTGACAAAGCAGAGAATGTCAGGAATGCAGAGGCTGGCTTGGCTTTGGGAGTGAAAAATGAATCAATGAAGAACTCTCTGTGACAATGAGCATGAGTCAGTGTCACGGTGTCCTGTTTAGAGTCTTCTAAACCAGGTATTTGCAAGCTTCCTAAAGTAGCTGGGAGAACATTTTTATTGGTGAGTTGGCCTTTTGGTACTACTAGGACCTCTGCAAGACTGTAGGGCAGGCACTTTTTAAATCTCTGGTGCCACATCTTTATTTTTGGAGCCTTCTTGACTTCCTGATGATGTATTTATGTCACTTAAAGCATCCAGTATCCTCATAGCATCTTTGGGTGATAAAAGATTCTCACTGCGGTACCACTGTCCAGCCTATTGGACTAAAACATTTATTTCCTCTTGAACTTTATTCTTACCTAGTTATTGGAAAAATTCTAATAATCTAATTAAACATATTCCCAGTAAGTAGAGATAGACTTAAACATTTCTTTCTTGCCTCAGGAAAGATGATGAAAGAAGCAAGTTGATGATGTAGAAGCTTCCATAGTCAGTGGAGAGTAGTTTAATGTGGACTTTTGAAGAACATGCAAACATGATGATACCAAATATAAATAAGATAAATAAGGAAAAACATTCTTAATGAAGCAATATTTAGATTTTTAATTTATCCTTTTCCTCAACTACTGTATTTCTACTGCTGAGTTGGTCATTTATTTTGTTTTTATGTTACCTAATATATAGAGGGCAAACTAGAGACAAAAACACACATTTGGGATCTTTTTCAGGGGGCCAAAATAAGTTAGTTAAAAGTAGGTTACAGTTATCAAAGCTCCAAATGAAAAGGCATAGCTCAGCCTAATTCATTAGTGGTGGCCGAGTATTATGATTACTCCAGGTGGAGGAAACCTGGGTCCTAAAGTGTTTGTGAATAGCCATTGTCTTGGATTCCATTTCCTATAATAATCCATTAGTAGATATCATGAAATAAAAATAAGATGACTGTTACTGACAAATGTAAACTAAACAGAAGAGGCCAGCGCATCAGAGAAGGCAGTCTGAGAAGCTGAGTGTAGCCAATGTGTGTTAGTGGTAGTTGCTCAGTTGTGTCCAACTCTTTGTGACCCCACGGACTATAGCCCATCTTGTCCATGGAATTTTCCAGGCAAGAATACTGGAATGAGTTGCCGTTCCTTTCTCCAGGGAATCTTCCTGACCTAGGGATTGAACCCGGGTCTCCCTCACTGCAGGCAGATTCTTTACCATCTAAGCCATCAGAGAAGCCGGTGTAGCCCGTGGTGGTTCAGTGTGTCAGTTGTGTCCACTCATGACTCCATGGGGTGTGGCCTGCCAGCTTCCTCTGTCCATGGGGACTCTCCAGGCAGGAATACTGGAGTGGGTTGCCATACCCTTTTCCACGGAGTCCTCCCGGCCCGGGAATCGAACCCAGGTCTCCTGCACTGAGGCAGATTCTTTACCGACTGAGCTCTGAGGGATGCCCAGTGTAGCCAGTAGTTGAAGCTTAATGTAAAAAGCCTAAAGATTATCCCATGATTGGATTACCTGAGCCAACAACGTCAGTTTTTCAATCAGAGAGGCAGTTGATTAAGTATATTTCTGGTCTACTTGGTAAAAATGAATCCGTGTATTGTGGAATTTATGAAGTTATTCCTAAAAATATGCACCTAATGCCTAGTGTGGCCTTTAACCTATTACCTAGCCTTGAGGTCACTTTCTATCCGCATCTCATGCTTCTGTTCTTCAGCACTCCTGAACTGTCATCACAGTTCACGCATCACACCCTTGCACCCCTGACCCTTGACCCTTCTGTGTGTGATGCTGCTCTCTCCCCAGCCCATCCTCATGTAACCTCAGCTACCTGGAACTCTAAGCCAGGCCCAAGCAACACCGTTTCCAAGAGACATTCCCTTTGAAGAGGATTTAGTTTCTTTCCTACATCTTTGTAATTTTCCTTGTAGTTTGTAGTATTTTTAGAAAATCTCCAATATAATTCCTTTTCACCTGATTCTAATAATGGGTTTTATCTTTCTTGCTAGACTGAGGACAATTTGAAGTCAAGGGAAAGTCTGTCTCTTGTTCATTTCTGTATCTGTAGCACTTTCTGGAGTGTCTTGCATATACATGAGGTTCAAATGGTATATAAAAAACAGAAATATTTCAAAGTTCATATCTTTGAAGTCCTTGCTCAGATATTAACTCCTTTATGAAGCCCGCTTTGGTTACTTCAGTGAAAGCAAATGCTCCTTCAAGATAATTCTAGTAGCTTTTTCTGTAAATCTTCTATAACAATGATCCTATTGCAATATGTATGTAACTATTTAGGTTCATGCCTTATCTTGCCTAACAGATTGTAAAGTGTTTAAAAGTAACGTTCACCTTGAATCCATTTTTATTAAGCACTTTGTTCCCTACAGTGGCTACTATATCACCTTGAACATAGTCAGTATAAATATTGGGTTGAGCGTATTTTGTGTTCCAAATATTTCTGCTGAAGTGGCATGTTTCGGTAAAAGTACTTATGTTATCTATTCATCTGTCGATGGACATCTAGGTCGCATCCATGTTCCAGCTACTGTAAATAGTGCTGCAGTGAACAATGGGATACCTGTGTCTTTTTCAGTTTTGGTTTCTTCAGGGTATATGCCTAGGAGTGGGATTGCTGGGTCATATGGTGGTTTTACTCCTAGATTTTTAAGGAAGTGGTACATATACACATTGGAATATTACTCAGCCATAAAAGGAACACATTTGAGTCAGTTCTGGTGAGGTGGATGAACCTAGAACCTATTATACAGAGTGAAGTGAGTCAGAAAGAGAAAGATAAATATCATATTCTAACATACATATACAGAATCTAGAAAAATGGCTCTGAAGAATTTATTTACAGGGCAACAATGGAGAAACACACATAGAAAATAGACTTATGGACTTGGGGAGAGGGGAGGAGAGGGTGAGATGGATGGAAACTTCTATTACCATATGTAATATAGATAGCCAACGGGAATTTGCTGTATGGCTCAGGAAACTCAGGGGCTTCCCTGGTGGCTCAGCTGGTAAAGAATCTGCCTGCAATGCTGGAGACTTGGGTTTGGTCCCTGGGTTGGGAAGATCCCCTGGAGAAGGGATAGGCTACCCACTCCAGTAATCTGGCCTAGAGAATTCCATGGACTGTATAGTCCATGGGGTCGCAAAGAGTTGGACATGACTGAGAAGCTTTCACTTTCACTCTCAGGAAACTCAAACAGGGGCTCTGTGTCAACCTAGAGGGGTGGGGTGGGGAGGGAGATGGAAGGGAGGTTCAAAGGGAGGGGACATATGTATGCCTATGGCTGATTCATGTTGAGGTTTGACAGAAAACAACAAAATTCTGTAAAGCAATTATTCTTCAATAAAAAATAAATTAAAAGTACATTATGTTAAAAATCATTAAAGACTGTAATTTTAAAGCATTAAGTCAAAAGTAAAAAAGTTATATCTGCAGTTGAATCAAAATCCTCTCAAATAAAATTCAGAATGATTTTGAAAGTTAATTTCTGGAATGTTGGTGTAGACTTCTGAGAATGTCTTATCCAGGGATCAGTTCAGTTCAGTTTAGTCACTCAGTCATGTCCGACTCTTTGCGACCCCATGAATTGCAGCACGCCAGGCCTCCCTGTCCATCACCAACTCCCGGAGTTCACTCAGACTCACGTCCATCGAGTCAGTGATGCCATCCAGCCATCTCATCTTCTGTCGTCCCCTTCTCCTCCTGCCCCCAATCCCTCCCAGCATCAGAGTCTTTTCCAATGAGTCAACTCTTCGCATGAAGTGGCCAAAGTACTGGAGTTTCAGCCTTAGTATCATTCCTTCCAAAGAAATCCCAGGGCTGATCTCCTTCAGAATGGACTGGTTGATTCTCCTTGCAGTCCAAGGGACTCTCAAGAGTCTTCTCCAACACCACAGTTCAAAAGCATCAATTCTTCAGTGCTCAGCTTTCTTCACAGTCCAGCTCTCACATCCATACATGACCACAGGAAAAACCATAGCCTTGACTAGACGGACCTTTGTTGGCAAAGTAGTGTCTCTGCTTTTTAATATGGTATCTAGGTTGGTCATAACTTTCCTTCCAAGGAGTAAGTGTCTTTTAATTTCATGGCTGCAGTCACCATCTGCAGTGATTTTGGAGCCCCCAAAAATAAAGTCTGACACTGTTTCCACTGTTTCCCCATCTATTTTCCATGAAGTGGTGGGACTGGATGCCATGATCTTCGTTTTCTGAATGTTGAGAAAATGACATTTGGATAGGATTAGACTTAAAAGGAGAGGTGGATATGGATACATGAAAACAGAGTGATTTATCTGAAAATCCTATGATAAAGTCTGGAGTAAAGACAGTGACCATGGGAACAAAAAGAGGGACTTTGTGGCATAGAATGAACTGAATTTGCTCCTTGACAATACATGGAGAAAAATAAACAATGACTGAAATTTGTAACCAAGGAAATTGAATGAATGCTGGCATTAATGAGAAAAGAATAATAGGTCTTGGGAGGGGATAGGAAGAGATGAGCCATTTGATGTTGAATTTGAGATGCCTGATGGTACAGCATGATGCTGTCTAGAAAGAGGCTGGGAATACTAATATGAATCTGGACATGGGCGGAAGATGGGAGACTGGAGGCATTGGCCACATAAGCTGAAGCTATGAGAATGGAATTGTTTACTCATGGAAAGAATGCAGCATAGGAAGACACGGGATACAAGATAGGACACAGTAAAGTATCCAGAACCTGTGAAAGATGAGAAGCAAAGAAGGAGGCTGAGAGGGAACTGAAAAAGTTAGAGAGGGGGGTTTCATGCAGGGAAAGCTAAAGAGACTTTCAACAAAAAAAAATGATAAACAGGGCCAAGATAGCAAAATATACAAACATGAATTAATCAGTAATTTTAAGGTATCTCAATAATGTTTTCTTTATTAAGCTTAAGTGAATCTGGTATCAATTACATCCATTTGGGAACACAGAATACCAATCCGTGAAAGAACATTCTGGCAGCATGACATGTTTTCAGCACGAACATGGGATTATCACACAGGAAACACACGGTTCTCTGCCTTTGATGTCAGGAGACCACCTGAAGCAGGCAGCTTTCCTCGCCAATTCTGTACTTCCGTACTCTCTAGCTGCTTGCCAGATTTTCTTACTGTGCAGCAGCAAGTAATTCTGCCAAGTGGGACAGTCAGGTTAATATTTGCTCCTGATTGATTTAGAGATTAGAAGCTAAGAGATCAAGAGGGCAAGATCAAAGGGAAGGGAAAGATCAGAAGGCCTTTAGCTGATAGAAGTGGAGCTGAAGCCCTAGGGGCCTCTATGGGAAGGTGTGGCCCCTGCAAGGAAAGGAGGGGCTTTCTCTTCTTTGACTACTAGTAAAACTAGAAGATTTGTGGGGATGGAGGCAGGCATGTGGGGCTCTGACCTGGCCACTGTCTCAGTCTGGAACACGGGACCCCTTCTGCTGCCCCAGGTGTGAGCCTAGAGCTTCGTCCTGGTTACCTGCTTGGACACACACCTCCTCTGGGAGTGGGGATGAGGTTGTCCAGCATCTGACCAGCTCTTCTCCGAAGGGCTGCCTGCTGCCTTCTATTCAAATATTATTCCAGAACATAGTTTATGAAAAAACATGTAACACAATAAAAATATTATAAATATAATTCAAGTCAAATAAAATACAGAACAAAGCCAAATAAAGTAGGGCCCTCCAAGTCCATTAAATATAGACATTTATAGGAATAGACAATTCCTATAAATATAGGAAGTCATTGGATGACCTTGATGGGAACAGTGTGAGTGCAGTGCTGGGCAGAAATCAAGCTGAAGAGTGGATAAGTGGTGAGGAAAGGGGGGTCATGCTTTGGAGAGATGGTATGAAAAAGCAAAAATGAGACAGGCAACTTATAGTCATGCCCATCTGGGTAGTGACTTGAAATCGTAAATTTTAGTGTCTTCCTTTGAGCAATTCTATCAACCTTCCTGTGAGCATTGAATGTGATCATCTGTATAGGCTAGAATAGTTCCTAGGCCCATGGTACCTTCTCAGAAATGACTCACTGTATTTAAAAAAGTTAGAAATGGCAGCATGTTCGGGGGCATAGGGTAAGGAACATTGGTGGAGGGAAATTTTTTATATATTGGTTCAAACACAGTTTGAACGTCAGAATTTAAGAAAGGACATGAAACATAAGATCAGAAGAACTGATGGTAGTCAAATAGAGGAGGTTCTTATAACAAATTATGGGAAATTTGGACATTGGCACACATATTATTGTAATTAAGAGACTGGATTTTAGGGGTCTGTGGAAAAGAGAGTCTGGAAAATCATTTGGACAGGCATTATACATAGAAACCTTTATTATAGTCCTAGGTCTTTATTTCGGAGAAGGCAATGGCAACCCACTCCAGTACTCTTGCCTGGAAAATCCCATGGACGGAGGAGCCTGGTGGGCTGCAGTCCATGGGGTCGCTAAGAGTCAGGCACCACTAAGCGACTTCACTTTCACTTTTCACTTTCATGCATTGGAGAAGGAAATGGCAACCCACTCCAGTATTCTTGCCTGGAGAATCCCAGGGACAGAGGAGCCTAGTGGGCTGCCGTCTATGGGGTCGCACAGAGTTGGACACGACTGAAGTGACTTAGCAGTAGCAGGCTTTTATTGTACACTGAAATACCCTGTTCGTATTGGCACATTATATCAGAGTAGCCTTTCTATCTCTCTCTTACCCCAGTAGATTTCTGAGCCCTGTGAAGACAAAAAAACCTTCTCATCCCTATCACCTAACCCCTATGCCTGGGATGCTATAGGTGCTTAGAAAGGGTCTGATGAATGAATGAATGATCCTCCTTTTCCCATGACCCTGCTCTCTGGCCTTCCTAAACCCACTGGACATTTATTTCTTCATTCCTGAAAGAAGGTAACATGCCAGGCCTTAGACACTACGGAAGTAAACTTAAAAAAAAAAAAACATAGTACCTGCCTTCAAGGGGCTTGGAAAACAGATGCAGCCTGAAAACGATGACAATGAAAGGTGATATGTTCAAGGGAGACTGACACATCTAGAGGAGGAGGCCTAGATTGCCCTGGACTACCGGGAAGGGTTCACATTTGTCTGCGTTGAAATGTGAAAGATGAGCCAAAGTATTCTTGGCCGACCACTGGGGCCTGGGCATTCTAGGCAGTGGGGACAGCCAGGGAAGTACTGACATGCAAGGAAAGGGTAGAAATAGAAGGAGCTAAGAGCTCATCAAATATCCAAGGAAATACGCTAGGCGAGTGATGAAATACAGGCCACAGATAAACAGTTTTGAAAAGGAGGACAAGATTGGAAGCCAGATTCTGTAGAGAAATCAGAAGAGATAAGGATTCAAGTGACTATGGAGCTTAAGGAAAAAATAAACCATTGTGAACATTGCTGATGGCAGATTCTATGGAAGAGCATGGGGTAAAAGCTGTTAAGAATCAGGGGGAAAGTATTACTTTTCTATTGTTGCATAACAGATTATCATAAATTTAGTGGCTTTAAAAAAAAACCTATTTATTTTCTCCAGATTTTTGTAGATCTGAGGTCTGGGCACAGCTGAGCTGGGTCTTACAAGTTTGAAACCGAGATGTCAAGTTCCTCTCATCTTCAGGCTTTTATAGGGAAGGGTCTGTCTCTAAACTCCCCTGTGTTGTTGGCAGAATTCATTCCCTTGAGGATGTAGAATTCATGGCAGCTTGCTTCATAAAGCTGGCAATAGAGAGAGTTTGTTACTTTGATTGCTAGCACTTGGAACCTCTTTTAAAGGGCCCACTTGATTAGTATTACCAACTCCAAGCTCATACTACTTGCAATGTGTCAGGTCAATAAATTGAGAGAAGAGTTATTGGGACATGAACTAGCAACTTTATTCAGAAAGCCAGCAGACTAAGGGTCGTGGTGGAGAATTCTGACAAAATGTGGTCCACTTTAGAAAGGAATGGCAAACCATTTGAATATTCTTGCCTTGAGAACCCCATGAACAGTATGAAAAGGCAAAAAGATATGACACTGAAACAGGAACTCCCCAGGTCAGTAGATGCCCAATATGCTACCGGAGGAGAGGGGAGAAATAACTCCAGCAAGAATGAAGAGACGGAGCCAACGTGGAAACAATGCCCGGTTGTGGATGTGACTGGTGATAGAAGTGAAGTCCGATGCTGTAAAGAGCAATATTGCATAAGAACCAGAAATGTTAGGTCCATGAATCAAGGTAAATTGGAAGTGATCAAACAGGAGATGGCAAGAGTGAATATCAACATTTTAGGTATCAGAGAACTAAAATGGACTGGATGGATGAATTTAATTCAGATGACCATTATATCTACTACTGCAGGCAAGAATCCCTTAGAAGAAATGGAGTAGCCCTCTTGGTCAACAAAAGAGCCTGAAATGCAGTACTTGGATACAATCTCAAAAACAGCAGAATGATCTGTGTTCATTTCCAAGGCAAACCATTCAATATCACAGTAATCCAAGTCTATGCCCTGACCAGTAACACTGAAGAAGCTGAAGTTGAACAGATCTATGAAGACCTACAAGACCTTCTAGAACTAACATCAAAAAACAAACAAACAAAAAAAGATGTCCTTTTCAACATAGGGGACTGGAATACAAAAGTAGGAAGTCAAGAGATACCTGGAGTAACAGGCAAGTTTGGCCTTGGAGCACAAAATGAAGCAGGGCAAAGGCTAACAGAGTTTTGCCAAGAGAATGCACTGGTCATAGCAAACACCTCTTCCAACAACACAAGATACGACTCTACACATGGACATCACCAGTCAATACCAAAATCTGATTGATTATATTCTTTGCAGCCAAAGATGGAAAAGCTCTATACAGTCAGCAAAAACAAGACTGGGAGCTGACTGTGGCTCAGATCATGAACTCCTTATTGCCAAATCCAGACTTAAATTGAAGAAAGTTCAGGTACGACCTAAATCAAATCCCCTATGATTATACAGTGGAAGTGAGAAATAGATTCAAGGGATTAGATCTGATAGAGTGCCTGAAGAGCTATGGATGGAGGTTCGTAACACTGTGATCAAGACCATCCCCAAGAGGAAGAAATGCAAAAAAGGCAAAACGGCTGTCTGAGGAGGCCTTGCAAATAGCTGAGAAAAGAAGAGAAATGAAAAGCAAAGGAGAAAATGAAAGATATATCCATCTGAGTGAAGAGTTCCAAAAATAGCAAGGAGAGATAAGAAAGTCTTCCTCGGTGATCAATGCAGAAAAATAGAGGAAAACAGTAGAATAGGAAAGACTAGAGATCTCTTCAAGAAAATTAGAGATAACAAGGAGACATTTCATGCAAAGATGGGCACAATAAAGGACAGAAATGGTATGGGCCGAACAGAAGCAGAAGATATTAAGAAGAGGTGGCAAGAATACACAGAAGAACTGTACAAAAAACATCTTTACGACCCAGATAATCACGATGGTGTGATCACTCACCTAGAGCCAGACATCCTGGAATGTGAAGTCAAGTGAGTCTTAGAAAGCATCACTATGATAAAGCTAGTGGAGGTGATGGAGCTCCAGTTGAGCTGTTTCAAATCCTAAAAGATGATGCTGTTAAAGTGCTGCACTCAATATGCGAACAAATTTGAAACACTCGGTAGTGGCCACAGGTCTGGAAAAGGTCAGTTTTCATTCCAATCTCAAAGAAAGGCAATGCTAAAGAATGTTCAAACTACCTCACAGTTGCACTCATGACACACGCTAGTGAAGTAATGCTCAAAATTCTCCAAGCGAGGCTTCAACAGTATTGAACTTAACTGAGAATTTCCAGATGTTCAAGCTGGATTTAGAAAAGACAGAGGAACCAGAGATCAAATTGACAACATCCGTTGCATCATCGAAAAGCAAGAGAGTTCCAGAAAAACATCTATTTCTGCTTTATTGACTATGCCAAAGCCTTTGACTGTGTGGATCACAACAAACTGGAAAATTCTTCAAGAGATGGGTATACCAGACAATCTTACCTGCCTCCTGAGAAATCTGTATGCAGGTCATGAAGCAACAGTTAGCACCAGATATGAAACAATGGAATGGTTCCAAATTGGGAAGAGTACATCAAGGCTATAAATTGTCACCCTGCTTATTTAACTTATATGCAGAGTACATCATGTGGATTGCCAGACTGGATGAAGCACAAGCTGGAATCAGAATTGCCAGGAGAAATACCAATAACCTCAGATATGCAGATGACACCACCCTTATGGAAGAAAGTGAAGAGTAACTACAGAGCCTCTTGATGAAAGTGAAAGAGCAGAGTGGAAAAGCTGGCTTAAAACTCAACCTTCAAAAAACTAAGATCATGGCATCTGGTCCCATCACTTCATGGCAAATAGATGGGGAAACAATGGAAACAGTGACAGACTATTTTTGGGGGCTCCAAAATCACTGCAGGTTGTGACTGCAGCCATGAAATTAAAAGACAATTGCTTCTTGAAAGAAAAGCTATGACCAAGCTAGACAGCATGTTACAAGGCAGAGACATTACTTTGCCAACAAATGTCCATCTAGTCAAAGTTATTGTTTTTCCAGTAGTCATGTATGGGTGTGAGAGTTGGGCCATAAAGAAAGCTGAGCGCTGAAGAGTTGATGCTTTTGAACTGTGGTGTTGGAGAAGACTCTTGAGAGTCCCTTGGACTGCAAGGAGATCCAACCAGTCCATCCTAAATGAAATAATTCCTGAATATTCTTTGGAAGGACTGATGCTGGAGCAGAAGTTCCAATACTTTGGCCACCTGATGCAAAGAACTGCCTCATTGGTAAAGACTCTGATGCTGAGAAATATTGAAGGCAGGCAGAGAAGGGGACTACAGAGGATGAGATGGTTGAATGGCATCACTGACTCGGTGGACGTGTATTTGAGCAAGCTGCAGGAGTTGGTGATGGACAGGGAATCCTGGCATGCTACAGTCCATGGGGTCGCAAAGAATGAGAGACGACTGAGCAAGTGAACTGAACTTAACTGAGCAGACCAAAAAGATGGCAAGCCACTGTTCCGAGGAACTGTCTTCCCCAAGTTAGTATTCAGTTTTTTTTTTTTTTTTTAAATCAATAGTAAAAAGGAAGGAAGTGTGGTTAGTTGTTGCAAACTTCTTAGTGTTGGAATCCTTTGTTCTTGCAGCTGTCCATATAGGTCAGGTCATGATGTTCCTATAGACTGCCAACAAAATAGATGTTATTCTCTGTTCCACAATGTTTTATCTCTTTAAGAATGGGAAATGTTATGCCTTTAAAATTAAGAGCCTTGAGAATGGGCTCTCCTGTATATTTCCCGCTATAGGCAATATAATGTAGCATAAGCAATGGAATACAAAGGGTAAAGTTAAAGAAACAGATGGCTCTATTGCAGTAGGTGATGCCTACTCAGGAGCATCTCCTGTTTGATTAAGTTAAAGTCACCTGATTAGGAACTTTAAATGCATCTGCAAAATCCTTTGCCAGGTTCGATTAGCTAGAAGCAAGTCACAGTTTCCATCTATAATGAAGAAGGGATTATGAAGGCAGTCGATGAGGGCTTCTGTGGGAAGTTACTTTAGGGTTTGTTGGCCACAAGAAATAAGGAAATCAACACAAAGATATAGATTCAGAAGTGACTCAGAATAAAGCTGTGTGGACCTGTGAATAGGGTGTTTATGGATGCCAACTTGGTGCATGTATGTGCACATGCTTCTATCGGTTAGTTTTTGCTGCTTAATGAACTGTGCCAAAATTGTGTTTTCAAACAGCAATCATTCATTTAGCTAAAAAATGTACAGATCAACAGTTGTCTGTGTTCAGCTGGGTGGTTCTACAGATCTGGGTCAGACTCAGGTGATCTTTACTGTGGTTCTTGATGTGCCTGCGGTTGGCTTCTGGGTCAGCTGCTGGCTGGTTAACTGAGATGTGGTCTTGTAGTTCTTCCAGTGAGGAACTGGGCTCATTTACATCAAGGTGATGCTGTCCACTCAGCAAGCCAGCAAGCACCAATCCACAAGTGCTTTTCAATTCAGTATGTCTTATATTACATTTGCTAATGACCCACTGGTCAAAACAGGTCATATGGCCAGTTGAGGTTAAAGGGTAAGTGAAGAAAAGGACTTTGCCTTTCTTATAAAAAGAGTAGAAAAATGTGGGTATTTTTACAGTCCACTACATGATAGTTATTACTTTTTAAAGATTGTAAGTATTCTGCTTTTAGGATGAGCAAATCAGTAAAAAAAAAAAAAAAAAGATGGATACATAGCTTATGGGGGGGCGGGGGACTGATGAAATGGGATCCTGGAGAAAACAAAAGCTGCTGGAATGCAGAGCAGACTGGGGAATTTGCATTTTAAAAAGGGAAGTCCATTATATTTCCATAGAATGAATGAAAGGGGAGAAAGAAAGTTCTAGAAAAATTTAATTTTCCTGGTAGTCTCAATTTTCCTTGGATAAAAATAACCTAGGTCAGGAAATGGCAACCCACTCCAGTGTTCTTGCCTGGAGAATCCCAGGGACGAGGGAGCCTGGTGGGCTGCTATCTATGGGGTCGCACAGAGTCGGACACGACTGAAGCGACTTAGCAGCAGCAGCAGGTCATCTATTGAATATAGTGAGGGTGGTGTTGGGAAAAGGGTTTGTGGAGAGTGTTAACTTTGTTGAAGGCTGTTGTTTAGAACAGGAGAGGAAGCTGGGGTCAAAATATAAGAGAGGGAAAAAAATCCCAAACAGTCCACACAAAAGGTGAGTGGTACACAGTCCTGCTGAGATTAACAGAGCTTACATTTATGTTGGTGCCCATCCACAGTGCCTTACCAGCACATGGGTGAACTAGAGACAGGGACCCCCTCTGCCTCGTTCAGGAAACGCCTTTCTCACTCTCAGTTGATACCCTTATGCAGGACAAACTCATAAATAAGTGCAGTGGCCCTGCCAATCAACAGGATTATATTAGATTTTTTAAAATAGTGGCTTTAGGTAAACTAGATCTAGGAGCATAAGGACAGTTGGTGGGACTGATTTAAGAATAACAACTTGCCAAGTGGATCGGCAAAAGAACAAAACAGAATGTTGACAGTGCTTGCAAAAGGTTGAGATTAAAAAAGTAATTTTAAAACCTAAAATGCAAACTAGCAGGGGTTGAGGGAGATGAGCCTGGGTCATAAGAGAAGGGCTCTGTTGTGAAGGAACAATCGGTTCATGGTAGGTATGGGGAGGTGTTGATGGCACTATGAATGTCCATCTGTGAGAAGAGGACAGAGCAGTAGGTATGTTGGGAGACCTAGCTGTTATGACGTAAGGACTGCATTTGAGGACACGGGAGAATCAGAAGTTCTGCCTTGTATGACTGTGTCAGTTGAGGGGAAAGAGTACAACTGTATATATGGACCAACCTGGTTCAAATCTTCGTCGCTATTCAGAACATCAGGCGGCAGCAGATCAGGCACTCTGGCTTGGAGTCTGATGTCTCAGAATCCATGGACACGCTGGGAAAAAACTGAATATACACAGAAGCAGTTAATTTTATTTGTTAATTTTTATTGAAGTATTGTTTATTTACAATGCTGTTAATTTCTACAGTACAACAAAATGATTAAATTATATACACACACACATATATATATATATATATATACTTTTGCAAATTCTTTTCCTTTGTGGTTTATCATAGGATACTGAATATAGTCCTCTGTGCTATATAGTTGGCTCTTGTTTATCCATCCTGCATGTAATGCTTTGTACCTGCTAACCCCAGTCTCCCACTCATCTCTCCCCCAAACCTTTCTCCCCTGGCAACCACAAGTCTATTTTCTGTCTCTGAGTCTGTTTCTATTTTGAAGTTAAGTACACTTGTGTCATATTTTAGATTCCACGTGTAAGTGATACCATATGGTATTGTCTTTCTTTTTCTGACTTACTTTGCTTAGTATGATAATCTCTAGTTGCATCCATGTTGCTGCAGATGGTGTTATTTCATTCTTTTTTATGGTTGAATAATATTCCATTTCACATATGTATCACGTCTTCTTTATCCATTCATCTGTTGAAGGACATTTAGGTTATTTCCATATGTTGGTTATTGTGAATAGTGTTGAGAAACAGTTAATTTTAGACTTACTAAAATGACAAGGCAGCTCTATTACAGAGATTGGTTGTTCAAATAACTGATAATCTCTATTATGCAGGATCCAAGGGTGGATTTAGGATAAGGATCTTCCACCTGATGACAGCAGAACATTGCAAGCATCCTCTGTTATGGGGATTATTGTGAATGTATTCAGAGCTCAGGATAGTTTTTCTAGGAGAAAGCTTTGGAAATGATTTGGAAGGAAGCATATGGTGAGGGGGTTTCAAGGAATCAGAAGAGAGCTGGGGATGAGAGAACACGGTCAGCAGTGTTTTTAGAGAAGTTTCTGAAGCAAAGGCATCAACAAAGGTCAGGTTAGAAGATAAATGGAGGAGAGGACAGAGAACAGGCTTGAGAGAGAAGGAATTAGAGTACATCAGTAACAAACCTAGAGAACAGAACAGAGGGTATTAATGGGAGACGATGAAGGGGTTGAAATAATTTGCAGGCATCTTAGAGAAGTGTATTATCCCCTGTAAGGGGTTTACAGGTGAGAGGCAAAATAAAAGGCCTATTCTGAGTAAGTTGACTAAATTTTGACAGGTATCCATCCTTTCTTTCTGCATAAAATTATTCATGTCTTTATACCCTCTTTTTTTTTTTAACTTATTAATAAGAGGAACTCAAGAAATGAATCTTTTTCATTTACATGTTACAAAAGGCATTCTCCTCTCCTGGGAATTTTATAAGAATATGGTACCACATTTTTATTTTAGTATAAATTAGGATAATATAAAATTCAAAAAATATATTGCAAATGCTTATTAGTACATTGATTAGAAAAATATAATAAAAACATTCTTAGACTCTTCAGAATCTTTCTCTTTAAACTTTTCTTAGTTCTTCAGTAATCAAGTTTTAGAATTACTTATATTAGGTAAGACAGGACTTCATGCAATAGAATGTTTGGTAATTAATTAGAAGCCATGGTCTTGAGGAAGTTGGAGAGAAGAGTCTTTTCTTCTGATGAGACCCTCAAAATCACAGTCCTGTGATTTTAACAGGATAATCAGGATGAATTAGTGAGTTTGTTATATAAAGTGAAGTTATTTGGAAACATGGCTGAAAAGGTAATGGGATTTTTGTGGCTGTGATTAATTAAAAAAATTTTTATACCAGAAGCTATGGCATAACATAAAAAGAGACTCTACATAGTCTTGAAATTTCTTCATTCCTTCTGTGAGAAGAGATCAATCATTGGAAACAGAGAACTTTCACTTACAACTAATCTTATAAGTTGGTTTTACAAACACTGGATAAGCAGAATTGTTTCTAAGTAGAACTTATGTGAGGAGGTTGTTAAACTTTCTATCTCAATTTTATTGAATTTTGCTTAATTTTCAATTATCCCTGATTTTCAGATATTCTGGGTTACATGCCAAAATATTCAAAAATTAGTTATGTGGCAAGAATTCTGTGTTGCAAATTTACAAACAAATTTACATATGAAAAGAAAGGAATATTTTGGGTACATTAATTCAGAAACATAAGTTTTGGATGAGTTGTTTGCATTTATCAGTTTTAAATATTTTTAGGACTCAAAGCTCTGATGTGAAAATCTTTGCATTCATTCTGATGGGCATCTTTTTAACATGTTAAAAAGCAAAATCAAGAAATATCTTTTACTGAGTTTATAAATGAAGCTCTTGCTAAGTTAATTATTATGGTTGTAAGCTTATCTGATATATACTAAATATATATAATATTATATATTATAACATATATAACTTAATAAATATTTATTAATATTTTTGATAACAGATATGTTCTAAATTCTTTGGTACAAATATTTTCCTTTCCCTTATGGACTGAGAGACTCCATTCAATAATTTTGGAAGGAAACTGCTCTTTAAAAGATTTGGCTTTAGAATCATTTATAATTTCAGTACTTGTTTTAAAATACTGGATAATTAAAAAAAATAGCACAAGAATATAGATCCCCAGTTATTTTATGGGCTCTCCCTAACCACTTTTGGACATGATTTCTTTATTTTCTTTTTATTTGATGTGGATTGGTGAATTGCATTGTTTCAGGCAGATTGCATTTATAAAGTACTATGCTTATCTATTCATTCCTTCCAGCATAACTCACATCATTTGTTAACTGTTCATTCTGACAAGTAATTAGGGAAAATATTTTTCATAAGCTAAAACTCCATTCCTATTTCACCCTTGGCTTTCATTCTCAATTTATCATTGTATGTTGATGTTGGGTGCTGTATCTTTTGAATTTTGGCCATTATTTTCAGGTTTACAATGTGTAGGAAAAGTCTAAGTTTTTAGAATTTTAAACAAAGTGTGTTAAACTTTTGAAATATTGTAATCATTTTTATCATATTATGGTTTATAGTCTTACAATGGAAGAAAAGCTATTTCCTTTTCCAAAGTGCATTTTGAAATTTATATTAATGATGATTTAAATCTTTTCAAATCACCCAATTCCAAAAGAAGATAGCTCTTTTAGATTTTGTCAATGAATTATTTTCCAAAGGGAGACATGCAAATACAATTTTATATTGATGTGTATTCTGGGGAATAAATGAGATCTAGTGTCTAAGAGTTCACCATTTATTTATATTTTATTTCAAATTCAAAGAAACGCCTCATTAGCAAAATGAGTTTCTTCCATTTGAGGGGAGGTTTAAGGGCTTCCTTTTGTGTAAACGAATAGGACTGTTTGCATAAACGCACGAGTGACAAGAATCCTTTGACAGTTTCACAAATGATGTCCTATGACCCTGTCTATTTCTCTTTCCTCTAGTTAACTTCTCCCACTGCCTCTGAGCAGCTTGCCCGTAAACCACCTGCTTTCTCCTTTGTTTCTCCAACTAATCAGAAAACACCACCTGCCCCAGGCGACCTCGCCAGCGCCTCTGTCCTGGAGGAGTTCCACTCGAGGAGGCTGGATGCCCGCGGGGCCCTGGTGGAAGAAACAACCACGTACTTTCAAACTTCCGCTCACTCTGCACCTTTTTTTGCACCGAAGGGCACGTCCTCGACGTCACAGGTCCCCCAACCCGCTCAGTTATCAGGGTCTCCTTCATCCAGTCCAAGCACAGCACAGCAAAACCCGGGGCAGACTTCTGAAGTCCTCAAGAAGACGGTCACCTCGAACGTCCTTAGTCCCAAAGAGAGTCCGAGAGCCTCTTCTCCTTCACCAGCCTCCGGTGCTCCTCTGAAGTCGAGTGCAGCCTCCTACATCCCCGTGCGCATCGTCACGCACTCGCTCTCGCCGAGTCCCAGAGCTTTCCCCTCCCCTTTCCACGGCTCCTCCTCCACGGTCTGTAGCCAAGCGTCCTCCAGCGGGAGCCTCTCGAGGTCAGGGGTGAAACCCCCGGTGCCCTCCAGGCTTTCCGTCCTCACCGCCATCCTGAAGTCCAGCCCTTCTCACCAAAGGCCCCTCTCCCCGGCCTCCTGTCCCACCTTCTCTCTCAACTCCCTGGCTTCCTCCACGCTCACGCTTGATCAAAAAGTCAAACAAACCCCATCCACACCTAAGAAATCCCTCTCAAGTTGCTCCCTGCGATCAGGGTCTCCAGAGCAAAGGGAAAACCCGGTTTCTGACCTCAGCCAGCCATCCTTCCCCTTTCCTTCTCCCACCAAAGCTGCAGCCTCTCCCCAGGCATCGGCCCTTTCTCCCCCAAAACAGGGCGGTAGCAGCTTCGCTTCTGTGATTGTAGAGAAAATGCCATCCCCGACTCTGAAGAGCAGCCCAGTGACTTCCCAGCTGCAAACTGGTACCTCCAGCTCTGTGGGTCTGCCTCCCGTCCCTCCAAGCTTTTCTCCTCTGTCTTCGAAAGGCAGACAGGATGCTGACCCCAGAGGCCCTGGAAAGCCCAGGGATATCTGCTCACATGCCTCTACATCACCTTCCTCCACATCGTCTTCTGTGTCTCCTCCCACTAACCCAAGGGCCATGCTCTCCTCACCAGAGAGACGCTACCATCCGTCCCCAGCTCTTTCAAACCTGATAAACCGATCTAAGAGCGCACAAGCGACGGTCTCTAGCCAAGGGCAGGCTCCGTCTACTGCACCCCCAGCCCCCGTCTCCAGCTCCAGCTCTGCCTCTCTTCCCTGTCTGGGGTCCTCTGCTCTCCCCCTGGCTAATCCTCCCACAAAAACACACCAGCTCAGTCCCTCCGCACTGCACCCAAATCTTTCCCTGCCTTCAAGACTTGGGAAATCCGAAAGCTCTATATCTGACCACAGATCATCTGTCTCAGCTCCGTCACCTCCCTTCTGTCTAACAAGAACCAAGGAGCTGAGTTCACCTTGTGCATTGTCCATGTCAGCAGGCCCTGAGAATAAGAAACCCAAGGTATTTCTTTTGCACGTTGCATGGTGCATGCTTCTTTTGAAAATAGAAGAATTTTTTTCCAGGGGAAAATCAATAATTATGATATTCATTCTGCTCCTACAAGGAGGTAGTGCAAGAGGATGTAAGACTTGGTGTATTTGAATGTGTGGATGAACTATAATCTGTTTAAAATTGTGCATGTTTCTGAAAACCTCTTTGATTTTGCAAATCCTCTTATGGTAACTTTTTATATCTATGGCCTTAAGGGCATTTTTTTCCCGGGCATAATGAGTTATATTATTGATCCCACAGACGGAATTTAGAGCAGTTAGATGAGATTTGGGAATATGATACATTTATGATTTATTTAATAACATGAACCGTATTATCTACCAAGATATCCTGTACTGATAGAATAGTAGATAGGATTAGTGTAAAATGGAATTTTATATGTCAAGCCCCAAATGATTGTGAAATCAATTTGAAAACTTTCTATTTCTTTTGCTGGCATTTATTATTATTAATTTTTTCCCCTTCTACAATGTTGATTTCTTTATTGTTTTCCATAAACCTCAAGCTAAATCAATATGTATTTAGTTATATATTAATATGTATATGGCAAAATAGAATAGAAATTTCCTTTGTATGTGAAAATTATTTGCTTTATTCTAAACACTAAATTGGAGAAGGCAATGGCACCCCACTCCAGTGCTCTTGCCTGGAAAATCCCATGGATGGAGGAGCC
This sequence comes from Bison bison bison, assembly GCF_000754665.1. Lineage (NCBI taxonomy): Eukaryota > Metazoa > Chordata > Mammalia > Artiodactyla > Bovidae > Bison > Bison bison. The sequence continues at coordinate 4,432,147 of NW_011494842.1, read as the reverse complement.
TGGTAGGCTGCAGTCCATGGGGTCGCTAATAGTCGGACACGACTGAGTGACTTCACTTTCACTTTTCACTTTCATGCATTGGAGAAGGAAATGGCAACCCACTCCAGTGTTCTTGCCTGGAGAATCCCAGGGATGGGGGAGCCTGGTGGGCTGCCATCTCTGGAGTCACACAGAGTCGGACACGACTGAAGTGACTTAGCATAGCAAACACTAAATACATAGTGATTATAAAATACAGAAAGAGTGGACAGGCTGGGTATAGGGAAATAGAATTAAGAGAGGAGAAATATTGACTTTTAAATCCTCCGACATAACCTGTTGAACAAGGATGTGGATCAGCATCTATTTTAATATGAGAAGGGAAACATTTGAAGGAGTTACCCATAGCATTCATGGTTCATTTGTTCTGGAAGAAGGCACCTCTGCCCTAGAATGGCACCTCTACCAGCTTCCCAGCTGTTCCCATGTAACTTAGGATGTGGAGTTTATCTGTGGTTAGATAGAAAGCTTAGAATCCAGTCATTATTATACATGTGAAATAAAATTATGAAAGTGCCTGTGTTTAGAAAGGGATTGGGATTTTCAGTTCAGTGTGTTGAAATAACACCATTAGAGCATCCAGGTTGATTCCATGGAGATTGTGTTCAATTCTATCTCTGTTGGGGTGGTGAACTAATCATGGAAAAGATCAAAGAGCCACATGATCTTATATTAACAAGATCTTAACCTATTAAGGTTACAATATGATTCACCTTAAAAAGCATGCATGAGGCATCTACTGTATGCCCACCGCTATACTAGCTTTTTAGAGGATGTGTGTTTTATTTTTAAGGAAGAGATAATCCTTTGTCTTAAAAAACAAATTTTATGTAGCAGAAAAGCATACATGTATATGAGTTTCCCAGGTGGCATTAGTGGTAAAGAACCCTCCTGCCAATGCAGGAAACAGACGAGGGTTATATCCCTGGGTCAGAAGACCCCCGGAGAAGGAAATGACAACCCACTCCAGTATTCTTGCCTGGAGAATTCCATGGACAGAGGAGCCTGGTAGGGTACAGTCCATAGGATCACAAAGGGCTGGACACAACTGAAGCGACTTAGCATGCATGCAAGCATACATATATATACATAATGTGGAGAAGCTGTAGAGATTTAGTAAATTTACAGTAAACCTAGAAAACAAGGACAAGGCAATATTAACAGTATAATACAGATTATGTATAAAATTATAAAAGTTCACTGAATTCAGAGAATATTATTATGGGATATGGTTAGTGAGGTACATTGTCATAAATGTTGGAAGATTTATGTTCCAATGTTTAGGATTTAGCTTAATGAAGAGGAAAGCAGTTGGCATTTCAGAAATGTTAAACAACCTGACCAAATATACAGAAGATGGTCCCAGATGAATGTATGTGGACACATAAGAATACTGGTCTTATCATCAACTAGTGATAATACCAATGATAATTACAGAAACAGAGATCAAATATTCTCTGTGAATCATGAACCATCACAGTAGTTACACAAAGCAGTTAAAATTTAATTAGAAGAGACTATGTCTGTTATTTTTGTTATGACTGTGTAAGATTGGCCGTATTATTTTCTCCATTCTCTGTACTAAGAAACTGTTGTTCAATGAATAGCTTGCTCAGGTAATGTTTCTTATGCTGACTGAGATGACATTTATATTAATTGAAGTCTACGGAATCTTGAAGCCATTTTTTTAAAAACTGAGATTTATTGCAACAAAGCAGTAACTCATATACATTATAATTTTAGCCTGATTTATTAATTCTTAGGAAGGAAATCATCATTATGAGATGATGATTAGAATGATCAATTGATATAATATTTGGATCATTTTAAAATATATTTTTCCAGATTATGAAGTCCTTCTATTTTAAAAAGCAAATGAGATGGAAAAAATCTTTTACCCTAATTCTAAATTTGAAAAAGTGGTTTATTTGAAGTAAATGAGCTGGTGGTTATTTTTTCAATACATATATGTTATTATGGAATTCACTTGTGATGTATTAAAAAAAAAAACCTGGTGATTTAAACATTACCTTTTCCTGAATTTATTGACAATGATCTCTTATACCACACTGCATTATACTTAAATTATTCTTTACCTTTGTGAAAAGTAGTTTTACTCCACTGGCTTCTTTAGAGAGTTTCTGTTAATGGCACCCCACTCCAGTACTTTTGCCTGGAAAATCCCATGGACGGAGGAGCCTGGTAGGCTGCAGTCCATGGGGTCCCTAGGAGTCAGACAGAACTGAGCGACTTCACTTTCACTTTTCACTTTCATGCATTGGAGAAGGAAATGGCAACCCACTCCAGTGTTCTTGCCTGGAGAATCCCAGGGATGGCGGAGCCTGGTGGGCTGCCATCTCTGGGGTCGCACAGAGTCGGACACGACTGAAGTGACTTAGCAGCTGCTTTGTTTATGTTTTGCCCTGTTTTTGAAGAGTTGGAAGAGGATGAGCCTGAAGGGAGTTCTGATAAAATCTTTTTGTCCTAAAATCAAGTTTTTCGATGACCTTTTCCTCCACAGCTCACTTACTACTCCCAGTATTGAAGAATTCTTGGCATTTGCTTTATTTATTCCTGTTTAGTTTCTTTATTTCCAAGTTCATATAATTCAAGCTTATAGAAATGCATGATAAAATTTGATGAACTGTATTAAAATATGAAGAGTGGTTATAATTTATCCATTTTTATCTGTTTCTTTGAACAGAAAAATGTTTCATATAATGGATAAAATTTATAATAACTTCTGATAAATTAGTTTCTCTTGAATAATACTCTTCTTTATCATATTTATTTCCTCCTTTTTTTTTTTTCTTATTTCTCTCGTAAAGTAAATACCGCCGTGTGTGTGTGTGGTGGTGTGTGTGTGTGTGTGTATGTGTATATATATATATATATATATATATATATATATATCAGAGAAGGCAATGGCACCCCACTCCAGTACTCTTGCCTGGAAAATCCCATGGACAGAGAAGCCT
>NW_011494842.1:4426098-4428573 GCF_000754665.1 Bison bison bison | reverse complement strand
TCCATCGAGTCAGTGATGCCATCCAGCCATCTCATCCTCTGTCGTCCCCGTCTCCTCCTGCCCCCAATCCCTCCCAGCATCAGAGTCTTTTCCAATGAGTCAACTCTTCACATGAGGTGGCCAAAGTACTGGAGTTTCAGCTTTAGCATCATTCCTTCCAAAGAAATCCCAGGGCTGATCTCCTTCAGAATGGACTGGTTGGATCTCCTTGCAGTCCAAGGGACTCTCAAGAGTCTTCTCCAACACCACAGTTCAAAAGCATCAATTCTTCGGTGCTCAGCCTTCTTCACAGTCCAGCTCTCACATCCATACATGACCACAGGAAAAACCATAGCCTTGCCTAGACGAACATTTGTTAGCAAAGTAATGTCTTTGCTTTTGAATATGCTATCTAGGTTGGTCATAACTTTCCTTCCAAGGAGTAATATATAAACTTGAGTATAAAAAGTTCTTTAAAATGAACACTGATGGATACTGGAAGAGATAAAGCTTACCCCAATTCTCAGTTTCTTTTGATGTTTGACTAGCTTTGCTTAAATTGCTAAGATTATTTTATAGATTGATAGGAGGAAATAGACAAAAGCTTCAGGATATCAAATAATTTCTGTGTTTTTTGGAGTTTATTATCTCTCTCTTTCCACTGTGGTTCTAACCTGAGCACAGAACGCTCTTTGAAGTCAAAGAGTTTCAGATTTAAATCAGCTTCCCTCAGTGCCAGATCCCAAGAGGAGAGTGGTCCTATAATATGGAAGACGATCAAATTAAAATATCAGTGCCTAGAAGGTATTAGTTCCAAGCCTGGGCTGTATTCTCCTTTGATATGAAAATAAAATGGAACAGCTGGATAATGCTGAGCTAAATTCAGGGGTAAGACATGTTTGATATTTCTTTCTCATAGAACCTGAAGGTTCTGAGTCTATATAATGTAATGACTATATTTTAATTTCGGATATGGTTGAAAATACTACTTTACATTATAATCATGGCCCTAGACAGGATGGGTGTCTCCTTAAATGTTGCTCCCACGGCTCTTTGATCAACATGTGTATTGGTGGAGACCTTGCTTTTCGCCTTGGGAAAGCCTGAATATCAGAAAGCTAATACACAGAGTTGTATTTGGGCTTCTAATATATTTGCCTTCACTTATAAAATAGTTTATATTTTTCTCCTAGTGGGTTATCATGGCATTCCATATGGAAATTTGGGATGGTCATTATATCAAAAACTCATTCATTTTGCCCCTCACTGATGATGGTCCACAGCTCTGTGAGGGTCCAGTGGTCTGGCTGCCCTGGCCTGAATACTCTCTGGGCACATAGCTTATTTAGATAATCATTTGGGAGCTTTTTGATATTTCCTGAACTTTTATAGCTGATGTTTCATTTATAAACTCTCATTCCTTTGAGGCATCATAATATTTCCAAATATATCACACTGGAAACTTGGTGGTAAGCTTCCATGCGACTTTCTCCATTTCTGCTGACCCTCATGTAATCTGGGAAACAAACAATATGAAATGTACCTCCATGAGGAAAAATGGTTAGTCTGGGTTCAAAACAAATCACTCATTCCTACAGTCAGTATGTATCATGTGCTTATTATGTATACCTTTCAAAGTTGTGAAGATGTTGAACCAACATTGCACTAAATGCCTGCTGGAAGAACATTTACAGTCTACGGGGAGAGAGAAATGACCCTCCTCTTCAATGAGTATATTTTCTTGTCTATGAGAAGATCATAAGTGGTATGGAGAAAAGTCTATCAGGGCAAGAGGTGGTGGTTTTCATAAATTTATATTGGGTGATGCAGATAGGTTTCTTTGAGAGGGCGACATCTGTGGACGTGATGCTTCTTGAGAGAATGTAGTCAGGAAAAATTCCTAAGGCCACAGACCACCGGGCCGGTACAAAGAACAGATAGGGAGCCAGTGTGGCAAAAGTAGAGTGAGTAGGGGAAGCTGAGGCTGTCAGAGGGAGATGTAACTGGGAGAGCTTGGTCCTATGAGGACTTGTGGACCACTTCTAAGTTTTCAATATATTTTAATTTATTTTTACTGATGCATAGTTGATTTACAATATTGTGTTAGTTTCAGATGTACAACAAAGTGATTCAGTACATATATACACATACGGTGTTTTCCAGATTCTCTTCCCTTATAGATTATCATAAGATGTTTAGCACAATTCAGTTCAGTTCACTTCAGGCACTCAGTCGTGTCCGACTCTTTGTGACCCCGTGAACCACGGCACACCGGGCCTCTTTGTCCATCACCAATTCCCGGAGTCTACCCAAACTCATGTCCATTGAGTCAGTGATGCCATCCAACCATCTCATCCTCTGTCGTCCCCCTATCCTCCTGCCTTCAATCTTTCCCAGCATCAGGGTCTTTTCAAATGAGTTAGCTCTTCGCATCAGGTGGCCAAAATATTGGAATTTCAGCTTCAAAATCAGTCCTTCCAATTTCCTTTAGTATGG
>NW_011494842.1:4419891-4424033 GCF_000754665.1 Bison bison bison | reverse complement strand
GCATTCCAATCCCCTATAATGAAAAGGACATCGTTTTTGGGTGTTAGTTCTAGAAGATCTTGTAGGTCTTCATAGAGCCGTTCAACTTCAGCTTCTTCAGTGTTACTGATTGGGGCATAGACTTGGATTACTGTGATACTGAATGGTTTGCCTTGGAAACGAACAGAGATCATTCTGTCGTTTTCGAGATTGCATCCAAGTACTGCATTTTGGACTCTTTGCTATGCTAAATCGTTGATGTTTAACTTGAGTAAGTCAGGAAACCACTGGAATGTTTTATATTTTAAGTTTATTTAATTTTTCCTGGAGTGTAGTTGCTTTACAAAGTTGTGTTAGTGTCTACTGTACAGCAGGGGGAATCAGCTATGTATAGACATATTGCTGTTGCTGTTTAGGCACTGAGTGAAGTCTGACCCTTCTCGACCCCGTGGCCTATAGCCCGCACAAGGTTCCTCTGTCTGTGGGATTTCCCAGGCAAGAATACTGGAGAGGGTCGTCATTTTCTTCTCCAGGGGATCTTCCTGGCTCAGGGACACAACCCACGTCTTCTGCATTGCAGGCAGATTCTTTACCACTGAGCCGCCTGGGAAGTCACACATATACATATATAACCCCTCTTCTTTTTGATTTCCTTCCCATTGAAGTCACCACATAGCACTGAGTCGAGTTCCCTATGCTATACAATAGGTTCTCATTAGTTAGTTTTGTATCCTATACCTATCAATAGTGTATATATACGTCAATCCCAATCTCCCAATTCATCCCACCCCCCTTCCCCACTTGGTATCCATATATTTGTTTTCTATGTCTGTCTCTATCTCTGCTTTGCAAATAAGATCATCTGTACCATTTTTCTAGATTCCACTTATACATTTTAATATATTTAATATAAAAAGTGTTTGTCTTTCTCTTTGTGACTTACTTCACTCTGTGTATCAGTCTCTAGGTCCATCCACATCTCTACAAATGACCCAGTTTCATTCATTTGACACAATTCAATCTATCTGGCTGCTGTGCTGTGACCGTTAGAGGGTGAGAGGGAACATGGAAGACCTTAGGAAGCTGTTGCAACCACCTGGGGGTGGGGGAGTGATGGACGATGGTGGCTTTGGTGGCAGTGAAGGAGAAGATAATATTTCTGGGTATATTTTGTAGGTAGATTAGCAAACATTCAGCCATGATCAAAGCCAGCTGTATGTAAAATGTCATTAAAATAGCTGATACTAGACATGGGTATCTTTTTGTTTCCTTTTTCTCTTTTCGTCTCACTGTCTTCTCCTCCACCTCTTCCACCTTGGCACCTTTCTGGGGATTCTAGGTTTTCACGATTGTCACATCCCTGCTATCTCAGAACTAACCAATTCTGTATCCCATTCTTTTGCTTCTCTTCAGCTAGCTTTTCCAAACTCATCTTGGGAAGGATTCACACTCAAGTGACAATGATTGACCAAAGCCCTAGTTTCTTACTCCTCAGGGAGTTTTGCATTTTTACTAAGGGATGATTGTGCAATTTAACTCAAAGAGACTTTTCTAAGACTTGAACAGCAGATGAGGAATTAAATTTTTTTTTTATACCTCCTGAATCTTACTGTAATTTTTAATGAAATGTTTCAATTTAAGTCAACAAATATTTGCTGAACATTTGTTCTTTGCCAGCTTGGTACTAGGTGTTGGAAATAATATAAAATCTCTCCTCTAAATGGCCTATGAGGCTAATACGGATGGCAGAATCTTGTAATGCAATGAAATAAATGCTATACACTTGCTAGAAACACACAAAAATAAATCGGCCATGGAGAAGGGACCTGGGAAGAACTGTCCGGGGAACTTCTCCTAGTAGCTTGCAGCCTCTCTGCCTGGCCGTTATCCACAGCCAGCCTGCTCTGCCCACAGCACTTCAGTTATCAGGCTCAGTGTGGACCTTGTGTTCTGCCAGTGATTCAGATGTAAGGGACGTGTCTGGGCAGCCTCCTCCTGTGTATTGGATCAGGATTGGCTTGAGCTTTCGTCTCAGGGAGACGCTAACTAGGGCAGTGTAAACAGGGTCCCTGAGGAGCAGGAAGCAGACATTTGGAGTGATGCTCTCAGCCATGAGATGCATGCTTCTAGACAGAGAAGCTGACTGTACTGAAAGTGTAACCATAAGTTCAAATCCCTGATTCTCAAGGCAAGTAGCACAGTTTGTTCTGAGGTCACATAGCTCTTTATTACTAGAGCCTGTGGTGAATTTAACGTGTCAGTGATGGGGGGTGCGGGCTTCCCTGGTGGCTCAGACAGTAAAGAATCTGCCTACAGTGCAGGAGACCTGGGTTCAATCCCTGGGTCAGGAACATCCACTGGAGAAGGGAATGGCTACCCACTCCAGTATTCTAGCCTGGGAAAGCTCACGGACCGAAGAGCCTGGTGGGCTACAGTCCATAGGGTCCACAGAGTTGGGCACAGCTGAGTGACTGACACTTTTACCTGGGCTTCCCAGGTGGCGCTAGTGGTAAAGAACCTGCCTGCTAATGCAGGAGGCGTAAGAGACACAGGTTCGGTCTCTGGGTTGGGAAGATTCGTTGGAGGAGGGCGTGGCAATCCACTCCAGTATTCTTGCCTGGAGAATCCCATGGACACAAGAACCTGGCAGGTTACAATCCATAGGGTCGCACAAACTCGGACACAGCTGAAGTGACTTAGCACACACACACGCACACACAATGAAGGGGTGATGGTAACAACAGTGGTGGGAAATATTTTCTGAAGGGGAAGGGTGCTCTTGCTATCCTCATCTTCACACCCAGGATTTATGTTGCAATATCTAGCATTGCCTCTAAATAGAATTAGCTCTGATAAACTTGCTTACAAAATACCAGTTCTTTTTTTAAACCTAAACTTTGCCCTGCACCTGTCATGTAGTAGATATTTAAGAAATATTTATTGAATGATGGCTGAAAGCATAGATTGTAAATTGAAGAGATATAATAGTTATCATTGAATTTTTTTTGCTGGATTCAAAGTCAGCCTAGTTGGTTCTACCTTATATGATTTGTTAATGGTGATTCCAGTCTGTAATATTACAGCCTATTATTATTATTTGAGTTATAATAACAGTGATTGGAGTGATTTGTAATTTTAAACCAAAGAAGAGAACTCAATATATTTGATTTAATACCTGGAAGCCTTGAAATGCTGAAAAAGAAATACGTTCCAAATTAGAATATTGTTAAGAAAACACAGAGGAAATATAGTGAACGTAAAAGGCATCTCTTATGGCAATAAGAGTCAGTGATGCTATCTAACCATCTCATCTGTTGCTGCCCCCTTCTCCTTTTGCCTTTGGTCTTTCCCAGCATCAGGGTCTTTTCAAAAGTGTTGGCTCTTCTCAACAGGTGGCCAAAGTATTGGAGCTTCAACTTCAGCATCAGTCCTTACAATGAATATTCAAGACTTATTTCCTTTAGGATTGACTGGTTTGATTTCCTTGGAGTCCAAGGGACAATCAAGAGTCTTCTCCAGCACCACAGTTCAAAAGCTTCAATTCTTCTGTGCTCAGCCTTCTTTATGGTCCAACTCTCACAATCTGTACATGACTACTAGAAAAACCGTAGCTTTGACTAGATGCACCTTTGTTGGCAAAATGATGTCTCTGCTTTTTAATATGCTCTCTAGGTTTGTCATACCTTTTCTTCCAAGGAGCCAGCGTCTTTTAATTTCATAGCTGCACTCACCATTTGCAGTGATTTTTGGGTCCAAGAAAATAAAATTTGTCACTCTTTCCACCTTTTACCAATATATTTGCCATGAAGTGATTGGACAAGATGCCATTAGTTTTCTTAATGTTGAGTTTCAAGCCAGCTTTTTCACTCTTCTCTTTCACCTTCATTAAGAGGCTCTTTAGTTTATCTTCACTTTCTGCCATTCAGTTCAGTTCAGTTCAGTTGCTTAGTCGTGTGAGATTCTTTGCAACCCCATAGACTGAGCACGCCAGGCTTTCCTATCCATCATCAACTCCCGGAGCTTGCTCAAACTCATGTCCATCGAGTCAGTGATGCCAACCAACCATTTCATCCTCTGTCGTCCCCTTATCCTCCCACCTTCAATCTTTCCTAGCCTCAGAGTCTTTTCTAATGACTCAGTTCTTCGTATCAGGTGGCCAAAGT
>NW_011494842.1:4407879-4419370 GCF_000754665.1 Bison bison bison | reverse complement strand
CCCACCTTGTGCTTCATCCAGCCTGGCATTTCGCATGATATACTCTGCATATAAGTTAAATAAGCAGAGTGAAAATATACAGTCTTGATGTTTCCCAATTTGGAACCAGTCTGTTGTTCCATGTCCGGTTCTAACTGTTGCTTCTTGACCTGCATACAGGTTTCTCAAGAGGCAGGTCAGGTGGTCTGGTATTCCCACATCTTTCAGAATTTTCCACAGTTTGTTGTGACCTACACAGTTAAAGGCTTTGGCATAATCAATAAAACAGAAATAGATGTTTTTCTGGAATTCTCTTGCTTTTTCTGTGATCCAGTGGATGTTAGCAATTTGATCTCTGGTTCTGCCTTTTCTAAATCCAGCTTGAACATCCGGAAGTTCATGGTTCACGTACTGTTGAGGCCTGGCTTGGAGAATTGTGAGCCTTACTTTGCTAGTGTGTGAAATGAGTGCAATTGTGCGGTAGCTTGAGCATTCTTTGGCATTGCCTTTCTTTAGGATTGAAATGAAAAGTGACCTTTTCCAGTCCTGTGACCGCTGCTGAGTTTTCCAAATTTGCTGGCATATTGAGTGCAGCACTTTCACACCATTGTCTTTTAGGAATTGAAATAGTTCAACTGGAATCCCATCACCTCCACTAGCTTTGTTCGTGGTGATGCTTCCTAAGACCCAGTTGACTTCTCATGCCAGGATGTTTGGCTCTAGGTGAGTGATCACACCATCATGGTTATCTGGGTCTGGGTCATGAAGATCTCTTTTTTTTGTAGTTCTTCTACGTATTCTTGCCACTTCTTTATATCTTCTGCTTGTCTTTTCCATACCATTTCTGTCCTTTATTGTGCCCATCTTTGCATGAAATGTTCCCTTGGTATCTCTAATTTTCTTGAAGAAATCTCTAGTTTCTAGCATTCTATTTTTTTCCTCTGTTTCTTTGCATTGATCACTGAGAAAGGCTTTCTTCTCTCTCTTTGCTGTTCTTTGGAACTCTGCATTCAAATGGTGTATCTCTTCTTTTCTCCTTTGCCTCTAGCTTCTGTTCCTCTGAGCTATTTGTAAGGCCTCCTCAGACAGCCGTTTTGCCCTTTTGCATTTCTGCCATAAAGGAGGCGTCATCTGCATGTCTGAGGTTACTGCTATTTCTCCAGGCAGTCTTGACTCCAGCTTGTGATTCATCCAGCCCAGCATTTCGCTTGATGTACTCTGCATATAAGTTAAATAAAGAGGGTGACAGTATACAGCCTTGACGTACTCCTTTCCCTATTTGAAGCAGTCCATTGTTCCATGTCTGGTTTTAACTGTTGTTTCTTGACCTGCACACAGATTTCTCAGGAGATAGGTAGGGTTGTCTTTAAGAATTTTCCAGTTTGTTGTGATCCACAGAGTCAAACGCTTTGGCATAGTCAATGAAGCAAAAATAGATGTTTTTCTGGAACTTCCTTGATTCTTAATATGTTGATATTCAATCTTGCTCTTTCCTACTTTACCGTATTCAATTTGCCTTGATCCATGAAGGGAAAATATATCTTAGAGATGCATAAGGCTACAGATAGATGAAGTAGGAGAAAGGACATCTGGTTGCTGTAAAGTACAATCTCCTGGTCTAGAAAAATTATATCACAAAAAAAGAAGGATTAAGTTACGACTTCTATTGCAAAACTATTGTAAATTATGGAAGAGATTTACCAGAAAAAAGAAGCAAGCAATTTTTTTTTCACACAAAATTCCAAGGTAAATTCTGAAAATTATGGCAAATTCTTAGTTTGTGATTGTTTACAAAAACAACTATAACTGGAAGTGAGAGATTTTCTTAAAGCAATATACATTTGTTGAATGCCTTCCAGGTTCCAGCTTTCGTGATGTCTCTCATGATATCACGAACAAGGAAAGATATCTTCCTTTTTTCCTATCTTCCACTAGTCTTATTAGAGGTCTAGTTATGTATTCCTGTGAATTCCCACTTGTTCTGAATGTTTAATCCAAAGCATTCTTGAGATCACTCTCTATCTCATCATTTTACTTTAATTTTCTGAATATTATTTATCTTTCTAGGACTTTTCTTTATTATTTATTTATTGTTCATTTGTTTCAGTTCAATGAGATATCAACTCTAGAGAGTAAAGTCTTGTGAGTTTTGTTTACTGCTGAATCTCTAATATTTAGAACAATACACGTGACAAAGTAGATACTCAATAATAATTTGTTGAATGACTCTGTTAATTGGACTGCTGTATCCAAGTAAATTTACAAGATGGTTCAATGCCCATCAGGTTGGCAGAATCCAGTAGGCAAGAGCTTTCTGTCCTTAATCTGTGACTTGAATGAAGATAAAAATGGTTCATGAAATAACATAAAAGTTTTAACTTTACAGTTTACAATGACAAACCAAATATAAACCAAATGTTAAAAAGAAATGAAAGCGTAATATTCCATTGTGTCTGTGTACCACAGTTTCCTTACCATTCATGTGCCAGTTGACATCTGGGTTGCTTCCATGTCCTAGCTATTGTAAGCAGTGCTGCAGTGAACACTGGGGTACATGTGTCTCTTTCAATTCTGGTTTCCTCTGTGTGTATGCCCAGCAGTGGGATTGCTGGGTTGTACGGCAGTTCTATTTCCAGTTTTTTAAGGACTCTACACACTGTTCTCCATGGGGGTGGGTAGTGAGTTGGAGGGGGAGTTCTGGATGAGGAGACACCTGTACACTCGTGGCTGACTTGTGTTGATGTATGTCAAAACCACCACAATATTGTAAAGTAATTAGCCACCAATTAAAATAAATTAATTTTAAAAAAGAGATGAAAGAATTAGGAATTTTAGGCTCTAGCATAGTCACTGTGATCCAATAATATATAAAGTGACTTCAATTTCACGCTCTTCTGTATTCTAAACATAACACAAAAACTAAGGAGACAATTCCTATGATTATTATCTTCACTGTATTAATTGAGTTTATTGTCAATATCATGTACATGATGATGATATTCTGCCTTGTGTTAAAAATACATCTAGTTAAACATATCTTTTAAATTTTTACATATAGTAGTGTGTATATATTAATCCCACACACCTAATTTATCCTTCCCCGCACCTTTCCCCTTTGGTAAACATAAATTTTCAAATTTGGTAAACAGAATTTGGTAAACATAAATGTTTTCAAATTCTGTCCATCTGCTTCTGTTTTGTAAATAAGATCATTTGTATCATTTTTTAAATACAACACTGTAAATCAAGTATGCTGCTGCTGCTGCTGCTAATCACATAGATGGCAGCCCATCAGGCTCCGCCGTCCCTGGGATTCTCCAGGCAAGAACACCAGAGTGGGTTGCCATTTCCTTCTCCAATGCATGAAAGTGAAAAGTGAAAGTGAAGTCGCTCAGTCGTGTCCGACTCCTAGCGACCCCACGGACTGCAGCCTACCAGGCTCCTCCGTCCATGGGATTTTCCAGGCAAGAGTACTGGAGTGGGGTGCCATTGCCCAAGTATACTCTAATATAAAATCAAAATTAAATTTTAAAAATGTTAAAGGAATATTGACAGAGGAAAATGATAGTGGAGTTCTTCAGTTGAGGATCAGTAAGAAAAAGGTTGATAGAGATAGCAGTATAACCATCACACAGAAGAGAGCTCTTAGTCAAACAGGGAAAAAAAGGACCAATATCCTCTAGGAGTAAGTTAGCAGAACCATATTTTGTCTCAATATAATGGAGAATTTTGTACTAATTCTAACAGAACAAAACGTGCTACCTTGGGAGGTGTGGCTGAACAAGGGATCGGATTTGGCTAAGGGGGTTGAACCAAATTGCCTTCAATTTCACTTCTGATTCTAATATTACATGGCATTACGTGTATAATAGCAAGATATTGCTTTGACCAAGCTTTTCAGCTATATTCTTTAGAGCAGCTGAGGATAGGAGAGCAAAGGTTATAAATAGTTATGCACCCTGAAAGATGAGGTGAGGTCCTATGGTAGATGAGTCATGGCTGTTAACCTGGAGCACCCGTGTCCAAATCCCAGCTATGATTTAGTAGCTAGTGACCTCGGAGAAGGCAATGGCACCCCACTCCAGCACTCTTGCCTGGAAAATCCCATGGACGGAGGAGCCTGGTAGGCAGCAGTCCATGAGGTCGCTAAGAGTCGGACACGACTGAGCGACTTCACTTTCACTTTTCACTTTCATGCATTGGAGAAGGAAATGGCAACCCACTCTGGTGTTCTTGCCTGCAGAATCCCAGAGACGGGGAAGCCTGGTGGGCTGCCGTCTGTGGGGTTGCACAGAGTCGAACACGACTGAAGTGACTTAGCAGCAGCAGCAGCAGACCTTAGATAAGTTCTTTCTTAACGTCTCTCTGCTTTGAAGTGAAAGTGAAAGTCGCTCAGTCATGTCCGACTCTTTGTGACCCCATGGACTATACAGTCCATAGAATTCTCCAGGCCATAATACTGGAGTCGTTAGCCTATCCCTTCTCCAGAGGATCTTGACGACCCAGGAATAGAACTGGGGTCTCCTGCATTGCAGGCGGATTCTTTACCAACTGAGCTATTAGGGAAGCCTTTTAGTTTCCATATATAAAGTGAACGTAATATAGTATCTACGTTATAGGTTTGTTTTGATAACTCAGGGAGATAATACACAGTAAGCTTTTAGAGGGTACCTAGTAAGCTTTTAAAGGGTGCTGCTGCTGCTGCTAAGTCGCTTCAGTCGTGTCCAACTCTGTGCGACCCCATAGACGGCAGCCCACTAGGCTCCTCTGTCCCTGGGATTCTCCAGGCAAGAGTACTGGAGTGGGGTGCCATTGCCTTCTCCAATGCATGAAAGTGAAAAGTGAAAGTGAAGTTGCTCAGTCGTGTCCGACTCCTAGCGACCTCATGGACTGCTGCCTACCAGGCTCCTCCGTCCATGGGATTTTCCAGGCAAGAGTACTGGAGTGGGGTGCCATTGCCTTCTCCGTTTTAGAGGGTAGTGATTGTTAATTATTATTGCAACTACTGTTGCAATTAAATACCCACAAAACCACTGTGGAGTAGTAATAACATTTTTTCTGCATTATTTATCTGTTTAGATATTTCTTAGGAGAAGATATCTTATTGAGAGATATGGGCCTGGTGGACCTGAATTCCAAATCTTTTAGATTTTATATGGGCTGTGGTCTTAGATGAGTCATCTGAACTCACCACATAGCCTTTGCTTAATGATTGTTTAGTTATAGGGATTCTGCAAAATTAAATGAGGCAATGCATGTCATTTTCCTAGTTATAGATGTCGGCTCTTATTTTCCATGTTGAGATGGTATTTTGCTTCAATCATTAATTTAAATACATTATTTTCTGGAGACTATAGCAGTACAGTAAGTCCCCTACATATGAACCTTCAGGTTTCAACCTTTCAAAGATGTGAACGTTCATGCCAGCCCCTATATCCCAGCTGTTGTACTGTACTGTAAGTTTGAAAATGTTTCATTTTTTGTGTTTGTTTCTAATGTACATTTTATTTGTATGAAAAGTATTACAAACCTATTATAGTACAGTACCATATAGCCAAATGTATTTGTTGAGTATCTAGGCTAACCTAGTTGGACTTAAAAACAAATTGAACTTACCAACGCGCTCTTGGGACAGAACTTGTTCATATGTGGGGGGCTTACTGTAGCAGGTCAACAGAGAGACTCAGGGCTTGAAGGGGCCGAAGCATTGCTTCTTCCATCCCTGGCATTTTTTTATTTTACTTGATTACTCTGTCTTCTTCTGTAGACCCTTTGGTTTGCTTGCAGGGGATGAAGACAGCCTGGTGCTGTGTGCCAGTTTCCCACAGCTCTGGGGCCGGTGGGGAAGCTGCCTGAGACAGGAGCTTTTGAAATGAGAGGAACCTTGAACTTGGCACCCAGAGCAATGTCAACACTGGGATTTTGATTATGTCTATGATCCTGATTTCTACAGTTTTCTCATGCTCAACCCCATATACTCTACAAAACTGAACTGGATTACCCCAACTTTTACTTAAAACTTGGAATATTTTATCTTTTGATTCTTTAATATCACTGTATTGGAAAGTGAGGAGAGGGTGATGAAGTTTAAAAAATGAATTTAAGACCTTCTAGTAGCCTCCTAGTTTTCCCATTATGGAGTTAAATTGCTATCACATCTATTCAAAATACTACTTTTTAAACATTATTACCAGATTTTATGTGTTCTGATCACTGTTTTTATAAATGATGCAAGAGACTGTATCAAGTTCAATTAAACTTATTGGCATAATATTTGTTAATTACAGCACCATAAAAAAAGACCCACATTCCTTTGAGAATCAAGCAAAAATACCCCAAATATTTATACAATAGTCTTCCTGTCACAGCATACTGCCAATAAGAAATTTACATATAACTTTGTAAAAAGGAATGTTTTTAAACTCTGAAATGATATACCATATAATTGCCTATAATCCCTAGGCTGATGTTTTACTGTGGTATTTGCTTCTCATTCTAATAAAACATTAACAGGAAGAGCTAATTTTTTTCTGTCAAAAGCAAGTTGTTGAAGCATAATCATTGTTTCCTTCATTTGATAACATGTCGTTTAACTTAGTAGAACTGGTCTAAAATTATGTCACATTCTTTCCCCTTTTCAACTCCATTCTTACTTTCTGGTTACCCCCCATTCTAGCAATACAAGACCAAGTCCAGCTACAAGGCTTTTGCAGCAATCCCAACAAACACATTGCTTTTGGAACAGAAGGTCAGTGTTGGCTCAAAAGCAGAGTAAATTTTGGTGATGTTTTCTAAGATTGCTCATGTTTTTTAGAAAATTTCTGTTTTCAAGTTTTGCATTTACCAAAATAAAATGCTGCTTTTAGTTTAGGATGACATGGTGAAAGCATCTTGGTGAGTAGAATTGGAGACATCATTAATTTATCAGTAGAGTCTGGGTAGGAGCTGTCAGGCAGCTCTGGGAAACTTGATTACATCGTGTATCTCTGAGTATATCCCTGTCCTTTGGAATTTTAAATAATTGTTAAAATTTAAGTGTTTCCAGGATGGTGGTCCCGTGATGATTAAGACTTCGCTTTCCAGTTCAGGAGGTGTGGGTCAGTCCCTGGTTGGGGAGCTGAGATCCCACATGCCTCACAAAAAACCAAGACATAAACCAGAAGCAGGATTATACAAATTCAGTAAAGACTTTAAAAATAAAGTCCCCATAGAAAATCTTAAAAAAATATGTAAGGGTGTCCACTTCTGTTCACATTGGTCAGTCGACGGAGTAGAGGTAAAATGGGGTTACATCTGGGCAACTGGCCACCTTTCAAACTGGGTGATTCATAGGTGGCTCAGATGGTAAAAATCTGCCTGCAGTGCAGGACGCACAGGAAATGCAGGTTCAACCCCTGGGTCGGGAAGATGCCCTGGAGGAGGGCCTGGCAACCCACTCCAGTATTCTTGCCTGGAGAATTCCATGGACAGAGTAGCCTAGTGGGCTACAGTTCACGGGGCCAAAGAGAGTTGGACACGACTGAGCGACTAACACTTTCACTTTAACACACTACGTGGCTTCCACAGGGTGGAAATGCATTAGCCAAGCACCTAACTTAACCTCTTAAATCTGATCACAGTCTGAACATCTTTATCCTTCTCACTGATCTGACCTCCATGAAGGAGATAGAAGGTGGAAATCCTTTCCAGTGACCCAGCTGCTTTCACATGGCTCCAGGGCATTTTTGATTTGCTATTAAGAGTCATTAAGTATAAAATTACAGGATTCTGCTTCGCTGGGTAAATTAAATTAAAGCCTCTTGTTTCACAAGTCCATTACAAAGGCTCTAATGAAGTCCCAGTGGAGGAAATGAATGAAATCAATTACCAAGTTTATGACATGGTATAGTTCCTATGTTATTTTTACGCTATTTATTTAGGCAATATATCTTTGATTGCATGAAGCCCATTTTTGTGTGTGTGTGCAATTATAGTGTTTCAAATAATATTATTATTTGTCAAATGTTAGTATTTCCAACCAGGTGATATTTTGACTACTGGTTTTTGAATATACATGCTAAAATTTTTAGCATGATCTGGAGAATAAAACTGTATGTTCTCATATTCTGTATATTCCTTTGTCTAAAAAATAGGAATTGTTAGTGGGGAATGCTAAGAGGTGTATAAGTGAACATTAGTTGACAGAATCTCTTACATTGTGTATCTCTGATAACGAACTGTTATCCAACTGTGGCCCAGAGTATGCTCTATATATCTGAATCCTTTGAGGTGGGGTGGGAGTTACTTGGTTGCAGGCAGATGGGTAGCTTTTTCCTCTAGCTTCTTTTCCAAATTTTGACCTTTTATGATTCATTGAAGGATAACATAGGGGAATTCCCTGGTGGTCTAGTGGTTAAGACTCTGAGCTTCCACTGCAGGGGACACGGGTTCAGTTCTTGGTTGGGGAACTAATATCCTGCATGCTGCATGCCCACCCCCAACTCCCTCAAAAGGGAGATTTCCAATAGCGGGAGATTTCTGGAGGCATGAGGAAGTGACACCATCACCGTGTCACCAGATACCCCTTATCCTATGTCTAGAGTTACCATGTGGAGTCTTAGTAGAAGTGTTCCTTCACCATAGACCCTCTGCCCATTTAGATGGACGTTTCCAAAATCTGCTCACAAGGGCCTGCCTTCACAGACGTGAGAGAAGCTCTTCCCTCACCAGCCATGCAGACTTCCTGCTTTCAGAATTTCTGTCTTTTTCAGTTCAATGGATTTTAAGGATTATACTTTATTAGTCAGTCATTAAAAATGAAGAATGATTAGCTTAATTTCAAATTTTATCAAAACCCATTTCATAAAGTCTTTGGTGGTATTGGTTTTTACTGAATCTAACGCAAGTTCATAAAGGAGAGGGTTTGTGTTTTTAATTTCAAACAAAACATACTCTTCAGTAAAATTATCATTTTTGTTTTTAGTACAACATCTGTAAATATCATGATATCTAATTTAAAATATCTAATGCATTTATGCACCAGGGGTTAGCCTGACTGAGCACACAATACCTTTATCTAGTGTGGATAATTGTCTCTTGGCTAAGATTTTGTTTTTGGACCACAAATACTTGAATTGCTTCAGGGTCACAGGATATAACATGATGCTTGGTTTTTGTTTTTTGTTTTTTTTTGGTTGGCTTTCCTATGTTATGTACTCCCCAATGGGAAACTTTACGTTTAAGAATTTTTAACTCATAAAAATATTATCCCAAGATTTTATGAGAGTTTATATATTTTCCATCATATTTCTTGAATTATACTGTGTTGTTTCTTTCATGGTTGTAGTTTAAAAAAAATAAATCCGGTTTATACAATAGAACTCATCCTATGCCATCAAAATCAAAGGGACTAATTTCTGAATCGAGTGGGTAAATTAGGACTATAATAATAAGAGGCTCATCTATTTGGGGGAGGATTTGTAGTTTGGAATACGTTGAATCCCAGAAACTTTTCGGAGATCCCTTTAATATCATGCAGAACAGTACAGTTAAGAGGGGTGATGCCACAGTGTCACTACGGGATTCTGTTAGGGTCCATGCTGGGGACGGCCTTGGAGATGCAATGAACCCATTTACTTCATCTTAAGATAGTTCAGCAATTCTCCCCCAGTCAGATTTCTTATACCATATTTTGTTTTATAGCATATAGTATAATTAATGAGGAACCAGAATCACTTTAAAAAATAATACTGTTTTTTAAAGCAAACTTTTCTCCAAATTGAAATACAGGTATCCCTTCTGATTAGACCTTAAGCTCTCATTGGATCCCCCAACTGTTTTCAGCTTTAATCACCCCTTGATGAAGCCCATAATTTTCAAAAGAGTGCATTTTGTTGACAAAGGATATGAAGTATCTGGTACTTCTGTTCTATAATTTATTGTCCACATCAAACTTAAATTTATAGCTTATTCCATTTTCTATCATTTCCCCTCCATGAATGTTTAGGAGGGAAGCATTTTTAGCTTAAGCCTTAACTAAGGCTTTACAGGAAAAGATGAATGTCAGGCTTCATATTTTAATGTGTTGGCATCGAGGTCTTTGACTTAATCTCCTGCCAATAATCATCTTCTCCAAGACTGAGATGAGGATGTAATACAAGTGATTATAAAGCAGGAACAAAATAATTAGATGAATTTGCATTCATGACTGTCCTTATTACAATATGTTCAACAATATACCAAGTTCTGTAGAGGAAATAATTTTGATATGGACATTATTTTTTATTCTCCATATGGGTACTGTTATCCTTTTCAGAGAATGTTAAACATCTCTCTCTTATTGACTAATTTTTCTTATCATCTAAGTCCAATAGCAATAGGTAAAAAGTGAAACTGAAGGAAACACATTTATATTCTAAATACATGGATTATTATTTTTATTGTGCAATTATTTTAAGGATAGGAAAGATAAAGGAATGTTTCATTGTAATCAAATAATATGAATATTTATTGTCTCATGGTGATTGCTATTTTTCCATGAAATAATACACTTTTTCTTTGGAAGTATTGTATCTGTTGCCTTCTTCACAAGTATCTTTCGGGATAAAATCAAGGCTACAGTTAGGTACTAATTTTTCCAACAAATGATATTACTGTGCATTTAATTCATAACCTTTGAGTGTCTGAAAGAATTTTAGAGTAGATCAGTTTTATAAATAGCACCTATAAACTACAGAATTATTTAAATGAAGATTACAGGAAAAATAATTTTATTTCTCCTGGTGGAAGGAGAATATAAACAGTTGTTTCAAAGACAATAGGGAGGACTATGCTAAAAAAATAGAAAAGTAAAGATTTGAGATATCTTGTCAATGTAAATGTTTTATTCTAAGTTGCCAGTTTAATTTTTTTAAAGGTGACTTTTTAAACTCTAATCAGATTAATCATATGTCTTTGGGTGAGACTATTTTAAGATCAATGCATGTCTTAAAAATTTAACAAAATCTGGTTACTAACTTAAGCATATGGTCTAGACTAGAGTGAGTGTCTTAATTTAGGTTATTTCAAGAAGTAAATGTGTTCCCAATTTGTTTAGCAGTGGAGAAGTGCCCAGGACCCAAGTCTATACTAACTGGTTGCCCTTGGGCAGTTGTCTACCACGCAACTACTCTTTTAAAACACTTACTAAACCATATTTAAATATACATATTGGATTTTTCTTTTTCCCTACTATAAACTGTGAGAAAATGCAGTAGCTTTTGTTAAGCATTCATTGAATAAATTAATTCAGTTTTCACCTGAGTTGCTTGCTAAGTCACTTCAGTCGTGTCCGACTCTGTGCGACCCCATAGATGGCAGCCCACCAGGCTCCCCTGTCCCTGGGATTCTCCAGGCAAGAACACTGGAGTGGGTTGCTATTTCTTTCTCCAATGCATGAAAGTGAAAAGTGAAAGTGAAGTTGCTCAGTCGTGTCCGACCCTTAGCGACCCCATAGACTGCAGCCTACCATGCTCCTCTGTCCATGGGATTTTCC
>NW_011494842.1:4399081-4407745 GCF_000754665.1 Bison bison bison | reverse complement strand
TAGAATAAGTCTCATTAATGCTACTTCCATGGAAAAGATAGAAAGGGCCTCTGTTACAGGGAAAGTAAGTTGGTTTTAGACTTGGCGCCTTTTAAAGAATACCATGACGGCCGCCATATTGAGTCCTTTAGTGTATCAGACACTGAGCTAAATGCTTTACTATCTTCGCAGCTCTGTAAGGATTTTGATGCTCCAAGATGTCAACTGCATTTCCAAAAGCAGCAGGGCTAGTAAGTTGCTGAAATGGACCTCAAGTGGGATCCAGTTACCCCCTGGCTTTTCCCTAATCTGCATTCAACGGTGATGTCAGTGAGCTAATGTGAAATATTCAGCAAGAGATGGTGGTTTTAGATAATTTTTTTATTACTTGCTAAAATATGTTTAAATATTCATTAAATTAGAGCAGCAAAAGCTTTTTTTTTTTTTTTTTAATGAGGAACAGTTAAAGGGAATTGGGAATGGCTTAGTTCTGACAAGACTTGAGTGAATGAGGATATACAGACCAGCACAATTCCTTAAGTTACTGAAAGAGAGGAGGTGGATTACAGTGGAGGAGGTGCCGGCTGGAAATCAAAAACATCCTTCTGATATCCTTGATTAAATGAAGAAAAAGTCCAGAGGCTTTGCCATTGCGCCTTGATGAATGGATTTGAAACTAGCCTAATGATTTGCCAAAAATCCATTCCTTCTGTGTGTGAGGAACGGATATTTAACCCTCCAAAGATCTTGGGATTACAAACACCAAGTAAATTTCCTCAATTCTTGAAATTTTTAAACCAATCATGTGAAAATAATCTATTGATAAATATTCCTAGATCTTTAAAGAAGCTATACTTTTATAATGGAAACCCCTTTGGCTTACAGTGTACATTTTCCCCCTTTCTTCAGGTCTGAAAGCTATTCTCCGACTAGAGAATCAAAATGAGATTTATTTGCCTGAGAATATCTCCAGCCTTACAAATGGTTTTGTATTAATGACTGAAAATCAAGCAAATCTCTTATGGTTAGAGGATTTTTCTACCCAATTCCTGGTTAACAAAGTATAGCAACATTTGGGTTCCGCCTGAATTGTTTTTTGGGAGGTTAATTTTATCATTACTAAAATATAGTACTTACCCATGAAATTTTTGAAATCTAATCCAGTTAGAAAGTCATGGCATCACAAAAAGTTTACCAGTCTTTTTAGATAATGTTTTGTTTGGAAACAGTTTACTTTCTAATTCTGCTTAGAGTGCAACTAATTCTTTCTGTTTTCAGATTTTTAGCACTTAATCCTATTTCCAAAGAGAGCAGGTTCTAATCAGTCTGCTAGTTTAACATATCTTACTTAACAGTGACTGTGGTTCCATGAGAGCTGCCCCTTTTGGACGAGGAACACCAGTTAAGATGCGTAGGCATATCTCACGAAGACTTTGATTTGCAATGGTGTTCTTGGTTCTTGGCCCTTAATTAGAAAATCATACTGAATTCAGAAACTATTTTTTTCTTAAAGTCAGAAAGAGACTATGTGTCTTTTCAAAAACTGGGCCCCAAAGTTGGTTGTGCTGAGCAAAATATAACAAATTTTAATCAGAATACTTCTAACCATACTTAAGAATCTTGAAAAATGGGATTCAAAGTATGTTCTCTTTATGCCTTGCTTGGCTATCTTCCAATTTGGTGGAAAATATATGTTTTTATAAAACCTTTTACTGGAGAGTGTTCTGAGAGAACTTCACTTAAAATGAATAAGAAACATCAATACAGTCCTGCTAAGTTGTCAAAAAGCAATCTATGGTTACACTTCATGTTAATAGAGATTTAATGTATGTTTTTTTAATACATTTTGTACCACAGTGGAAAAAAAAAAGTCTGCTAGGAGTGGATCAAGATGATATACTTGACAGAGAATTCCTTGTCAATAAAAAAATCAATTCTAGAAAATTTCAAGGCTATTTAAACTCGAATAAACCCCCCTCCAAATTTTAATGCAATTTGACAATATTGTCTTCATTTCAAGGTTTCAGCATTGCTGATATATTAATACTACTAGTTATCCTCCTTAATTTTCCAAGTATTCTGTGTAGGTAGTTTTTTTATTCCTTCAGGAAAAATCAATGTTTTAAGTTGTATAATAAAGGATGTGTTTGCTTAGTAAGTTCCTATGAAGTAACCAGGATAATAACCCTATTTGATTTTGGCTAAAATAATATTTGCTCATTATATTAAACTGATCACATACTCAGATCTTTGATGGCAAACAAATTTAATTGAAATGTGGGAAAATAAATTATTTGTTATTTAAAATATTCAGAGTTCAACCTCCTTCCCTAGAGCATTTTACTGAGGCGTATTGAAATCATATTCTTTCTATGATTCATTTAACTCCATTTATTTGTCAGTTCACCCTTCCAGTTCATCCTAAATGTCTTTCCTGAAGACATATCATATGCTGTATCCTGAGGCTACCAAGATAAATGCCACAGTTACATAATGTAGTAGGACAGGTGGTCCAGTAGGATAGAGATACAGTCAAAGAATAATGATGATAAAATATTTTTAAATCATGTGTGGAATGATGTGGTATCTCAAGGAGGGAGTGAAAGACTTTGCCTGCTTCAAACGCCAAAAGCCATTAGAAAGGACTTGGATTAAGATCTTTAGGGTGAGTAGGAATTCTAAGTGAGCTGACGGTGGAGGACAGATCCATCTAGGTGGAGTTGATGACGTGTGGTTAGAAGGTTAGAAACCCAAGTCCCTTGTGGTTAAAGAGCAGCATGCAAGGGAGGAGTGGGTAGAAGGTGTTGGTGGAGAGGCAAGGAAGGGCTGGACCAGACTTCTCTCCTAAGGAGTTTGTTCCTAATTCTGATCATTAATTCCTGACTTTTTTCTTTTCTATAATTATTATCATAGAAGCCATATGTGGTGTAAAGCCTAAAACTAAGGCCCAATATTATGTGCTTGGCATCTGGTAGAACTGGGAGGGCCTCAGGTAGCTGAATTACAAGCTCTCTTCCCCATTCTGCTTCTCCAGACGTGGTCCCCCAACTCTCCCTGTCAGACCGACCAGGTGCAGTGTGTAGTTATTCAATCAAGGTGACCACAGCCTTCTAAGGAACCAGGGACATCTCACTTGATCCTGCAAAGCCTGCCTCCCACAGCCCCTGGTTTTTTACTCTTTCCTGAGCACAACTTTTCTGTGGCCCTGATGGGACACACACTCTCTTCCCCTGGGCCATGACCACCTCTGAGTATTGAACTCTTTTTGATTTCACCTGCCCAATGTCATGCATTCAGGGGTCCTAGCACTGTAGAGTGGGAACCCCTTCCCCACCTCACCCCAACTCACAGGGTAAATAGGAAGCGGTTAGAACACTGTGTCAAGGAAAAATTAAATTGTCTGAACAGCAGCAAGGAGTTGTCTTTATGATATTTTCTGTTCCCTGCTACCTATTATGCATAATTAATTTTAAGTAGGAAGGATGGAGGAGGAGAAGAAAAAAGATACTTTTTTTTCCTATGGTAGGAAAAAGGAAAGCTCAAGCATTTCTATTAGGTGACCATAGCTAGTGTTTTATATTTCATTTAATGTAAAGGAATGGATTTTGAAGAAATAGCTTTCAGACAATTTCCTCTGTGTTATTGAAATAAGGGAGCTAGCCTAACACAATAAATATTCATTTTCTCCCACACCTCAAGGGGGTACAGCTCAACTTGGCGATTCACCGTGGCTCAGTGATGTAATTTCTTTCCATCTCGTATTTTCAGGTATCTGAAGAAGAAAGAGAATGACGAAAAGTCATATCCACCCTTAAGTGACTTTCATCAGAAGTTGTGAATCACCTTTGCTCACATTCATTTAGGAAAAGTCAGTCACAAGCCCTAAATTCTTAAGTTCAAGGAAATGTATATCCTTGCCTGAGAAAATGAAGTAATTTGGTGAACCTTAGCCTTGTCTGGCATGATATCCAAATTAGTGCAGGGAAAAAATAAATTACAGTCAATTTAATTTATTAACTTAAATCAATTAAACAATTCAAAATATGAATAAAAATTAAATAGAAAAAGTGAGACAAAGGTAAAACAAATATATTTTAGAAACAAATGATAATAAATGTTACCTTATATTAAAAGACATTATTAGATCAGGTTAAGAAATGAATTCCAGACATTTATAAAAAACACTGATTTCTAATGTTTGGATGCAGAGAGTTGGAAATAAAAAGGCAATGATATAGTAAAAAGTACTAATAAAAACATTTGATTGTATCAAGCAAAATAGAGATTAAGACCCAAAGTACTGTTACGGATATGGAGAGACACTTCATAAATACAAATATTTAATTCATGAAGAATGTATGCTTCTTCTAACTATGAAGGTAGCTAATAAAATGACTTCAAATGACATTGAGCAAAATTGCTAAGATCACAAGGAGAAATTAACAATTATGTCATTTTATGATTTCAATTGTTAATAAGAATAAACATGCATAAGAATGCAATAAAGCTAAACATGATTTGGAAAAAACAATGAAAAATTTTGATCTGATACACACACATATGCATGGAACTCTGCAGCCAACAATTAGAGAATAGATATTATGGAATATTTACATAAAACTTATGTCTTATACCATAAATCTCAAACTACATAAGAAATTACTACTTTGAAGAAATTCTTTGGTTCTAACTAAATAAGTAGTAATTTAAAAATTGGATAAAAAACTTATATTCCTAAAAATTAGAAAGAAAAACTACTTTGAAGTAACTCTTAAGTCTAAGGAAACTTAATGGAAATATTAAAAAAATATGTTTAGCATTGTGTAATAGTGATCGTATACATATCATAACTTGCAGAATGCCAAAAAAAGGATTCTTTGAGGGAAAAAAGGATAAATCCAAAGACTATAGCAAGAAGTAAATAGTGAGTCATAAGCAGAAATGACTGAAATGGAATGAGTATGCCAAAGATCAAAGCCAAAACTTAGTCCAATTAAGAGATTAGAAGTGGATAATCCTACCTGGAATTTGATTAAGAAAAAAGCAGGTAGACACAAATATTAGACACGATGAAGGAGAGAGACCAAGATGGCAACATGGATGGCTTCTGAACTCCTCTCCTCCCAATGATAGGCTGAATGTGCAAACTGCACGTAGAGAAATTCCGCCCGAGAGAAATCCAGAACCCAGCTGAGTGACTCCAACATCTCAGATTAATAAGAAAATACCCACATCAAACCTGGCAGGAAAGCTGAGATACACTCTTGCCATTAACCCTGCCCCTGGTACAGTGTCAAACAATTGCGAGGGCAACTCCAGCTCCCAGTTCCTCCCTTAGGTTTTAGGCTGAACATCGAATACCCCAACTTTTAAGGTTCCCACCTAAGGGAAAAGCCCCTCAAATGTTTACCTTGAAAAGCCAGTGGGGTGCTGATAGGAAGTACAAGCTGTCTTATATTGGAGGTACTAGTTCCACAGCAGAATGTAGACATTTGTGGGCAATGCCTCCGTGTCAGACAGTAGCTCATGAAATAATTCCAAGATTATTCTTCTTGGAAACATTGAGACATCCAGAGCTTTCTTTGAATTCAGACTTTACTATCTGTATATTTGACTAAAAGCCTCACATGAGAACCATTTCATTTATTATCACTAGGCACTAGACGAACCAGCCAAGACGGACAGCATTTCCAAGGACAGCACCTTAGACCCACCTCTGGAGGTAATGGCTTCAGATCCACCCCTGCTTTTGAACTACAATCCGGAAACTCTTTGCTAACACAGTACCTGGTTTCAATTCTTCCAGTTGTGTTCCCCTGCACAGCTCAGGCAGCAAACTGAAGAGCTCTGTGCTACCATTGATAAGGTCTTACAGGATTCCTTGTCTATGGTAATGCCTTAGACTAGACCATGCAATTCAAACCTTTGCTTCGCTTCACTTCATTTCCCTCTGCTTGACTAGGCTGGATGCATCCTAAGCTTGTCCTTTTTTTTTTTTTTTCCCTAGCATTCTTCTGATTCTCCTTCAAGTTCCCTACAGACTTTTTTGGGTTCTGACACAATCAAAGTATGTATATATATATTTAATTTAATTTATTCAACCATAAGAGTTACTAGGTTAATGATTTTTAAAATAAAGGTCAAGGCCCAATAGTGATTTGGGGAATTAGTGGACAGCAACCAGTATAGTGTTTTTTTGTGTGTGTTTTTTGTTAGCAAACAGCATTTTAAAAATAGGATAGCAAGAGAGTTCCCTGGTGGTGCAGTGGATAAGAATCGCCTGCCAGTGCAGGGGACAAAGGTTTGCTCCCTGATGTGGGACGATTGCATGTGCTGTGAACAACTAAGCCTCTGCTCTACACCCACTGAACTCATGCTCTGCGGCTCACAAGCCGCAGCTGATGAGCCGGCGTGCTGCAGCTACTGAAGGCTGTGTGTTCTAGGGCCCACAAGTTGCAGCTACTGAGCCTGTGTGCCTAGAGCCTGTGTTTTGCAACAAAAGAAGCCACCACAATGAGAAGACCAAGCGCGGCAACTAGACAGTGGCTCCCACTCGCTACAACTAGAGAAAGCCCACATGCAGCAATGAAGACCCGAAACAGCCAGAAAAATAAATTCGAAATAAATTTTAAAAAGATAATGTGCTGATGATTATTTTAAAAATATAACTGTAAGAATGTAAACTATCCATCAGACTCTATTATTCCAACCAGTGGGTGGATATTGTTGCTATTTCTTTCAATTTGTTTACATGTAGAGGTATAGGCTTGTGTGTACAGGCTGGAGTAAAATCTGTTTCTATCTGTAGGTTACATTCAAAACAGTTTAGAAGCCAAAATATGGGGCTATGTTGTCATATGTTGACATTTCAAATATGGAATTGCATGTAGAGTTTGTGGCTTATTCTAATCAGAAACCATAGCTTCAGTCCTTATGTAATTCACAACCCTTAGACTTTGAAGAAATGGAAAATGAGGTAAGGTCTTTCATTAGTCTAATGACTAATGAGGTAAGGTCTTTCATTAGTCTAAGAGCTTTCGGTTCAGTTCAGTTGCTCAGTCGTGTCTGACTCTTTGCAACCCCATGGACTGCAGCACTCCAGGCCTCCCTGTCCTTCACCAATCCCCACAGCTTGCTCAAACTCATGTCCATCAAGCTGGTGATGCCATCCAACCATCTCATCCTCTGTCATTCCCTTTCTCCTCCTGCCTTCAATCTACCCACCTTCAGGGTCTTTTCCAATGAGTCGGTTCTTCATATCAGGTGGCCAAAGTACTGGAGCTTCAGCTTCAGAATCAGTCCTTCCAATGAATATTTTGGACTGATTTCCTTTAGGTTTGACTGGTTTGATCTCCTTGCATCCAAGGGACACTCAAGAGTCTTCTCCAACACCACAGTTCAAAAGCATTAATTCTTCAACACTCAGCCTTCTTTATGGTCCAGCTCTCACATCTGTACATGGCTACTGGAAAAACCATGGCTTTCACTAGATGGACCTTTGTCAGCAAAGTAATATCTCTGCTTTTTAATATGATGTCTAGGTTGGCCATAACTTTTCTTCCAAGGAGCAAGCGTCTTTATTTCTGGAATTCTTTTCTTTTGGTTGACTAAATTTATTTCCTTGTTCTTTGACTCAGACAGACTGAATCCTGGATATTTTATATTATTTGAGGACTACTAAAGCATTAATTGTTATTATTAAATATTTAAATATTTCCTTATCATATAGCCATTTTCATTCATTGGGATAAAATTTACATTTCTCCAAATTATTTTTTTGAATATTTTGTATAGATCCACTTATCCAAATTTTAAAATGATTGTGGTTTTTCTTTTATTGTTAATTGTTAGTTTTTTAGGCCAGTCTTATTTTGTCCCTTGGAATTAGTATAAATGCTTTTTTGCCTATTCTTTTTCAAAATTAGAATTTTATATATATATAAAGTAGATTGCATTTATTTTAAATTTTTATTACAATGTCATGTTTAAAGTAGATTTTAAATGTATAGAATTGCCTATGATTAAAAGTATTCCTAACTTTCAATTGGAACATTATAGACAAATATCCTTTAATAATGACATTGAAGCCAGGTAATTAATCGGTCTGTATGAAGAATTATATTTTCATAGAGAGGACCTGCAAATAGTTACATCTTCTCTATTTGTAATCTATTTTGTTGTATATTCTTTATGTCTTTTAATCTTAAGATGGGAAAGTTTTGATTTGCCAGAGCTATGGAATAAATTTTAGGTATTTTTTTTTCGTTTCATTTGTTAAACATATAAAAATACCCCATATTACATTAAATGTAACAGCGATAGGATTTAAGAAATAATGTGAGTAATCATCTATATTATTTATTTATTTAACAAATATTTAATGCTTATAAGTTAAAACTGCATTATTCCAGGCCATTAAGTTTAAGGCAAGTATTTTATTTAGCAAATATTTGTTAGTGATGGGCTTGGCACTGTGAGGCACCATGGTGATAAAGGTGAGGGAGGCAGAGCAGCTTGACAGGGTACTTAGTTGTGTTCTTAATTGGAGTATAGTTGACTTACAATGTTGTGTTTTTCAGGTTATAGCACAGTGATTTAGTTAATATATATATATGTATAATATGCACAGATATTCTTTTTCAGATTCTTTTTCCTTACAGATTGTTATGAAATATTGAGTATAGT
>NW_011494842.1:4396587-4398981 GCF_000754665.1 Bison bison bison | reverse complement strand
TATTAATTGGAGTATAGTTGATTTACAATGTTGTGTTTTCCAGGTTATAGCACAGTGATTTAATTAATATATGTATATACATATTTATATAAATATATATATATTTAGGTATAATATGCACAGATATTCTTTTTCAGATTCTTTTCCTTATAGGTTGTTATAAAATATTGAGTATAGTAGTATTATATTGGTATTATACAGTAGAACCTTATTTTTATCTATTTGATATATATTAATAGGAGTGTATATATGTTAATTCTAATCTCCTAATGTACCCCTCCCCCACCCACTTTCCCCT
Organism: Bison bison bison; assembly: GCF_000754665.1. Taxonomy (NCBI): domain Eukaryota; kingdom Metazoa; phylum Chordata; class Mammalia; order Artiodactyla; family Bovidae; genus Bison; species Bison bison. Next base: position 4,398,683 of record NW_011494842.1, on the reverse strand, counting down.
TTAGTACCCACAACTTTGTTTTCTGTCTGTGGATCTGTTTCTGCTTTGTAAATAAATTCATTTGTATCTTTTTTTTCATATGCCACTTATAAATGATACCGTATGGTATTTGTCTGAGTTGCTTCATTTAGTATAATTGCTAGGTCCATCCATGTTGTTGCAAATGGAATTATTTCATTATTTTTTATGGCTGAGTAATTTATTATTGTATATACATACCGCATCTTCTTTATCAATTCCTCTGTCAATGGACATTTAGGTTGCTTTCATGTCTTGACTCGGAGAAGGCGATGGCACCCCACTCCAGTACTCTTGCCTGGAAAATCCCATGGATGGAGGAGCCTGGAAGGCTGCAGTCCATGGGGTCGCTGAGGGTCGGACACGACTGAGCGACTTCACTTTCACTTTTTACTTTCAGGCATTGGAGAAGGAAATGGCAACCCACTCCAGTGTTCTTGCCTGGAGAATCCCAGGGGCGGGGGAGCCTGGTGGGCTGCCATCTATGGGGTCGCACAGAGTCGGACACGACTGAAGCGACTTAGCAGCAGCAGCAGCAGCAGTAGGAAACCGCTGAGAAAGATCCTGATGGCTGCTGTAAGGAGGCTACCGCGGCTAGGAGGAACAGTGATGGTGGTTTCGATGGAGTGGGTGCAGAGGAGTTGCAGAGAAGTAGGTGTGAAAGAGATCTTGCAGGCTTTCTTGGGTTTGGATGTGTGTAGAGAAGCAGAGGAGAATCTTGGAAGAGCTCCTGGTCTCTGCATCGAGTGCAGACAGGGAGATATAATGTGGAAGATGAAGAGGCTATATTTGTTTGGACAGGATAAATTCAAGGTATGTGTCAAGCAGGCCTTAAGCCTGTGTATCTGGCAATGGTAGGAGGGCTGGGGAGGGGTCGACTAATATTTGGATGTTGTGGGCACCCCGTATGAAGATCCCAGGAAAGAAACATGGTGGGTCCAATCATGGAGAATGGAAGTCCACTCTGAGAGCAAAGTCAGGGCAGCGTGGCATCATGGAAGCTAAAAGAGCACAGCATTTAAGAGAATGTTAATGTGGTGACAGCTGCCAAGAAAAAAGAATAAATAAGGCTTCAGAAGGGTTTATTAGATTTGACTCTGATTTTGAAACTATACTGTTGTTGCTTATGTGTTGTTCTATCTTACCTTTGCTATTTTTCTAGCCTTTATTAGCATATACAACCTTCTGAACTTAAGGCTATTCTTTTGATTTTTTAATTTATTTTGAAATTTTTTCAGTCAGTTCAATCACTCAGTCGTATCTAACTCTTTGCGACCCCATGGACTGCAGCACGCCAGGGCTCCCTGTCCATCACCAACTCCCTCAGTTTACTCAAACTCATGTCCATTGAGTCGGTGATGCCATCCAACCATCTCATCCTATGTCGTCCCTTTCTCTTCTCGCCTTCAATCTTTCCCAGCATCAGAGTCTTTTCCAATGAGTCAGCTCTTCGCATCAGGTGGTCAAAGTATTGGAGTTTCAGCTTCAGCATCAGTCCTTCCAATGAACATTCAGGACTGATTTCCTTTAGGATGGACTGGCTGGATCTCCTTGCAGTCCAAGGGGCTCTCAAGAGTCTTCTCCAACACCACAATTCAAAAGCATCAATTCTTCAGTGCTCAGCATTCTTTATAGTCCAATGCTCACATCCATACATGACCACTGGAAAAATCATAGCCTTGACTAGATGGACCTTTGTTGGCTTTTTAATATGCTATCTAGTTTGGTCATAACTTTTCTTCCATGGAATAAGCGTCTTTTTATTTCATGGTTGCAGTCACTGTCTGCAGTGATTTTGGAGCCCAAAAAAATAAAGTCAGCCACTGTTTCCACTGTTTCCCCATCTATTTCCCATGAAGTGATGGGACCAGATGCCATGATCTTCATTTTCTGAATGTTGAGCTTTAAGCCAACTTTTTCACTCTCCTCTTTCACTTTCATCAAGAGCCTCTTTAGTTCTTATTCACTTTCTGCCATGAGGGTGGTGTCATCTGCATATCTGAGGTTACTGATATTTCTCCTGGCAATCTTGATCGCAACTTGGGCTTCATCCAGCCCAGCGTTTCTCATGATGTAGT
>NW_011494842.1:4395653-4396423 GCF_000754665.1 Bison bison bison | reverse complement strand
GATCTGCATGCAGGTTTCTCAAGAGGCAGGTCAGGTGGCCTGATATTCCCATCTCTTTCAGAATTTTCCACAGTTTATTGTGATCCACAGTCAAAGGCTTTGGCATAGTCAATAAAGCAGAAATAGATGTTTTTCTGGAACTCTCTTGCTTTTTCGATGATCCAGCGAATGTTGGCAATTTGATCTCTGGTTTCTCTGCCTTTTCTAAAACCAGCTTGAACATCTGGAGGTTCACGGTTCACACAGTGTTGAAGCCTGGCTTGGAGAATTTTGAGCATTACTTTACTAGCGTGTGAGATGAGTGCAATTGTGAGGTAGTTTGAGCATTCTTTGGCATTGTTTTTCTTAGGGATTGGAATGAAAACTGACCTTTTCCAGTCCCATGGCCACTGCTGAGTTTTCCATGTTTGCTGACATATTGAGTGCAGCACTTTCACAGCATCATCTTTTAGGATTTGAAATAGCTGAGTTGAAATTCTATCACCTCCACTAGCTTTATTTGTAGTGATGCTGCCTAAGGCCCACTTGACTTCACATTCTAGGATGTCTGGCTCTAGGCGAGTGATCACACCATCATGATTATCTGGGTCGTGAAGATCTTTTTTTATAGTTTTTCTATGTATTCTAGCCACCTTTTCTTAATATCTTCTGCTTCTGTTAGGTCCACACCATTTCTGTCCTTTATTGTGCCCATCTTTGCATGAAATGTTCCCTTGATATCTCTAATTTTCTTGAAGAGATCTCTAGTCTTTCCCATTCTGTTGTTTTCC
>NW_011494842.1:4378847-4395553 GCF_000754665.1 Bison bison bison | reverse complement strand
CTATTTCTTTGCATTAATCTCTTTGGAAGGCTTTCTTATCTCTCCTTGCTATTCTTTGGAACTCTGCATTCAAATGGGTATATCTTTCTTTTTCTCCTTTGCTTTTGGCTTCTCTTTTTTTCTCAGCTCTTTGTAAGGCCTCCTCAGACAGCCATTTTGCTTTTTTGCATTTCTTTTTCTTAGGGATGGTCTTGCTGCCTGCCTCCTGTACAATGTCATGAACCTCCATCCATATTTCATCAGGCAGTCTGTCTATCAGATCTAGTCCCTTAAATCTATTTCTCGCTTCTACTGTATAATCATTAGGGATTTGATTTAGGTCATACCCTAATGGTCTAGTGGTTTTCCCTACTTTTGACACTCATAAAAATCATATTTATTTTTTCTGGCACCATCCAGGAAAAAAAGAAAACAACCAGAGAAAAAACTTTTACACCAAACCTACTTTTTCTTTTTTCAATTTAATTTTGTGTACACCTTGTTTTACTTTTTAAAGTCCCTTCTTTTTTATTTTCTAAATTAAATTTAATTAATTAATTTTTTAGAGTGTTGTTGCTTTACAATGATGTGCTAGTTCCTGCTGTGTGACAAGGTGAATGTACAACATGTATAAATATATCCATTCTTTGAATTTTTTTCGCGTTTAGGACACCACATGGAAGGCTGTTCTTTTTAGTCTTGTGTGAAAACACTGACCTGATAAGCACAAAATATCTGTAGTTTTTCCTCCATGTTTTCCTAGATATACTTTGTTATTTTTTTAATTTTACTATTTTCTATTACTTTTTATCTTTTGTAGGCTCTTATTTTCTTCAAGACAACATTTTTCTGAATATCACTTTTATATTTAATCTGGAATTCTGTTGATCTGGGACCTTAAGCCATTAACAGTTATTGCAATTCTTCTTCTACTAGGATGAGTTCCTGTCATCTTAGTGTATATTTTCTACTTAAAATGTTTTCTTTTGGATATTTTGACATTTATTGGTTTGAAAATGAAGAAAATCTCAGTTTGCATTTTTGTTACTGTTCATAATTAGATGTAAATTATTAAAAACAATAATTGTGCTGATTTTCCTATCAATTTTCAGACTTACAAGTGTATTTTTCCAAAATTAAATACCACAGCATTTTCCACTTTCCAGTTTCAACCAAGAGCTCTATATATGTACATATATACACACACAGTTTGCTAGTATCTTTTGTACCTCTATATTTGAATTTTAATGGTGATATTTTTCTTGATTTATTCTTTATTTAGATGCTTAATCTTTATTTAGATCCTGATTTCTGAAAGATTCATAGATTTTTCCTAGATTTATTTTTCTTTTTTAACTCCTGCTGAAAAGTGTATTCTGATTCTATTGCCGGTATTCCTGAGATTAGCATTTTACCCTTTCTTTTAAATTATAGCTTTGCCAGATATAAAATTATAGGTCCCCTTTTCTCAACAGATTTTTGGCCTAGATTCTTTCTTGTCAACAACATAACTTGTGAAATGTTTTGTCCGTATGATATTTACTCCACCACTGCAGAGTGATCATTCACAGAGTAGCACTGTAATCTTTTAGAATTTTGTCTTTGTGATGTTACTGATTTTTCCTATTATGTGTCTAAGTGTGTGTGTGTGTGTTTTCTTTTATGTGTCTGAGTTGATCCTCTCTTTAGCCTTTCATCTCAAGTTTTCAGTCTCGTCCTCCCGTCACATTTAGGATATTTGTAGTCATTATCTTTTCAAATGTTCCTTTCTTCCTAGGGCTCTCACTATGTGATTTTGTCACTTTTGTTTCTATATTCCATGTCTTCATCTTTACATTTTTTTTTTCTATTTATTGTTTCCTAATTCTTCCAAGAAGATTCCTTGGTCTGATATTCCAGTTCAAGAATTTGTTCACTATCTATTCTCTTCTTCAGTCTTTATGTTCAGTTCTTTTTTGTAGCTTATGTAATTCTGTTTTAAAAGTCAGGTTCATTGGGGTATAATTACCCATTGTAAAATTTACCCATTTAGTGTACAATTCTATGAGTTTTGACAAAGCATATAGTTATGTAACCACCGCCACATCCAAGATGCAAAACTTCCATCAAATAAAACGCTTTCCACGTGCTGCTTTGTCGTCTATTTCTCCCTGCAACCCAGGTTCACGTGTATGTGAAAAAGTGAAAGTGAAAGTCGCTCAGTAGCGTCCGACTCCTTACAACCCCATGGACTGTATATTCTCCGGGACAGGATACTGGAGTGGGTAGCCTTTCCCTTCTCCAGGGGATATTCCCAACTCAGGCATGGAACCCAGGTCTCCCTCATTGTAGGCAGATTCTTTACCAGCTGAGCCACAAGGGAAGCCATTGTATCCATAGCTACTTCTTCATTTTTATTGTAATGTGCTTGATGTATAAATTTATTTCATAGTTTATAATGAAATCAGTTAGCTTGATTGAGAAAGTTCCTCTAGCCATGTTTTACATCTCAAGTGCAAATTTAGAGGAAATATATAATATGATCCATCTATGTTTTTATTGTTAGTTTTTGTGAGTTTGTCTCACAAGGAGAGAAAGAAGCAAGATAAATTAAGATATTAAAATGACTGAGAATATGAAGCATATGTAATGGAGCTGGGAAGGCTCATTAATTTGGAAGTCTCAGTGAGGCTGAAGAAATGTTGTGTTGGGATGTTTGAGAAATGAAGATGGTAGATGGGAAGTAGAGTTCTAAAAGACAGATGTGAGAAATGAAATTTCAGAAGTTTCCCATTTGTGAAGGTCACATCTAGGAACAGTCCTGGGAGCTGATGATTGAAACGGAGCAGATGAGGATGTTTTTGGAGTTGAACAGCTCAAAGAATTGAGGGATAGAGACTTCTGTGTGAATCCTGAAATTGTGTGAGGAACTATTATGATCCATGAGTGAACGTCATCAATAAATAAGATATAATTTCTTCAAAACTGATTGATAACAACAATAAAGAGAATAATAAAGTGAAAGTAAAGCTTAGTGAAATAAATTTCAAAGAACAGGAGGTTTTGTATAGAAAAGATGGAGTACTGGTTAGAAAGTCTTAATAGGAAAAGAAAGGTGAACACATATCCCAGAAGTTAAGTCTTTTAATATTTTCTTGATTACTTCAGTACCATAATTGTTTTTATTTTCATACAGATGCCTACAACTCTTCCAAGAGCAGCTGGTCGAGAAACCAAATATGTAAGTCGCTTTATAATTATACATACTGCTGTCGTAATGGGTGCTGGGGCATGCTTTGGGGTGAACTCAATTATACAATCATCTGAGCTGAATTAGTTGAATTTTTCATAAATGGAAGAGTTAGGATGGTGTGATTGGCCGAGAGGTGGAAAAATCAGTTATTTCAGGTAAGTATATTGACTGAATTCCTTCTTAAGTGAGGTCTTATTTATCTGATTAGTTTGGCTGAATCAAACAGAACTCTAGTACCTGCTTTCTGTCTTTCTAATTACCTTTGCTTAGATAGCATTTTCATTTTTGTAATGTTTTATCATGCTTATTATGATAGAGTCCACTCATATGCTTGAAATATTAAGATTTGTCTATTTCCAATGGGATTGCCAGTTTAGTTGATTTTGACTAGTTTGCTGCTTTCTTGAATTTAAATTTTTTTTTTTATTTATTTTTTTAAATTTTATTTTATTTTTAAACTTTACAATATTGTAGTAGTTTTGAGGGAGGAGGGTTCAGGATGGGAAGCACGGGTATACCTGTGGCGGATTCATTTCGATGTTTGAATTTAAATTTTTAACAAAGAAATCAGTCCCACTTTTGAGCAAAAGTGTATTAATAATAAGCATGTAGATATAAACTCACACACTTGATTCAATAAGTTGTGGCGAGCTGGTTCTGAATGTGCCATATGCACACACGTAGCTTCACCCCATTCCTACTCTCTATTCACTAAATAACCCATCATGCAGTCAAATTCTGCATCTGACCAAACATATTCTGGTGTAAATAAGACTGTTCCCTAAGGAAGTGTTTAAAATTTAGTTTAAAACAAACCAGCAAACTATTCCTTTTAGTTTATATTTTCGAGTATCATCATCATCATTCAGAGTCAATTAGTAAATAAATTTTGTGACCAATCTTCTTTCAGTGTATACATTTCTGCCTTCATCTGAACCTTCCCAAGGCAGATAATGAATTGAGTGAAGTTACTCAGCTTCATCACATTCAGGAAGTGATGTTTAGGGGGTATGGATAGGAACACTGCTTAGAACGTTATTTAGAAGCTTCACTGTTATTTTCTGTTATTCCTGGAAGTTATTTGAAGCAAATACTTTAAAAAGTGGAGGCATTTGGTGGCTATTTGTTGTTTTTGTTCAGTCGTCCAGTCGTGTCTGGCTCTTTGCACACCCCATGGACTGCAGCGTGCCAGGCCTCCCTGTCCCTCCCATCTCCTGAAGTTTGCCCAAGTTCACATCCAGTGTTGCTGCTTGCTCCAGAATCCTGGAAAGTCATTTAACCTGTCTGTGCCTTAGATTTTTTTAATCTATAATATTGACTTCTCCAGTGGCTCAGCAGGTAGAGAATCTGCCTGCAGTGCAGGAGACACAGGAGACTCGGGTTCAGTCCCTGGTTGGGAAGATCCCCTGGAGAAGGAAATGGTGACCCACTCCAGTATTATTGCCTGGAAAATTCCATGGAAGAGGAGCCTGGTGGGCTACAGTCCATGGGGTCACAAAGAGGCAGACACGACTGAGTGACTAACACTTTCAAAATTGGGATACTAATGGTTGATGTAAGATTTACAATGGTTAATGTATGAAAAGTCCTTAATGTAGTCCTGACACAGATATGAGTCAATAAATGATTGTTCTTCCCTTCCTTCTTTTTTTCCCCTTCGTCTATGTCTCTCCACTTCTCTTCCTCCTCCTTATCTTGGGAAGACTGGGTGCACCATGATTTAGCTAGTTCTTTGATTCTTTAGTTGAATGTAAGAAAAGAAAGTCCTTAGAGATGTTTCTATACTTTTTGTGACTAAGACATTCTACAAAAGCCAGACTCAAGAAAAAAAGAGCTAGAATATTCTTTACTCTCTCCTTTCTTTCTCATCTACTCTTAGTTTGCACCCAAGTCTGATTTAGGCTTATTTGAAATAAGGATGCCTTCTTCCATCACTCCAGGGGATGAGTAATTTGATAGCAATGGCAATAATCCTACAGGGGCTGCTTCAGTCTCCATAGTTAGAGGCTATTTCAAATTATTCTTCTGTTATCTGACTTAATTAAAGGAGGTTAACATTTGCCCCAAACTTTGTGACAGCATTTGAATCATTCAAAGTTAACTGAAGTTAACTGAATCATCAAGTAGACTTAATATAGACTCTAACAAATGTCAATTCTTACTCAGATAAGATTCTTGATTTTGATTAAATTTGGTTTCTTGGAGAAGATTTGTTTTTTTACTTTCTCCCACAAAATGACATTTGAATTGTTTGTGACACCTCCAATATGTCCATGTCTTTTGGAAGACTAGATGGGTAATTTTACAGTGGGGTGTGAAAACTAGTTTCTGCTGCCATCATAGGGAAGTCACACTTGTAAATATTTGGCTTCAGTTATTCCATTTACTAAATGATGTCTGACATTTCTTTCCAGGAGAAAAATGAAATTTTAGAACAGAAGTCTTCCTTAGTTATAAGCCTTAATCTTATGTGAACAATTGATCTTAAATACAATATACCATGATTTTAAAAAAGAATGACACTGGGATATTTTCTTTTTAAAAACTTTTTGCACTGAAAAAAAAATGAAATTTTATATTGGTGTATAGTTGATTTACAGTGTTGTGTTAGTTTCAGGTGTACAGCAGAGTGATGTACAGCTATACATAGATCTGTTCTTTTCCAGGCTCTTTTCCCAAATAGGTTAATACAGAGTACTGAGTAGAGTTTCCTGTGCTTTATTTTAGGTCCTTGTTGATTATCTATTCTATATATTTACGGTATATATAATAATATAATATAATAATTAGGAGGTTAATCTCAACCTCCTAATTTATCTCTCCCCACTGATTCTATAATATTTTCTTCTAGAAATTCTAATATTTGTATTAACAGAGCTATAATTGCATCATATTAAGTGTGACTTGAATAGTTTTCACTTAATTAATCTTTATATTTTTCTCCCTTCTTCTCCCATGGAAACTCAAAAGCAAATCTGAGAATCCTACAGGTTGTAACATTTCAATATTCTGCCATCTCTCTTCAAAACTTTGAGGAAAACAGTCATCTTTGCAGTATACATCTGCTAGGACCAGGTGTGTTACTGCCCTTCTTAGATTTTATTCCAAAGCAGGGATCATGCAGTTTACCAACTTCTGCACCTCAGAGGAGAAAAGGGAAGACTTGAATTAGAACCAAGAAGAAAAAGTTTTGTTACACTGTGGATTATCCTCAGCTGGTTAGCACACTCCACTCAAAACCCTACTTTGGAGGGGTGGGGGGGTGCTTTAAAAAACTATCCTATATAATCTATGAACTGTGATGAGTAGAAAGTATAGTCCGTTTCTAGCCCTATTATTCCGGAGAAGGCAATGGCACCCCACTCCAGTACTCTTGCTTGGAAAATCCCATGGACGGAGGAGCCTGTTAGGCTGCAGTCCATGGGGTCGCTAAGAGTCGGACACGACTGAGCGACTTCACTTTCACTTTTCACTTTCATGCAGTGGAGAAGGAAATGGCAACCCACTCCAGTGTTCTTGCCTGGAGAATCCCAGGGACAGGGGAGCCTGGTGGGCTGCCGTCTATGGGGTCGCACAGAGTCGGACACGACTGAAGTGACTTAGCATAGCATAGCCCTATTATTCAATTTTCCCCTTTTTCCCCACTGACTTGACAAATATCTGAGTGTCTGCCATGCCCCAGCTCTTCTGCAGAGTCACTGGGTGTGAGGGATGAGCAGAACAGCAGTGTCCCCATTTGTGAAGCACAGGATGGGGACGACAGTAAACAATCAAAATAGCAAAGAGCACGATACTTGTTCACAGAATTGGAGGAGAGCGAGACAGAGAACTGGTGTTGAGAACTGATGTTAAAACAAATGTACAAAGATGCTAATTCTCAGTGTAGTATGTTCATTGGATTTCCGATTTTCCTGGGATGATGAGAGTGGTTTAATTAAATAATGAGAAATTACACGACTAATTCCTTTTTATGGGGCCTTTGATGACAGGCTGGCTTTCCTTCATCAAAAAAAGAAAAAAAGATAGAAAATCCTTGTAAAACAATTCATGTCCTTTTCTTCATCTTGATCGCACCCATTGTTACACTCCACATAGTCTGCTTTTTAGGATGAGCCAGGTGTAGTAAAGTACCATTTTACTCCTTTACTGTAGTAAAGTCAAGGTTTTTCTTCAATTCATGGTGTACTTGAATTGCAGTTTATTTCAAAGTAATTTAATTCAGGTTCTCTTAAGTGTAATAGAATTTAAATGAGGCTAACAAATACATTGAGTGGTCCTAATCATCACAGGTCACTTGTGGGATTAATTATATTATCATTCATATTTCACTTCATTGTTTTTAACAGATGCCAAATTCAATAATCATAATAACTAATGTTTTGAGCTCTTACAGATGAGTTTTAACTATCTCATCTAACATGATGCCAGTCCTATGATGTGGGTCTGATTATTTCAAATTTCTATTTTATGGAGGAGGAAACAGTCACAGAGGAGGAAAATCCAACCTAGGTTTTCCTTGTGTTAAAGCCCCTGTCGTTAATATTTGTTTGCACCAACAGAAGCTGAAAATAATTTGTCTTCCTTAAATATTTTATACATTAGTATTCATTTTCTGGGTCTGAATTATTTCTTCATCACCCCAAACCGTCAGTCTAAACTTGAAATGAGTAATTTTGTATCTGGTGACAACATCTGAGATGATAATGTTTAGAATATTTCTGATGTTTTAAATTATTTTCTTATGTGTAAATTAACTCATAAGTTATCAGTTAAACTATGAATGATTGTTTTCCATGGCACTCATTTTTAAAGAGTTTCTTTCCCCCTAAGGAATGAATTTTCTAATTAAGTTTCCGTTTGATTCTGTTTTCATACTAACGTCTCTGGAGGGGAATGTCATTTTTTTTTCCTTTACATTATACTTGTCTTTGCAACTATTTATTATTTTTCATTAACTACTGCCAGTATAATTTCATTTCACTCATGTAATTCAAAACCACAGTATACTTTCTTAGTAAAGAGCAACTTCAGAAAATAGGGCAAGTATTTGGACTTATTCCTAATTTATCGAAAAAACTCTCACTTGGAGTCACATTTTATTGATAACAACTCATTTAATAAACTCACTACATTTCAGAAATTACTTTTTAAGTGCCAGAGAAAGAACAAAGATAGGCTTATTGAATATAATATAGCATAGAGGTAAAAATCTCATTTTAATGAGCTGGAGGGACAGAAAAATATCATTACAATGGAAGTATATTGCTTTCAAAATATCATCGTATATTAAAAATGTGTCAAACTTTATTAAGAATATTTCCTTCTCTATATACAGATATTCAAATAAAGGTCATCTTCTCCAATTTAGCCAGCACACGCAGTCCCCTTGTTGCTATGGCTGGCAATGTTGCTATGCTGGAGTGTTTCAGGGCCGACATGCCCTAATGCAGCCACAGATCTTAGGGTAAGAGGTGACAGATCCAATCCACTTACATCCAGACATGGATCCGCATCTGCTTCCGTAGGATGTGACCAGATATTTGATGAGTTATGAACAGTTTCAGCAAGAAATTCCACTCTGCTGACCATTCTTCTTTCTTTTCTTGATGGTTCAGAAATATTTCCAAGATATGTTTGTGTGAGAGAGGCTGAGGAAGAAATGGAAGATCCTTATATCAGTTGTGCTAAATGAGGAGGAAGAGAAATGACTTAATGAGACATCTCTTATGCCTTGGTCTGTATCATCATTTTACACGTCAGCAAACACGAAGGTGCCATATTTCACCCACATTTCCCTTGGTTTGATCTTTAGTGTAAACTGTGACACATGGAGGCTGACTGTCACTGGTCCCCACGGTTATTTATTCTGCCTACCAGTTATGTTCATAGAAACATGGAATCATTATTCCCTGACTTACTGAGTCAAACTTTTAAAATACTTCCAACTCTACTTTTTATACTTAGAACATTTGGGGATGTATTACTAACTGCTACAGTGACTTTTAGTGAGATATTCATACAGGGTAAGGTCTACAGATAGAAAAAGCAATAAGAAGCAAGAAAGATATGATGTCTCACGGATATATCTCTATGGTCTTGGTACCTCCTATGCATACCATGGGATTAATTTTTTTTAATTGAAGGATAGTTGATTTACAATGTTGTGTGTTAATTTCTGCTGTGGAGCTCCCCAGGTGGCACATTGGTAAAGAATCTGCCTGCCAATTCAAGAGATGAGGGTTTACTCCCTGGGTTGGGAAGATCACCTGGAGAAGGAAATGGCCACCCACTCCAGTATTTTTGCCTGGGAAATTCCATGGACAGCGGAGCCTAGTAGGTACAATCCATGGCTCACAAAGAATCAGACATGATTGAGCAGACATGCACACATGTTAATTTTGCTGTACAGAGAAGTGACTCAGTTATACATATATATTCTTTTTCATATTATTTTCCATGCTGGTTTATCACAGAATATTAAATAAAATTCCCTGCAAAATACAGTAACACCTTGCGTCTCCCAATCCTCTCCTTCCCTACCCTTCTTCCCCCTTCAGTTCAGTTCAGTTGTTCAGTCGTGTCCGACTCTTTGCAACCCCATGAAGTGCATCACGCCAGGCCTCCCTGTCCATCACCAACTCCCAGGGTTCACTCAAACTCATGTCCTTCGAGTCGGTGATGCCATCCAGCCATCTCATCCTCTGTCGTCCCCTTCTCCTCCTGCCCCCAATCCCTCCCAGCATCAGAGTCTTTTCCAATGAGTCAACTCTTCGCATGAGGTGGCCAAAATATTGGAGTTTCAGCTTCAGCATCAGTCCTTCCAATGAACACCAAGGGCTGATCTCCTTTAGGATGGACTGGTTGGATCTCCTTGCAGTCCAAGGGGCTCTCAAGAGTCTTCTCCAACACCACAGTTCAAAAGCATCAATTCTTCAGCGCTCAGCTTTCTTCACTGTCCAACTCTCACATCCATACATGACCAGAGGAAAAATCATAGCTTTGACTAGATGGGCCTTTGTTGGCAAAGTAATGTCTCTGCTTTTGAATATGCTATCTAGGTTGGTCATAACTTTCCTTCCAAGGAATAAGCGTCTTTTAATTTCCTGGCTGCAATCACCATCTGCAGTGATTTTGGAGCCCCAAAAAATAAAGTCTGACACTGTTTCCACTGTTTCCCCATCTATTTCCCATGAAGTGATGGGATCAGATGCCATGATCTTCGTTTTCTGAGTGTTGAGCTTTAAGCCACCTTTTTCACTCTCCACTTTCACTCTCATCAAGAGGCTCTTTAGTCCCTCTTCTCTTCCTGCCATAAGGGTGGTGTCATCTGCATATCTGAGGTTATTGATATTTCTCCCGGCAATCTTGATTCCAGCTTGTGCTTCTTCCAGCCCAGCATGTCTCATGATGTACTCTGCATAGAAGTTAAATAAGCAGGGTGACAATATACAGCCTTGACGTACTCCTTTTCCTATTGGAACCAGTCTGTTGTTCCATGTCCAGTTCTAACTGTTGCTTCCTGACCTGCATATAGGTTTCTCAAGAGGCAGGTCAGGTGGTCTGGTACTCCCATCTCTTTCAGAATTTTCCACAGTTTATTGTGATCAACACAGTCAAAGGCTTTGGCCTAGTCAATAAAGCAGAAATAGATGTTTTTCTGGAACTCTCTTGCTTTTTCGATGAAGTCTGTCCTCTATGTCTGTAAGTCTGTTTCTGTTTTGTAGATATGTTCATTTGTATCATATATCAGATTCTACTTATAAGTTAAAGGAAAGTTACATGGCTCAAAACAGCCTGGAGTTAAAACTCCCCTCCGGATCCCCTCCACCATTCTGTACAAAACAAAGCACTCTCTCACCCTAAGAATAGAATGGACATTAAGGTTGATTATACCCAGCTCCCAGCCCTTCCCAAATCTACCATTGGTGGATTTCAAATCCTTTGAGCCTTAAGACGACTCAGGACAATTAAAGTCAACAGAGAAAAGGTCAAAGAAACACTTTAATGCTATTGAATTGAGAGGGACATAACTGTTGGAGAAAAACTTGCTAAAAGTGTTAGTGCAGAGGGTAGAAGGCAAAAGCAAGTGTTGAGCACTTTTTACTTGCTGCAACTTGATTTTATTTCAGTCTCCCAAAAGGGTGTCTGCTAGTGTGATGCCAGATACCCATGAGTCAAGCATAGGGAACAGCTGCAGATTGCACAGAAAAGCAGCATTAGAAAATGCCTGAGGAGCTTGGCTTTTCTTTATGTGCCTCAGGCACGAGGTCTTTGGCAATTCATTTTTCAGTGGATTTCAAATCCTTGTTTCTTTCTTCAGTCTAACTCTATTAGTTTGCATGTAATTTGCTTTTTTAACAGATTTTCTTTGAAATAAGTTTTGATTTTCACAATTTTTTGACTGCTGTGTTTGTTTTAAAAAGTTTTGTGTTTTTTTGGTTTTCAATGATGATAAATGGGTTAAAATACTTGCACTCTCCACCTTTTCTTTCTTTAGTAATTAAAATAATGTCAAAGGCTATAGAATATAGACCATAGGACCTTGTTTCACACAAGAACCATTCTTACACTCTCTCTGATGTTCTTCATGGATAGATCAAATGACTAATAAGCTTAGTGCTGTTCAGGTCCAATTTCAGGTTTGTTTTTAGGTACCCCATGTTCCTTCTCTTCCTTAGTTTAGTTTTTTACCAATGGGCAGTTGTTTAAATATAGTAGTCTCCTCTCACTATTCACAACTCCAGTCTCAGCTCACCAAACAATCTTTCCTTACTCTTGAAAAATCATTGCTAGAATATTGGTAACATAACTATAGCTACAGAATTTAATAAACAATCTCAACCTGTATTGGGCAAGGAGAAGGAGGCTTCTCTAAGGGTTTGACACAACTAGATTAGTTGAGAGAGTCTGGTTTTATTAGTGATAATACACATAAAACAATATTCTTTTTCTTTGATAAAGAATCTGCAGTGGCTTTATGCCACCCTAAAGTTCAAATTAAATTCTATTTTTTTCCTCCTTCTGGAAATAGTTTCTCATAACAGTGATACGAAGTCCATTATATTAGATGAAATAAAAATGTATTGGGGATGTCTACAATACCTTAATGTTATGTCATCATTCTCAGTGAAGAAATCTGGGGGACTTGTGGAGATTGAATGCAAAGATATATGGGTTTTCCCCTAATTTAATCAATATATTTGCCTGAGCATTTTATCTTTTTTCTCTATTACAGTCTGGTATTATTTAGCACAATGTACTGAAAAATGTTAGTAATGTAGTTAAATTGTGCAAATCGTTTTAGTGGGTGAGTTCTTTTTTCCTTAAAATTATTGAGATAAAAACTTAACTATGCTTTTAAAAATCTTTGTTTATTGCCGTGCTGGGTCTTCACTCCCCGTGGGTTGTCTCTAGTTGTGGTGAGCGGGCCCACTCTCTAGGTGTGACGTGTTGGCTTCTCATTGCTGTGGCTTCTCTTATTATGGAGCATGGGCCCTAGGGCACGTGGGCATCAGTACCTGCAGCACGTGGGCTCAGCAGTTGTGGATCTTGGGCTCTAGAGCGCAGGCTCAGCAATTGCGGCGCACGGGCCCAGTTGCTCCACCGGATGTGGAATCTTCCTGGACTAGGAATCGAACCAGTGTCCCCTGCATTGCAAAGCAGATTCTTAATCACTAGACCACCAGAGAAGCCCCTTAACTATGTGTTGTTTCCATCAAGACACATTTAGTTCAGCATATTTCATAGAAGCTGTTTAACTAAGGAAATGAGTAGAGAAACTCTCTCAGTATTCCAATAGTGAAAAACTAACTAAAGGAAAAAGATCCTAAGACATTAGAAGTAACCTTTACTCATATTGCATTACGAGGTTAAAAATGAAGCCTTCGGTGAACTGAGCAATTGGTGAGTGAGCGTTCTGAAGGACAATTTTCTGTAGCACAGAAGAGTCAGAAACCTTAGTGGACACCAACCTGGTCCACAGCTATTGGCCAGGACAGCTAGAGGTAGGAAGCCAGTAGCCAGGACAGCCTGCTGCCTTAGAGCCACCAGGAATGACAGTGATCAGTGGCCATCTTGGTGAAGAATGGCATGAGTCAAAAATAAAAAACAAACCGTGGTGGACACAGTACAAGAAGGACTGCAGGTGCCTGGTTGTCACGTTTAGTGATTCACACTCCTGTGTGCTTGGCAATACCACGGGAGTCACTCAGCCTTCAGTGTTCAGTCATCATTCACCTCTCAGAGGGTGAAGACAACATTGACTCATCTGTCATAAACCCTGAACATATTTGCAACTTCAAAAAGAATAGAAATAGTTTAGAAACACAGCTTTATTGTGTCTTAGCCAAGTATATTTAAAATTGTGCATCTGTATTTGACCACTTCCTGGACTTCTCTGGGCCAGTGGTTAAGACTCTGCACTTTAAATGCAGGGCCCAAGGGTTTGATTCCCTAGTTAGGAAGACCCTGTATGCCACGTGGTGCAGCCAAAGGAAAAAAAAATTATATATACATTCCACTTCCCGACAATGGTGAAAGCTGAGCTGATATGGAAGCCCAGCCTCCCATTTAAGGGCAGAATAGCTTGAGAAAATGTAACTGTTAAAGTCTATATGTATTTCAAACTACAAGAAAGAAAGTGAAACTGTGGGTGCCAGATATGAGGAGAGAGCTCCAGGTGGGAAAATAAGATATAAAGTGGGGTTCCCCACTTTATATAAGTTCTGTAGGACACAGGTGCATCAGGACTTAGGAGCCAGGAACTTAGAGTTTAACTTTCACTGTATAGTGAATCTGAGAGCTCGAAATGAATCCTTTGTGTGCATCTAGGTGTCTGGAAGGTTCCCTATCCATGAAGTGTGGGATAGAAATAGACATACATGCTTCCAACATCTTTACCCTGCACTCCTGGGTACCCTGCACTCCTGCACATCCATAAAAAAATGGGTGCTCAACTTATGAGGATGAAGGGTTTGGAGCAAGTTCAATGGGACTTCCCAGGTGGTACAGTTGATACAGAATCTGCCTGCCAATGAAGGAGATGCAAAAGATGATGGTTCGATCCCTCGGTCAGGACGATCCCTGGAGCAGAAAATGGCAGCCCAAGTCAGTATTCTCGCTTGGAAAATTCCATGGACAGAGGAGCCTGGTGGGCTACAGTCCATGGGGGCACAAAGAGTCAGACACAAGTGAGCGCACACGCAACAACAAACCGGTGAAACTTGAACATGTGGGGACCTGCGCCCCCATGCGTTTGATGAAATAAAGTGGAAGCTTGCCCAGAGTCAGTGAAACTCCTGGGGGCCCACCAGGGCAAACATGAAATGTATTATTGGCATGGTTTTCCAACCCAGAGTTTCTCAGATACCTACAGACATCTTCACTAAAATTACCCCGACTAAAGAGGAGCTCAAAATCAAAACTAAAAAGTCACCAAATGAGTGAAGGACATCTTGGGACAGAGGCATGGAGGAGAATCAGCAGATACAGGAAACAGGAGATTTAATCATGTGTGTGTGTGTGCTAAGTCACTCAGTCATGTTTGACTCTTTGTGACCCTATGGGATGTAGCCCACCAGGCTCCTCTGTCCATAGGATTTCTCTAGGCAAGAATACTGGAGTGGGTTGCCTTGTCCTCTTCCAGGGGATTTTCCCGACTCAAGGTTCAAACTGGGCATTGCTTATATCTCCTGTATTGGCAGGTGGGTTTTTTAGCACTGGTGAGTGCCACCTGGGAAGCCCAATTTAACCATGAGAGATTATAGAAAAATCTGGAATGAAATATAAATAGAATAAAAATGTTGAAATAGTTAAAAGGAATTCTGGACACCATAAAAAGATTGGATAAAGAATCAAATTGAACTCCTTGAAGTTAAAAATGCTGTTGTAAAAACATAAAATTCAATGCCTGTGTTTAATGTATATTAATTTTGATTCATTAACTGTCAGGCTTATGTGTGGAAACAATCCAGAATGCAGCATAATGGGATAAAAAAAATATGACAAGGAATTTTATGGAAATGAAGGATGGATTCAGAAGACCCAACATATATTTCATTGAAACTGTAAAGAACAGATTAGATGTAATAGGAGAGAAGCAATATGTGAAGAGATTCCTAGAGGATTTTCCAGAATCAAAGAAAGATGTGCATACTCAGAGTAAAGGACTTTACCAAGCCCCAGAGAAGGATATGTAAAAGGAGGTCACCCTCAGACACATCATAGTGAGCTTTCAGAATTCCCTGGAGAAAAACCTTAAACACTAATGAAATGTGAAGACAGATAATCCAAGTTACAATGTTTAGACTGACAGCAGTTAACAGAAGTCAGAGCAACTGGACAGTATCTTTAAGATGCTGGGAACAATAACCATTATCCTAGAATTCTATGTTCAGGTAAATTCTAGCTCAAGAGGAGAACAAAATAAAGACATTTTCAGAGAGAGTTCAAGATGGGAAGCTCTGAAAAAAAAAAAACAAACTATCAAAGCATTTACTTCAGTGAGAAGGAAACTAACTCCAGAAGAAAGGTGTGAAATTCAGGAACCAAGAATGATGAAACAATATTAATTTAAAACAATTTAAAAAAAACCAAAGATTTTTTTTCATGAAAGCTTTATTTTTTTTAATATGAGTAATTTAAGGAAAAATCTGTTGTTTTCTTTTACTATAAATAAATATAAATAGCTAACAGTGTTGGTGTAAGTAGAATATGGAGTGTATGGAGGATGAAATATTACATCGCCTTGAAGAATTTTTGATGCCTTTTGCTGGTGCTTGTGTTAAGATGCTAAGGAAAAGCTCTATGGAAAACATCACATTTACCACTATGTGAGCTGAATGAAAATGTGTAGGGGAAATATTGAAAGGCAATGAGCAAAAAATGTAAAACAATTATTCTGGAGTTGACATAATGGTATTTTTCCTCAATATCTGTCAAAATTCTACAATTGATATGTATTATTTTAATAATAAAAAATTTCAAAATACTTAAACAGATATAATTACTAAATTATGAATTTCACTAAAAGACAGTATGTTTATAATTTTGCAGGCAAACCTCTCCTCACCATCTTCTACGGTACCAGAGAGTCAGCTGGTATGTATCCTGTTATTAAATCATAGACCTAGTATTTCAGAAAATCCTAATCTTTCAAGATAGATGTATCTGAACAAAAATGAATCGGTTCTAATGAGGTGGATGAAACTGGAGCCTATTATACAGAGTGAAATAAGTCAGAAAGAAAAACACCAATACAGTATATTAACCCATATATATGGGATTTAGAAAGATGGTAACAATGACCCTATATGCGAGACAGCAAAAGCGACACAGATATAAAGAGCAGACTTTTGGACTCTGCGGGAGAAGGCGAGGGTGGGATGATTTGAGAGAATAGCATTGAAACATGTATATTACCATATGTGAAATAGGTGACCAGTCCAGGTTTGATGCATGAGACAGGGCACTCAAAGCCAGTGCACTGGGGTGACCC
>NW_011494842.1:4359472-4378747 GCF_000754665.1 Bison bison bison | reverse complement strand
TGGGGTGGGGAGGGAGGCGGGAGGGGGGTCTGGATGGGGGACACATGTACACCCGTGGCTGAGTCATGGCAACGTATGACAAAAACCACTATAGTATTGTAAAGTAATTAGCCTCCAATTAAAATAAATCGATAAATTTTTAAAAAGTGAACTGAGGACAAATATACTATGGATAAATTTCTTTGCTTACTTGTCTAGTACAAGTTTACTGATGCTTTACTAAAGCTCCATGCTGGTTGTTTTATAGGTTACAAACATGCATAAAAACATATATAGACCGTGTTTGCTGATAACTTGCACCCTGGTGGTGGTGTTAGAATAGAGTGGTCAAGGCTGGAAGCAGACACTGATGTTTTAGAGGCAAGGATTCATTTCCTGGTGGGAGAGATCAGAAAAGGGTTCAAGAACAAGGTCATCTTTAATCGTGTAGGGTAGGTTCTGAACTTGGGGAAATAGGAAATGAGATGTTTCAGGCAGGAAGATAAAGAATGATCAAACCAGGGATGAGCAGCAGAAATACAGTATGAACCACAAATATAAATCACATAGGCAATTTTAAATATTCTAGTAGCCATGTTAAAAAACTAAAAAGAAGCAGGTCACATTAATTTAAATAATATATTTTATTTATTTAATATACACACATTATCCTTTCAACATACAGTAGTATAAAATTGAGATTATTTTCCATTATTTTTGTAGGGGTAAAGTCTTGAAATCTGCAGTGTATTTTATATTTACAGCATATCTCAATTCAGACTTGCCACATTTCAAGGGCCCAGCAAGGGGGCTGGTGGCTACTCTGTAGGACAACACAGATCTAGGCTCTAGGATCTGTTTGTTATTTATAGATAAATATTTAATTAAATAGAAAAATTACTTTTTCTTACAGTGTTTCATATTTCTTATTGTTACAAGTGGTTAGCAAATGGGAACCATGATGTAAACTGCCTAGATATTATTACATGTAGTAATATAAACAGTTTTAACGGTTTATAATTATAGGTTCCTAAACAATAGACACGGTAAAGGAAGTGAAAAGGAATGAAAATACCTAGTAAAATGAATGAAAATATCTGGAAAAGTAGCGTGATACTGATTCTTCTCTTTTTAAGCAATTCTTTCTATATCCTACATCCATAACCAACAAGTCATCTTGTCATTATCATGCCAAAATGAGAACAGTGTTTTATTTGTAGTGCTAGAAAGTCATAAAGAATGTTGTTTGACTCTTAAAATAGCCTGACTGAAGCAAGTGGCTTGGGTGTGTCGGCGTTTATGTGCATCGTTTGTATATGAGGTGTGTTTGCGTGTGTGCATTCAGTGTCCGTGGGTTTAGAATACTGGCAGGCGGTATAGTGAGGTTGACAGGAAGCTGGAACAGGGGCCAGAAGACCTACCTTTTACTTCCTGCTCTGACACTAACTACTGGACTGACAGCGAGAAGTCAGGAATCTGAGAACCTGGGCTTCAGTTTCCTAACTGAGCAAGAAAAGCATTCAATTACACTCTGTCCAAGCCTCTCTAGGGCAGAGTCCATGGTTACTAGCTCAAGGGAGCGAAGGCGTTGCCATGGAAACCAGCACTATGATAACATTATGAAGTTGAACAATTTCCCACTTTAGATATGGAACTGTTGTTATAGCTATTTTAACATTTAAAATAATGATATATGTACCTGTTTCTTGAGAGTAATGTTTGAAAATCAAGAAATATTTGTATACTCAACATAGTACACAAAAAATAGATTTTAGGTGTTGACTGCGTGTGAATGTATATATGTATTATCAGAATGACATATATGATATATATGCAGATATATGTTGATATATGTATAGATGTCAGTCTTGATGTAATATTTTACAAAACATTTTAAGAAAGCAAATATGATTTCATGAAATAGGATATAGTATGAATGACTCATTGTAAATGTGATAATGAACTTTTTTTGGTCTAATCAAATAATTCTATGAATTTGACTCTTGTGTTCTCTAGGGGGAAAATGCAAAGCATTGCTTTAACTGATGTTGATGATAATTTTTTTGCATTTACTTTAGACCTTTTCTATAGAGAGTTCAAGGAATTTTTTAGCCAAGTTCTAAATTAAGTTTTAATCCCCAAATGCACTTGAGATCTAGGTAGGTTTGTGAAGTGATTATTTTCAAGCAAGCTATCACACACAAAAAGAACATCTCTTGGATTGATATAATTATTCACTTTAATCGCTGACTTCTATCTCATTGCATTAACCCCCTGTACTTACATTCCTTGAGTATGGAATAGTGTAGAAATAATTACATACTAGTGATAGTGTATAAATTTGCTTCTTAAAGAATTTATAATATTTCTGCCCTTAAGTATTGTCATTTATGAATTAAATTATAATTTTTCATTTTTATGAGTGGATTTCCAATATTTGCCATTACAAATTCTCTTTTAAGTTCTGAATAAAATGAGTAAATAAGAATACCTTTGAAAAACCAATATGTGTATATACATATATATATACACACACACATTTCTATGTGTGTGTTTGTAACATATGCTATGCATATAAATGCCATATTACAGGTAATTCTGATGGCACATACACAGGTATATGTATTGCTTTTTGTTTGTACATGTATAAACACGTGTATAACACAGGAAAACAAAATTTGGGGGAACATATGATAGATTATGGTTAAATTATGTAAATAAATATTGAATAAATATTGTATACTTTGCATGAAATAAGCAGTTAATTAAAATTATTTGACTCCTATTTTAGGGGAGAAAAGTAATAAATTGTTTGAAGTGAAAATAAATGATGGATTGCTATGGTAGCCTAAGCTTAATACAGAAGCCGTTTTGTTTTTGAGCTTTGGCTTTTTATTTAGCCATAAAAAGTAACACATTTGAGTCAGTTCTAATGAGGTGGATGAACCTAGAGCCTATCATACCGAGTGAAGTACTTACTTCAGAAAAGGAAAGGTAAATATCATATACTAACACATACATCTGGAATCTAGAAAGATGGTGCTGATGAAATTATTTGCAGGGCAGCAAGAGGGACACAGGCATAGAGAACAGACTGATGGACATGGCAGGGAGGGGTAGGGGTGGGAAGGAAGGAGAGGGTGAGATGTATGGAGAGAGTAACGAGGAAACTTACATTACCGTATGGAAAACAAGTAGCCAGTGGGAGCTTGCTGTATGGCTCAGGAAACTCAAACAGGGGCCCTGTGACAACCTGGAGGGGTGGGTGGGGTGGGAGGTGGGAAGGAGGCTGAAGAGGGAGGGGATGTATGTATACCTATGGCTGATTCATGTTGAGGTTTGGCAGAAACCAACAAAATTCTGTAAGGCAATTATCTTTCAACTAAAAAATAAATTAAACAAAAAGAATAGACCAAGAAAAAACCAAACTTTTTTTTCATTTTAACTTGGCTTACCTGATTACATTATAATTATGCCAATTCAACACTTCAAGGAAGAAAAGAAATGTGATCTTTCCCCTTACTATTAAAATATTTCCACTGTTCACCTTGCAAGCCAAGTTATGTAGTATTAGGCTCAGAAAGAAGTCTTTTGAAACTTGTTCACCAACTATGTCCCTGTTTCTCTTTCTATTAAACAGAAACGTAGTACATCAAAACTGGGAAGGGACTTAGAGATGAGAGTGTGTTGGAAATACTTATCATGAAAATGGAGGTTGGGACAACTGCTGTGTCAGCTTGAAGGGGTTATTGTAAGGCTCATATATCATAATATGTGACATTGCCAGTGTAATCCCGTATGGAGTTGGGTGTGTTGTTGTTTAGTCACTAAGTCAGGGGGTCTATTATTGCACAAAAAATCTCTGAAATATTATCTCTGAAATTTACTTTGTGGCCATTTTACAGATAAAGAAACGGGGTCACAGAGTTTGAATAGATTATCTAAGATCACAGGGTTCATGCTCATCTTTGTTGTGTGATTTTTAAAAAGGAATCATTATTGATTTTAGATAATTCAAGGAGGGAAAAAAAAAGGCTGTTGGGAAATCAGGACGCTATGGAAGTGTGACCTTCACGGGGCACATATGATCACTTCCCGAAGAGGAGGGGCTGGGTGAGTCCAATAGGGTACTGAGTCTTCACACCTGTGAACAGGGAATCCTTTAGCATCTGAAAGGGAACAGAAGGAAAGGAAGATCCAAGATCTAGGCTGACCCTTCACAAAGCTTTCCTAATTCCTGGACTGGGTCATCACAGTCTTAACAGAGGCTGGCGGCGTCTTTTTTCCAAGTTAAGAAAACAGGTTGGGCTCAACATGATGGGTAAGCACCGGTCTTCTTTGGCAGTTAGATGGGGAACCTAAGGTTAGAAGACACTGCTGCTGCTGCTGCTGTCACTTCAGTCGTATCCGACTCTGTGTGACCCCATAGACAGCAGCCCACCAGGCTTCCCTGTCCCTGGGATTCTGGCTTTTGCTTTTGAAATCTTATGCCACTGCAAAATGCTCATTGTTGCCCAAGACACAACACTGAATCTAGAGAGTACAAAACAACAGATTTAATAAACCACATGACTACAGGTAAGAGCAAAGTGCATCTTACTGGAACATTATACAGAAGAGTACTTAGCCTTTCATATGTTTTGTTCCCAGTTCTGAAAGCCCACAGATGTGTCTGGTTTTAGTGGTGCATGACTATTCTTTCTAAGAGCCCTTGAGGTCTCTGTTGTTCAGAAATTGCAGCCCTGAAAGCTTTTGTGTAGAACTGATGCCTTCTTTAAGCTTAAAGGCAGTGTATTCTTGACTAATTTGCCTTGACACAACATGCCTAAGTGCTGCAGCATTTGTCATGGGTGCCTCCTCAGGTGTGAGTCATGCTACTGGCTTTTCTTTAACTACTGAGATATTTCAGTCTGGGAAATCTATGTTGTGTACATTTCAAAAGATGTTTTCTGAGCTGTGGAATAGGTTTATAATTATTGAAATCTTGTGTATGTTTATTGTATTACAACTATCATAGTGAAAGTGAAAGTCGCTCAGTCATGTCTGACTCTTTGCGACCCCATAGAGTATACATCCAGTCCATGGAATTCTCCAGGCCAGAATACTGGAGTGGGTAGCCTTTCCCTTCTCCAGGGGATCTTCCCAACCCAGGAATCGAACCCAGGTCTCCCACATTGCAGGCAGATTCTTTACAAGCTAATCAAAAAATCATAAAACATTTTTTTAAAAGGTCATCAGATAAACATTTTCCTGGGTAATCAAGATCCTTTGGTATCAGTACTCTGAATTATAAATACAAAAGCAAGAAAAAGGAAAGAATTTTTTTCTTTTTCAATTTCCTTCTATGCTATTTTCTCTTTACAAAGTTCTGTCATGCATATTATCTTATTAGATTTGCACAGTTTGTGACTTAGTATGGCAGGAATTGTTATTTCCATTATTCTGATGAAAAACACTTTGAAGTCTACCATGTGTCAAAAGTCCTGCAGCTAATGGGTGGTATTAAAATCTGTCCACACCCTCCTCCCTAATTTTGGAAGCTTCACTCTGTACTATAATGTTTTAAAATTTGAGATATTTCTTTGGAAGAAAAAAAGCTTAAGTATTTGCTACAAGCACATTAACATTTTTATTTAAAAAAGAATTGGAGGTAATGAACATTTTATTAATTGAACGAGTGAATCAGCTAAATAATTTAGAAAATGTTGCTTTTGTCAACAATCTTGACTAGGACAATGTTTTTGCATTTCTTTGAGTTTGTTGCCCCAGTAACTTAAAAAACAAAAACAAAAGCACTGGCGAATATAGGCAAGACAGAAGCAAATGGCTAAAAGAAGTAGCGATGGTACTTTTCACACTCTTCGGATCCATCAAATTAGTAGAATTCCTAGCCAGACCCATGGATTTTCCATGTGCTATGTTCTGTTACTTCCTTTGCTGATTTTTGTTGTTGTTGTTGTTTTGTTTTCTTATCACGTGACCCTAGAGCTTGCTAGTGCAGTCGATAGCAATTAAAAACACAGTCTGCTAGTTAATTTAAGAAAGATGTTGTTTTAAGAAGGCATTATCTATATAATGCATTCTCAAGATCAGTGCTGGCAGTTACTTTTCAACTTTGGTCTCCAGCCAGAGGCAATACCAACCTGTTGTCATAGAGTTATAAGTTCCTAAGGACAGAGACAATGTCTGTTTTTTACAGTGCGCAAGTAACAATGCTCTCGGGTATGTGTTTACTTGATGAGTATGAACAGTGGAACCAGCGCCCCACAGGCCATTAAAACCTGCCTCCAGGCCCCGGGGCTCCACACACTGCGCCTCTTGAGCTTTTTCTCCATTAAGACAAAGAATAGAATTAGATGAGATCTCCCAAGTCTCACCCATGCTCGAATTCTCCAAAGAACATGACATCATTGTCTCCTGGTGGTGTTAGTTTTATTGCTTATCACTGTAATCAAACAGGGGAAAAGAAATTATTTTTAAAAAATAGAGTTAAAATCTTGCAAAGTCCTTAAAGATGTGGTCCCTGGTCTGGACTTCCTGTATCATCAATGATGGTAACTTCTGCTTTCTGCTCATCTCTGAAGGTAGAGCTCACCAATCCACATCCCTTCTTCTAGTTCTCTAGGGGTGAAAGGTAGTGTGGATCTTCTGTCTTGTAATGTTCCTTTTTCCTTGGTTATGCTGTAATCAAAAAGTCATTCCAAGAAAAATAAGTGTGTTCACGCTAAGTCACTTCAGTCATGTCTGACTCTTTGCAACCCCCTGAACTATAGCCTATCAGGTTCCTCTGTCCATGAAACTCTCCAGGCAAAAGCACTGCAGTAACAGGATTTTCCCAACCCAGGGATCGAACCCATGTCTCTTATATCCCCTGCATTGGTAGGCAGGTTTTTTTTTTTTTTTTTTTACCACTAGCGCCAGCTGGGAAGTCCAAGAAAAATGAGAGGAGACATTAAATGGACAGTCAAAACTTTTTAAGGCTTTGATGGATTATAGCCTACATATTCGGAGAAGGCAATGGCACCCCACTCCAGTACTCTTGCCTGGAAAATCCCATGGATGGAGGAGCCTGGTGGGCTGCAGTCCATGGGATAGCGAAGAGTTGGACACAACTGAGCGACTTCACTTTAACTTTTCACTTTCATGCACTGGAGAAGGAAATGGCAACCCACTCCAGTGTTCTTGCCTGGAGAATCCCAGGGACAGCGGAGCCTGGTGGGCTGCCGCCTCTGGGGTTGCACAAAGTTGGACACAACTGAAGCAACTTAGCAGCAGCAGCAGCAGCAGCCTACATATTGAGCTTCTTCCTGTCAATTACTTTATTTATCCTTCAAATGTCTGTTTAGCATCTGCTAGGTTCCTAACACAGTTCTAGGTGTTAGAAGGATAACAGTGAAGAAAACAATGATCTCTGGCCTCACAGAGCTTACATTCTAGTGGAGGAAGCAAGAAAATAAACGTCAACTGAGGTCAGATGGAAACAATAAATAGGGCAAGTAAGATCTTTTATACAGATCATTAGAGAAGACCTATCTGATAATGATGTGGCATTTGAGCAGAGACATGAAGAATCGAAAGAGAGTCCTAGAAAGGGAGAAGAGAGTTCCAGACAATGTGAAGGCCAAGTTCAAACTCCAGAGGAGGGAAGACATAGTGTGTGCCAGAGGGGACAGTGAGGGAGAGAGGTCTAGAGCAGGAGATTCGATGGGAAAGGGGAGGCTGTTTGGGGAGTGAAAGAGTAGGTCTCCCTGCAGCCCCTGTAAGGGTTTTAGCTTTTATTCTAAGTGAGAAGGTGGAGTTAGAGAGGAGCCTTGAGAGGAGTGGCTTGACTTACACGGTGGTTGTAACGTGCTTAACTCACCTGAACTGTGAGCCCTCTGAGAACACGAGGTATGTCTTGTTCACCTCCGTGTAGACACTACATTTCCTGACATAGACTAGATCTCAACTGGAAAAATGGCTCCAGAGAGCATCTGATAGATGATCCGATAGAAGGATGCGTCAAAGCTCTAAGACAATGGTTGTTTTGTCTTTGAGGCACTTCAAAAATGTCAAGAATACATATGTAGTTACATATGCACATTATATATGTATATGTGTAACTGGATCACTTTGCGGTACACCTGAAACTACTACATTGTAAATCAGCTGTATTTTAGTTTAAAGCAGAGAATTTATCAGTACTGTGTGAGCTACTCTGCTCCTCAAAGCAAATGGAGAGTGGAGTTCTCCGTGATTGTTGGAGTCTAGCCCTCTTAGAGTTGTGTCAAGAAGAATATAAACAGGCAGAGTATCCATCCACTCAAAGCCCACATATTCACCTGGCTCTAATGAGGTTCTCAGATTTTAAAACTTGTAATAACTAATCAAAATCATAGTATTCTGGTTCTAGTTAAAAATAAAATGTCTGATCATCCCTTCTACAATGATAATGTTATTTTTCTGAATGTGGGGAAAATATTTTAATAGCAAGAATGAAAAGATTAGCAATTATTTCCCCAAAATATAGCTCCAAAAGAGAAAAAAAATGTCTTATGTACAGTGTAAACCATTTCTCAAGAGGTTTATCACAGTACATTGAAATTTGCTTTTTGAAGAACTTTCTTATTTTTCTTCCTGTGTCCTTTGTGCTGAGAAGGGGAGTTAGTACCTGTTTTATTTCTCCACTTAGATGGAGTGACTTTTCCTGGTGTCGTTAGAATGATATTTGTATCACTTGTGAGTCTAGCTGGATCTGTCAATGCTTTAGCAGCTAAAAATGAATCATCCAGAGTAATTAAAATCCTGGGCTTATGATCAGACCAGACTCGGATTAAATCTTGAGTTGTTCACATATTAACTGCATGGCTTTGGCATGTTACTGATTCTGACTCTTTCACAGGGTGTTGAGAAGAGGAACCGAGATAATCAATTTAACATATTGAATGTGGTGCCTGTAATATATGGAATCAGAGTCTTTGGAATAATGATGGTGTCCCTGTCTACAGTGAGTGCTCAGTCTTTGAGGCAGGTTTCAAAGCAGTAGTGGAATGGTATGAGCAGGTGCAGCAGCCTTGGTCAGGACTGATTGTGTACTGTGGTTCACAGAGAGTGCGTGAGGTTCAGAATTGGGCTGCCAGGGTTCAAGTTCCAGTTTGACCAAACACTGAGACACAGTTAGGTGTGGAGGGTTTGGGTAAAGGTCATAGGATGGGAAGTGTGAACAATGTCAAAGGCAAACTATGTTTAGTATTCTTTTGCATGGAGTTGACTTCCCTGTCCATTAAATGCTGACTGGTGAGTGACAGCAAGTTAAGGTTCAGGGGGAGGAAAAAAAGAAAAAGAAAAAAAATCATGATTAAAGAAAAAGGTGGTGAAAATAAATGGAAGAGTCAGGGTCGGGCAACAGGTCTGAGACCTAAGGAAGCAAACTAGGAGGAGGAAAATTCAGAGACTTCTGGTAGACCAAGACGAGGGACACAGAATCCAAGTAAAGAGCACCTGGAAAATCTGAAATAGAGAAATCTAATTAGACTAGTTATAATTAGAAACTATTTTTCTATTTTCTAATAGAAAATAGAAAATCTGAAGTAGAGAAAATAGGGAAAGAATCATTGTCGAATGGTCAGATGACCATCAGATTCAGGAAATTCATAGCAGCATAAAGCATAAGGCCTGATAGAGAAACAAATATGAAACATAAGTAACTGATTCTGATATTAAAGCTATTAATATTTGATATCCAACCAACCAGAAGAGTGTCTTTTCTGGACTCACCCTGGAGGATGAGGAAACCAAGAGAGATGATCCGAGTGGAAGGTTCCAGGTCAGGCTAACCCAACACATCAACCTGCTAGCAATGCAGGGACCAGGGGACCTTGTTTTCCTGGCAGGGAGAGTCTTCTAGCATCTCACGTGCATCTGGCCAGATTTCTCACCTCTGCTTTCATCTTTCTGCTGCTGCTGTCAAGCTTAGCTCCTAAAATTCCATGCTGGCTTTTGAACCTGGTAAACCCTAAGTACTGGGATTGTACTGATTTCCTACTTTCCAAAGGAGGAGGAAATTAGGAGAAGGAACAGGAATAGAAGTGGCAGGAACGAGAAATGTAATAGGAAGTCGTGTGGAAAAGAGAGGCCTGAAATCTGGACAGTTTTGCATCATGACCAAGATATCAGGCTTCCCCGTTACCGGTGGCTGTAGAAATCAGTATTTGCCTGGGCTTTGTTCTTGTGTTGGTTCATTGGAGGATATGACTCTCGTGTGTATACTCACCTGTGCAATTTCACATGTAATTGGGTGTTATTCAGTTGGTGAAAAAGTAATTGCGGTCCTGGACTGTGAATTTTCAATCATTATAACTAGGCTCAAACACATCTTTATTAATCAAAATAGGAACCATTACAATCAGCACGTTTTTGTCAGTGAGAAATACATTTGTTTATTCCTGTAGCATAAAAATCTGTGCTTCAGGATTCAACGAACTCTTGGAAAGCATCTTCTACCTCCTGCTGGCTGTGGAAGCATTTTCCCTGCAAAAAGTTGTTGAGATGCTTGAAGAAGTGGTAATCAGTTGGAGAGAGGTCAGGCAACTGTAGCGTTGCCAGATTTGTTCAACTTTTGGAGTGCTGGTTGTGTGATACGTGGTTTATTATCGTCATGGAGAAAAATTGGGCCCATTCTGTTGACCAGTGCTGGCTGCAGGCATTGCAGTTTTCAGTACATCTCATCAATTTACTGAGCATACTTCTCAGATGTAATGGTTTTGCTGGGATGCAGAAAGCTGTGGTGGATCACCAGACAGTGACCATGTCCTTTTATTGGTGCAAGTTTGGCTTTGGGAAGTGTTTTGGAGATTCTTCTCAGTCCAACCACTGAGCTGGTCATTGCTGATTGGTGTATAAAATCTACTTTTCATCACACATCACAATCTGAGAAATGGTTTGTTATTGTTGCATAGAATAAGAGAAGATACCACTTAAAAATGATGATCTTTTTGATTTGCAGTCAGCTCATGAGGCACCCACTTATCAAGCTTTTACACCTAATTTGCTTCACATGCCAAATGACCATAGAATGGTCAACACTGAGTTCTTCAGCAGCTTCTCATGTAGTTATAAGAGGATCAGCTTCGATGACGGCTCTTAGTTGGGCACTGTCAGCTTCTGATGGCTGATCACTGCACTCCTAATCTTCAAGTCTCTCGTCTCCTTTGCAAAACTTCTTGAGCCACCACTGCACTGTATGTTCGTTAGCAGTTCCTGGGCAAAATGTATTGTTGACGCTGCAAGTTGTCTCCGCTGCTTTACAATCTTGAACTTGAAGAAGAAAATTGCTCAAATTTGCTTTTGGTCTAAAATCATTTCCCTAGTCTAAAATAAATGCAAAATATGCAGCAAGTAGTAAGTCATCAGCAAAAAACATAAAGCAAGAAATGCACATTAAAATGATATATAACATAACCACGTTTATTTGAGAATGCATTCCAATATCAAACAGCAAAGTTCAGCAATGCAAAATCACAATTACTTTTGGACCAACCTAATACTTGCTTACTTTTCCCCTCTGGAAAGAAATCAGTTTCTTAAATGGGAGATATTTCCCAGCCCAGCCTGCGGAAAATAGAGACTTTTCCTCAATCTTTATTTGCCCTGTTGGCATAGAAATGAAAGTCGCCTGGGAAAATATGAGCTGAAAAAAATTGTTGCAGAATGGTACTTATTCAAGCCTCAAAACATAACCAATGGCTTGTATGGCAGCAAGATAGATATTCATCCTTAAGGCTTAACTAGTGAGCATCAGCACAGACTGAAGAGAGCTAATTTTCTATTTTCTGAGAAGAAATGGACCTGATAAGAATGATTACAGCAAAGTGCTCATACAGAAAAAAATGTCACAACTTTCTATCGAATTATTGTTTGGGATGTTTCTGTAAACTTATCTATCATTTTGTGACACTTTACAGTGTAACAAGACTTTTGTGTTTGTGAAACATCATTTTGAAATTGCCCCAAACTGGATTTCTCCCTTTCCCTCTCTTGTCTAACTGATGTTGGATATAAATCCATGAATTTTGAATGACTGGCCTATTCATTCAGACTCTTTTGATTGCAAATTATAGAGGTCAACCTGAGTTTACAAAAGGGAATTTTGTGTTAAAGAAAAGGAAAGTCTCAGGGATTCTCGGACTAGAAATCCTGCTTGGTTCCAGGGATGTTTTGGAATTCAGTTCTGGAAAGCCCTCAAGTGTGTTTCCTCTACTGGCTGCTTCTCCTTATACTTTGCTGTATTTTTCTTGATCTCATCAGATCCGCTTTTATGGCAGAGTAAGGCTTTCCCAAAGCTCCCAGATTTACATAGTATCATTTCCATCTTGTAGCATGACTAAAGAGTAGATTAAAGCCCTGCTCCATATTCCTGGGAGAAGCCCCTACCCTCTCGGGTCAGAACGCCACCCCTGTCTAGTTTCATTATAGGCAGTCTGAACATGGATTCTGGGATTTTAGGGTGTGGGGGGCGGGGACAGATTCCAGAAGAAGAAAGTTGTTATGGACTTGGTGAATTGTACCAAATTCATCTCTCCTATCATGCCCCAAATGGGCATGTTGCCTGGCCCTGAGGATGCCGTCACTAAATATTTGTCAAATGAAATATTTATTGGCTGAAAGTGCTGGTAAAGATACTTGACTAGACAGATGAAGATGTTTTGGCATTTTGAATGTCATGATAGTAGATCTTTTTAAATTGATTACTGTATAACAGGTCACTTAAAACTAAAGCTACTTTAGTTAAAATCTTTTGATTTCTGGCTATTTATGTATTTATAAAATCATTTAAAAATTAAAAATAATAAATTGCTGTGAGTACATTTGAATGAATTAATATACTTATGTATTCATTTTAATAGTATTTTTTTCTTTATTTCTAAAAATTTATTGACATTCATGAAGACAAAGCCTGGAGTAATTCGCCCCGCACCGGTAAAATCCAAAATATTACTGAAAAAAGAGGAGGAAGTCTATGAACCCAACCCTTTCAGTAAATACCTGGAGGATAACAGTGACTTCTTTTCTGAGCAGGTGAGTGTACACGTGAAAATGTCTTTGATATTTGGATAAATAACTGTACAAAATACAGAAATGCCCTAATGAATAGAGCATGTACAAGAAAATGTGATTGGAATAACCTTAGTAATTTAAAAAAAGCTCTATTTTCTGCATAATAAAAATTCTTAAGTATTTCCAGGATGATATTTGGAAGTATTTAAAGGCTTTTGTCTAAAATTTTTCTACCTAGTGCTGGTATTATTTTGGGGATTAAGACATTACTTTCTATGAAGACATCATGGAGTCTTCATGATATAGATGTTGCATTCTTGTTACTAAAATACCGCTTCCTTTTGAAGTGACATAGTTTTTTTTATTTTATTTTATTTTTAAACTTTACATAATTGTATTAGTTTTCCCAAATATCAAAATGAATCCATCACAGGTATACATGTGCTCCCCATCCTGAACCCTCCTCCCTCCTCCCTCCCCATACCATCCCTCTCGGTCGTCCCAGTGCGCTAGCCCCAAGCATCCAGTATTGTGCATTGAACCTGGACTGGCATGTTTTTTAGGTTTGATAGTACATTAGTACATTTGACAAAAGATCTATTGTTTGGATTCCTATCAACTTGGTAGAGATGATGTGATCCCCTAGATTGAGTGGTGCTAGGTAGGGAGAAGGAGGTTAAGTTATTTTAAGGTATTTTTTTGTTTGTTTATGTACTAAAAAGGTAAATTCCCCTTATATATCCTATTGTTGGAGAATGTATAATGGAAGGTTGTTGATGATGCTTTATAAGATATTGGGGGAAAACATGAAGATACACATTTAGGTAGTATAAAATTTCATATATTATCTCAAAGAGAAACCTTGCATCTTTGTCTTCTTCCAATGCAACAAATAGGCATAGGTTATATATTTTATATCTCAAACTTTATTACATGCTTAAGCAATGCAAACAATCCAGAAACCTTTGTGGATATAACTGGGAAACACAAGATCACCACCACATTTGGTAATATATAATAGAATAGACTTACAAAGGAACATAAAGTACTGTACTCTTTAAACTTTAGTTTGAAAATGATAACTAACCAATTCTTGGAAATAGAGATTCTGTTCATATTTGTGAAACATAAGAAATATCTCATCTCACTTTATGACACTGAGCAAGGCATTTCATCTCGCCCCGTTCCAGTATCTTAATGCATAAGATGGGGTGTTCTGATGAAGTATTTAAGGATCCTTCAAATTTTAAAATCTGGTTTACTTAAAATCTAAGAATATGACCAGGCTCAAAGTCTTGAAAAAGTTCATTATAAATACTTTCTCATGCTTAGCTATAGTTTTTATTTATAAAATGGAGATGATAATATTTTCTGCTTATTTGTATATACTTTGTGAAGACTGATAGGATTTCAATAAGTTAAACATTTTTAGAGGGCACTAATATCATTAAAGGAAATGGCAGCCCACTCCAGGGTTCTTTCCTGGAGAAGCCCAGGGACAGGGAAGCCTGGTGGGCTGCTGTCTATGGGGTCGCACAGAGTCGGACACGACTGAAGTGACTTAGCAGCAGTATCATTGAAAATGATAATTAGAGGCAATTTTTTCCATTTTTCAGGGGGAAAAAAGCCCTCAATTTAAATTAGAAAAGTCCTATTGATATATAAGGTTGTATTCACTAAATTTGCACATAAAAGTAATGGAAATTCCTCTTAGGAAAGCATATTTCCATCATCAATAAAAGCATTCATTAGATATCTAATGATACTAATCATTTAGAGGCTTAATGTGACATTTTAGACAATAAGGGATTATTATAAAAATTTATAAAAGTTATCTATTGTTATATGATAAAATGTTGACACAAATAAATTTCACATATTATCCATGCAATATATTCTTTAAAAATGATCTAATGTTGTAAAGTAAAAATTGTATTCTTTTTTATTAGTATAATTTCAAATTAATGCATTTTACTTTGAACAAGATTCTTTGTAGAATGTCAAGTTAATCTTCCTATACAGTATCACAATTTACTGTTCTCTGGAATGATAAATTCCATTTTCAGGTGTAGGAAATTATTTTCATTAAAAGAAGTTGCCAATTCTTTTCACAGCTTTTCCTGACTATATAGCAAGTTTAAAGCTCTATGTATATACACCATAAACCAATGTATTTTCAGATAATTAGTGCACAATTTTAGTTCTTTTGTTAAGTATTTTGGTGCCACAGACATAAACTTATTTATATTTTCTTTCAATCAATTTATTCTTGTGTGTATCCTAACTTCTGTGTCAGCGGACTATCAAAATTCAAAGAAGTCTAACAGAGTACTTAAAAGCGAATTCCGTACTTTGCCTGGTTTTATTCATTGACTTTGCAGGAGAGGAAAAATGCATATAATAGGAAACCAGGAAACTGCGTATGCTCTCAATTGGCCTCTACATTGAGCTGTAACCAATATCTCACTGTGGCCAGAATCGACAATGGAGGCAGATACAAAAGACAGCTCACAGGTGTAGATGCTGAGATTCCTTAAACAATACATTGAGTAGTAACAATTTATGGTTTCAGTGTGGCTGCTTCATCAGAACTTAGCAGGAGGGAGTCTACTCAAGTGTATTCCGTTCTGGTCACTATTATTGTCTCCTTCACTGGTGCCACAGAATAAATTGAATGGTTCCACACTCAGCTGATCTCAGCCATCCATGTAATGGAGACTACTTCAGCCTGACAGTTGAGCCAAATTGGAGCAGCTCATATTCACTAATCTGCCTCGTCCTGGGGATAGTTCCACATGACAGGAAGTGCTGAATGGGATTGTTAAGTCAGTAAATTTCCCCTGGCAGCCTCAGTGCCATAAAATATTATTTCAAAACTCTCGGTTACAAAATGTCAGGCACCAAAGATGATGAGACCAGATGGAAATGTATTTGCTATAGCTTCAGAAGGTACAGTAGGGCAGTCTTTTGAACTGATAATGAACTGAAATTTTGCCTGGAGATACCCTCTGAGTATTAAAAGCAAAGTTTGAAACCAAATGCATAATTGAGTCATTGAGACTTATTAATCAACAACTTTTGCATCAAAATGGCATAGGCCAGGAACTACCATTCTATATTAGATGGATTTTTAAACAAAGACACTTCAGAATGAAGCTTAGGCTTCTCTGAAATTACCTTTCAATCCATTATTATATCAATTTGTGGTACTTTTGAGTTCTTATAGAATATCCTCAACACTCTGTATATGGATATAAAACTATGATGATGTACTTTGAAGCATAGTTTTGTTAATAACTAAAGGTTGGGTTGGAAAATAATTAACAGAATTGGTTGGAAAAATGGACATCCAGAAGATATAAAAGTTTGGAAAATCAATTTGCTGATGAAAATAAAGATACTAAAGAGAGGAATGGTTTTTTGTTTATCTCTGTGAGTTTTCAAAATATATTGATTTTTTCCTGGTCATTTAATGTATTTAATTAGACAAAGTGAATTGCATTGGAGTCTCAACTTAGTAGAAAAAGCAAAAGCAATTGCTAACCTCAGTTATATGACATGTATAAAACATTTTCATCCCATTCTTTATAAATTAGTAATTCAACCCATACTGTTAGATATATCATTTCTTTCTTGAAGCCATAGAGAAATATAGGAAAAATATTTTGGACAGAATTGAAAGTTGGGGGGGGGTGATATTGTAGTTTAATCTGATTTTCCTGCAAATGTTTTTCTTTTCTCTTAAATGAAAAAGAATGCTTTCTAGCATGTATACCT
This sequence comes from Bison bison bison, assembly GCF_000754665.1. NCBI lineage: Eukaryota > Metazoa > Chordata > Mammalia > Artiodactyla > Bovidae > Bison > Bison bison. The sequence goes on along the minus strand of NW_011494842.1, from coordinate 4,361,956 downwards.
CTTAACTTTTATTTTCCTTCTAATTTGCTTCAATAGGAAAATTGCATGTTTTTGTGTGAAAATGATCCTTTAATGAATTTCCTTTGTACCATAGAGAATATAAGAGGATAATTTAGAGAATTTTCTTTGTTGTAGCATTTACATTCTTTTTTTTTACTTCTGAGTTTTCTTAGCCATCTGACTGCCCTACCAAACTATCTGCCTGACATTCAACTTTAATGATTATGTGGATGACTTTCAGATTTCTATCTAATTATTCATCAAATTATATTTTTACTGTGATCGTCCCCTGCACTTCTTCATGTCACTCACGTTTTATAGTTACTGAGCAGACACTCACCATGTCAAAAGGTGAACTAGATAACACTGCCTTTTTTTTCTGAATGACTTCTGTTTTTGCCACAAATTGCTACCTTTTTCAACATTTCTCAATCAAGGTGGCTCACTCTCTTTTATCATAAAATTATCTTTTATCTTGTTAATATTTTATTAGGAAGTATTTTTTTCAGATTAAAATGTTTAACCTTTTCAGATCTAGAAATGATTAAGTGATTTGGTGAATAGTTTTGCGGGGACAGAGCTTAAATTCCTTGTAGGGCTACATTTGTTTTTGAAGAGTTAAGCCTAGAGATTCAGCGTCTCCAAGTTTTACCAGGTTGTTTTTCTTATTCATGTAATGAAATCCTTGTGTGTTTTTCTCTTCTTATTTCTTTCCTCCCTCCTCCCTTCCTTCCTTTCTTCCTGCATGCCTTCCTTCTTTCCTCCTCTATAGGTAATAGATAATAGACAATTTATCATATACAGGTTATGTACTATATGTAATAGATAATTTGTCATCAGCACAATAAAACTTTTTAATAGTAAAAAATTGTCCTATGGAGACAAAACATGCTTTTTCCTCCAGGATTCCCCTCTTCAAACTTAGGCTTTTATCTCTCCCTTTTATTTATTATTGTTATTATTAGCATTGCTTTAAGCTTTCTCTTGACCTTGTGTATGTATCACGGAAGACAGAAGCTAAGGGCTGCAGGATCTGCACGGCTAAGGGAGATCTTCTGTCTCCCTCTGTTGCTTTCTGTAGGATTAGGAATCTTAGATTTTTACTTGCTTTACAACAAACACATAAAGAAGACCTATTTGTCAATTCTATCATAATAGACAGAGCACTTCTAGTAATTAGTTAAGCAACTGAATTCTAAACATTAGTGAAGCTTCAGAGCATTAGTAGTTTAACAAATAGTGAATACGTAGCATCTGACTATACCCCAATCTACTGGGAAACAGTGATGATCTGAAAACTTTAAGCAAATATGTCCTATTTTGTTAACTCCTCAGATGTCTTTATTTGTGAGACATGACCATGACCATATTTAGAGCCTCTCATGTAAATTGTATTCCTCTTTTTCTGTTATTTGTTGTGGTTGAGTTTAACCTTTAGTTTCATTTTTATCTACATCTGATAGGATTGAGGGCTATGGCATAAAAAGTTGTATTCATTAAATCTAAATTTTTATCAATTCTAATTGGAAGGCTAAGTTTCTTTAAAAAAAAATTAAAATTAAAGACCTACATAGACATTTCTCCAAAGAAGAAATATAGATGGATAATAAACACATGAAAAGATGCTCAACATTGCTTCAGTCAAGTCTGACTCTGTACGACCCCATGGACTGTAGTCTGCCAGGCTCCTCTGTCCATGGGATTCTCCAGGCAAGAATACTGCAATGGGTTGCCATGCCCTTCTCCAGGGGATCTTCCCAACCCAGGGATCAAACCTGTATCTCTTAGGTCTCCTGTATTGGCAGACAGGTTCTTTACCACTAGCGCCAACTGGGAAGCTCCTCACTCATTAGAGAGATGCAATTCAAAATACAGTGAGTATGACATTACATTGGTCAGAAAGGCCATCATCAAAAAATCTACAGGCAACAAATGCTGGAGAGTGTGTGGAGGAATTGAACCCTCTTGCCACAGTGCACTGTTGGTGGGAATGCAAATTGATACAGACACTATATAGAAGAGTGTGTGTGTGTGCGTGTGTTGTTGCCTCAGTCGTGTCTGACTCTTTGTGACCCCATGGACTGTAGCCCGCCAGGCTCCTTCATCCATGGGATTCTCCAGGTAAGAATACTGCAGAGGGTTGTCATGCCCTCCTCCAGGGGATCTTCCCTACCCGGGGATTGAACCTGCATCTCTTACGTCTCATGCACTGGCAAGAGGGTTCTTTACCACTAGTGCCACTTGGGAAGCCCCAGAGAACAGAAATGGAGATTCCTCAAAAAAGCTAGGAATAAAACTACCATATGACCTAACAATCCCACCATTGTTAGGTCATATACCCTAAGGAAACCATAAAAGCAACAAAGAACATGTGAATGATGTGAAAAAGACAATGAGACAAAAAGACACATCTTCCCAGTGTTCCTTGTAGCACTATTTACAATAATTAGGACATGGAAGCAAGCTAGATGTCCAACTGATGAG
>NW_011494842.1:4349120-4359225 GCF_000754665.1 Bison bison bison | reverse complement strand
CTTGCCTGGAGAATCCCAGGGACACGGGAGCCTGGTGGGCTGCCGTCTATGGGGTCACACAGAGTCGGACACGACTGAAGCGACTTAGCAGCAGCAGCATGGAATCTAGAAAAATGGTACGGATGAACCTACGTGCAGGATGGTAATGGAGACACAGACATGGGGAGCAGAACTTGACACAGTGGGGGAGTAGAGGGTGGGACGGATTGAGGGAGTCGCACTGAAACATATACATCACCCTGTGTAAAATAGATAGCCAGTGGGGATTTGCTGAATGACTCAGGGAACTCAAACCTGGTGCTCTGTGACAGCCTAGAGGGGTGGGATGGGATGGAAAGTGGGAGGGAGGCTGGAGAGTATGAGGGGACATGTGTATACCTATGACTAATTCATGTTGACATAGGACAGAAATCAACCCAATATTGTAAAGCAATTATCCTCCAATTAAAAATAAATTAAAAAATTTAAGTTTCTTTGAATATTCCAGCTTTAAATTAAGCTTTTCTCTGTATATTTGTTTGAGAAAAGCCAGGGAAAGGCAAGACAAACAGTACCTAAAATAAGGTTTTGTTAAAATATAGAATTTAAAATTCTCTATTGTGTTCACCTTAAAAGTATCATTCAACAGGATTTCAAAAGAGTGAAGGTAGCTATGTAAAATAATTTTAAGTAATAGGCAAAATAAGGGTTATTCAAAAATTAGACAGTTCATTATATTTGTGAAAAAAAAATATGCATCTTATGTTTTACTTCAGAGGATTCTGTTTCTCAACCCATGTTGAACTTTGAATTAACATCAGCCTATGAATAGAACTTGATGGCTTTGTCTGATATACCAGAACACTGTCTACAATGATCTCCTCCATCTCCACCCAAACAGGTTCAATCCCACAGCTTTGTTAAGATGATGTGGGGACTAGTTAATCAAAATAAATATACATAGCAAAATGCAACCTGGGGTGAGGGGCTTATGGTTTCCTTTCTTTCTGTTTTTTTTTTTTTTTTAATCGAGTGTTTCCTCAACCCATGAGAAATGGAATCCAAGTAGAATACATCTTGAGGAGGACATAGTAAAAACTGGATATATTCTTTGACTATAAATGCTAAGATTAATGTGTTTAGAATAAATGTTACAATCTCTAACCATTGGAAAGATTGTTAGATATTTTACTTTTTAGGAATTTCACTATAATACATGTTTTTAATAGGGGTATAGTTCCTTTACAACGTTGTGTTGGTTTCTGGTGTACAAGAAAGTGAATCTGCTGCGTGTATACATCCATCCCCTGCCTCTTGGACCTCCTCCGCACCAACCCTCGCCTCTTCCCCTGGCCCTCGGTCAGCACAGGGCACAGAGCTGAGGTTCCTGTGCTATACAGCAGGTTTCCACTAGCTATCTCTTTTATACATGGGAGTGTGTGTAAGTGTGGGTGAGATTAGACAGACTTTGTATAATGACAAATATAAAGGTCACAGGAATATATGGAAGTTTGAAGCTGACTCATATGAAGAGAATTAGGAACCTTCTCTTCCTCACTGTGATCTAATATAAAATAACTTTAAGCTTGTCATATTGGCAGAGAAAATGATAAATCCAAATGAGAAGAACAGCCAAGAGAGTGCATAGGACACAAGGAAGCAGAGAGCTCAGACTGGTAAATAAACTATTTTTTAAATCCCATTAAAGAAACCAAAGAGCTTCAGCAGTCCAACCTGCGAAAACTGAGATCAGGTTAGTGAAGCGAGTGATTTAAAATAAATATATGGAAAAATAGAAAACAGGATTAAAGTGTATTTTTCTTTATCTCAAAGGCTATGTGAAAAGAGCTATCTGCAGTAAATTTGTAAAGGATTGGTGATTCCTTTGAGATGGAAGAGCTAGTAGGTTTTTAGAGTTTTTCAAAATATTGTTCTAATCTCCAAATCTAGACATCCTAAGTGAAATTTACTCTACTGTAGCCCAGCCTTCCAAATACCAATTTGCTTTATGAACCTCTATATCTTTAATATTTCTGAAAACAGAAAATGCATTTGGTAAGAAACCGCTTACCAAGAACTGAATTGTCGGTTATCCTTGTCTTGTAGAGCAGAAAGGCTTAGCATATTTTACCTGCTCAAATCAAAACAAGTATATGTGATATTTATCCCATTGGGTAAGCTCAGAAAAATAGAGGTGTTTTTCTCAATCTGTGGCTTAATGGATTCTGGGAAGCCTTAGACCCTCGTGAATTGCATTTCATAGAAGGATTGGCTCTTTGCAGTGTATCCTCGTATGCGTGTGCTTAGTCACTCAGTCATGTCTGACTCTTTGTGACCCCATGTACTGCAGCCCACCAGGCTCCTCTGTCCTTGAGGATTCTCCAGGCAAGAATAGTGGAGTGGATTGCCATGCGCTCCTCCAGGGGATCTTCCCAACCCAGGAATCAAACCCAGGTCTCCTGCATTGTGGGTGGATTCTTTACCATTTGAACCACCAGGAAAGTCCAAGAATACTGGAGTGGGTAGCCTATTCCTTCTCCAGGGGATCTTCCTGACCCAGGAATCAAACCAGGGTCTCTTGCATTGCATGTGGATTCTTTACCAGCTGAGCCACCAGGGGGACCCTTTGCAGTGTATTCTTAGGTTGGACTGGTTTCACCTCTCATTCAGGCAAGATCTGATGCCTTTATTCATTCTGATGTATAACTGAACCAACGGGGATGTAGGGCAGCTTGGTTTTGTGGAAAGAGCTCTGAAGTGTGTGTTCTAGTGGTGATTGTGATAGCCAGTTCTACCCAGTGCATCTGTGAACTCTGAACCTGAAGGATGAAGAGAGTGAGCTAGACTGGGCAGTGGTTCTCATCTGGCATGAATTGTCCAGCCATTATTATCTTGCCTGGAGCTTGGGGTACTACGGGCATGCAGTGGCTAGAGGCCAGGGAAGCTGCTAAACGTGGCGGCAGTGTCCAGGACGGTCCCCCAGGGCAAAGACTTACTCTGCTCCAAATGTCGCTAGTACAAGAGTTGAGAGGCCTAGACTAGCCCATCTCTTGTCTCCCTTCCAGTTCCAAGAATTTTATGATTAATGATGCTTAGTGCCACCCATGCCAGGGACATTTCTGTTCAACCAGCATTGGTTAGGTGACTTTTTTTGTGTTTGAACTAAGAAATTATTCCTATTTGATTGACACAGAAGAGATGAACAAGCCTCCATTTATGAAATTTTCCACATTCCATGGAGCCTCTACTCATAATGATAGCCCCGTTTGACAAGGGACATGCATTTGCATTGGCTCTGGCTTTGTTAGCAAGATTATAGCTTCCCTACTTTCCCAAACATTTCTCTCTCTTTCTTGTATTTCCCCAATTGTTAGGTGTCAGGACAATTAACTAAAAGAGAAATTCAAAAAAGTTGGGCAGTCTGATGGTAACTGTTAAAATATTTACATCAGACTAACTTGGACTAAGTCATTCCTGCTCCTGAATTTAATTATACATCTGCAAATGAGGGTGTTGTATGAAGTACTTTTGAAGGTACCTCCTTACTCTGAAATTTGTGTTCATGCCTTTAAATATTATTGGGATGCTTCTGAGGTTTCACATCCTTAGGTGATCCAAAAACCAGGGGGAAAAAAAAAGATCGAGTATTAATCAGGTCATAACTCTAGAGAGATGGAAAATCTTTTAATTTACTATCTAGGTCAAAATCATGACAGATAATACCCATCTCCAGAGAGCTTACTTTGGTTTTTTTTTTCTTTTTGATTGAGCAATTTAGGGTAGGTAAACTTTTATTTTGACTTTTCCTTAAAAAAATCCTATTTACTTTTTGTTTTGCTTTTCCTTAAACTAAAATCCCTGGCTGGGGGGAGGAAATGATATACTTTCAAAATTAAATTTAAATATATATGTATACAGAGGTGAGCACAGCAACGCACTGCAGTTTTCTTGCCTGGAGAATCCCATGGACAGAGGAGCCTGGTGGGCTGAAGTCCAAAGGGTCACACAGAGTCAGACATGACTTTAGTGACTTAGCACGCATGCATGTATGTATACATATATTTATATATGTGTGTGTTCCTATAAAAATCACAAACATATAACAGCCTTTATTGGGGTCCTGGTCTTGGCTACGTAAATTATTTTTTTTCCATTTGCAAACTTGACAGCTATTTCCTTTGCAAATATGCTGAATAAGAAGGCCAAGTAGGCAGACTAAAATTTAAATAACAATGTTTCTATAATGAAAGTGAAGATGTTTTTGTAAGTCTTTGCCATATCTGAATTTCCCATTTCTGCATTCTTTAAATACAGAAGATACCATACTTTAATTCCTTTGTTTCACAACCACAAAAGACTCTGGGATAATCCTTGCAGGGAACTTGGGGGATAAATTTTGCTTTTCTAAATCTCTCTAAAAGGTGATGCTGGACTAGGTGACACAGCTCTGTACAGGAAACACAATTTTGTTCCTGAACCTCAATGTTTTCACTTAAGGTTCTTGGTAAAACAATAATAGAGTCAAAGGAACAAAACCTCAGGATATTAAAAATTGCAAGATCATTTTTCTTTAAAATTGTAACACTTTGTTAACATACAATGTGAAGGCTACCTCTAATGGTTCTTATATATGAAATGTACCAAATTTCTCTTTGAAATTCAGTTGTAACTGTTACCACTCAAATCCTACCCTTAGATATGAGGATGGTATTAAGCCCTAGCTGCCCAGGTTGGTGGAAGGGCCATGGAGTGCAGACCTACAGAGCAGAAAGGGATGGACAGTAACCGCTGGTATGTGGTTCTTGCCATGATTTCCTGATGGATGATTTTGCTGCGTCTCTCCACACTCACTTCCCTTCTCTTTCCTCTTAGCCTCCAGCCACTTATGTTTGTGCCAGGCTATGTAAAAAACCTGGATGACTTTTCAGGAAACGGGGCAGATAATATCCCTGTCCCCTTTGTGCTTAGATTCTAGTGATTTGTAAATATCTGAACCTTAATCTCTGTCGCCTTCCTGCTGCTCTTAACCTTCTCTGCAGCCCTCCGCACTTTCTCTCTCTGACTGTTGATTTCACACTCAGGCTACACACTCCATGGCCTGGTGTTTCCTTATCCATTAAGGGACCCTACCATGACTGGAGGGTTGGTTGGTTACTGGAGACTACTGGGCTTCCCTGGTGGCTCAGCCGGTATAGAATCCGCCTGCAATGTGGGAGACCTGGGTTCGATCCCTGGGTTGGGAAAATCCCGGAGAAGTGAAAGGCTACTTACTCCAGCGTTCTGACATGATGGAGCGACTTTCACTCTCACTGCTCCAGCAGTGACTTTCCTGCTTCCTACAAAGGAGAGGAATGTGACAGAAGGCAATGGAAGGAACATGGGCTTGGTGTGGTCTTGGGAGTATCAGTCAACTTTCTGAACTTCAGAAACTTCAATTTTGTCCTTGAAAACTGGGACTACTAATCTCATTTCTAATGGTACACATACTCATGCTCATTTATGACTTTTTAAAAAATGTGTTTGGGCTGTCCATGCAGCATGTGGGATCCTAGTTCCCCTATTAGGGATTGAACCTGGGCCCTTTGCAGTAGAAGCCCAGATTCTCAACCACTGGACTGCCAGGAAAGTCCCCCCAGTCACTGTGAAAGGACTCTGGACATTTTAAAGGGAATGCTAAGTTGCTGCTGCTACTGCTAAGTCACTTCAGTCCTGTCTGACCCTGTGCGACCCCATAGACTCCTCCGTCCCTGGGATTCTCCAGGCAAGAACACTGGAGTGGGTTGCCATTTCCTTCTCCAATGCAGGAAAGTGAAAAGTGAAAGTGAAGTCGCTCAGTTGTGTCCAACTCTTAGCGATCCCATGGACTGCAGCCTACCAGGCTCCTCCATCCATGGGATTTTCCAGGCAAGAGTACTGGAGTGGGGTGCCATTGCCTTCCCCATTAAAGGGAATACACTTTTCTAAATGTTTACTGTTGTTACTCTTTCTTCTAGAAGTACTATAATTTTGGAAGAAAGGAGTTGACTTTCTACTAAAGTGTCAGCAAATACATTCTCTTCTTTCTTCCCACCATGAAGAGAATGTATTTGCTAACACTTTAGTAGGAAGTCAGAGAAGCCTCTTTTCTTTGTTACTTTCTAACTTCTTCACCTTAAATTATGCCTTTCCCCCAAAAACCTCCAGGTCACGATGGGGGGTGAAAACTGAACTATATGTATAGAAAAACATAAAACTCAGCATTTTCATTCTCTGGTGCCCACTGTATTGATTATATAATACTTCCTCTTTCATTTCCCATGAGCATGTCTCTATCAAATATCTTCATGTTTATTTATGTTTAAGGGGCTTCGCTGGTGGCTCAGACAGTAAAGAAGTAAAGTGAAGTGAAAGTCGCTCAGTCATGTCTGACTCTTTGTGACCCCATGGGGTGTATGTAGCCCACCACTTCTCTGTCCATGGAATTCTCCAGGCAAGAATACTGGAGTGGATTGGTGTTGATATTTGGCAGAAACCAACACAATTCTGTTAAACAATTATCCTTCAATTATAAAATAAATAAATTTAAAATAAAAAATAAAAAAGAATACTGGAGTTTCTTCCCCAGGGAAGCCATTTTCTTCTCCAGGGCTTCCCACTAGGGAATTTGGCTGCAATGTGGGAGACCCAGGTTCAGTCCCTGGATTGGGAAGATCTCCTAAAGAAGGGCATGAAAACCCACTCCAGTATTCTTGCCTGGACACAGGAGCCTGGTGGGATATACTCCATGGAGTCACAAAGGGTTGGACACGACTAAGCGACTAACACTTTCACTTATCTGTGTTATCTGCTCTGTGAAACTTGCTTTCAGCTAACTGCAAACTTTCAGCACTAAATAATACAAATTCTGTCTTCAAAATTATGTTTTAATCCTTTAAAAAACTTCTTTTTAAAATAGAGAATTTGAGATAGCTAAGCATATGCTACCTTTTTCATATTTCACAACTTTAAATTTTTTGGTTCAAATCAGGACCTGAAATAGACGTGTTGCTTTAAGCATGTCTGCTTTTAAAACGCATATGGATGTTTCAAAATTGCAATTGATAAGCAAGAAGTTATGCCATATGTTCAAAATTAAGAGACCTAATTTATTTTGGCCTGATGTAGTGAACTATCAATGATTTGAATCTCTTCCTAGTAATTTGGAGTCTCTGTGATCATATCTTTAAAATGTTGATACATCTTTGGCTGAAGGAGGCACTCTTTAAGAAATACATTGTAACTGTCCTTGCCTTTATGAACACTGCTGTTTGAAATTAAAACTGTAGCAAGAATGCTGTCCCTCTGATTTTAAATTGTTCTAGGCTTCAGGCAGGAAGGAAAAGCTGAAAATAAGTGCTGCATTTAAAAACAAGTGTTGTTTTCCCAAAGAGGTGGGAAGAAGAAAAAGAAGATGGAGTTAAAGGCTCCCGTAATTTCCCCCAGCGGTGCTCTGAGTTCCCACAGGCACAGATAGCTATGTGGGGGTGCGAGGGGAAGCAGAAGCAAGGGGAAAGTGGATTTTCAGCCTTCATTGCTAAACAACAAGAAAGGAAGTAACTTTTGAAAACCAGAATGGAACAAAAGAGTCTCAGATGTGCCAGCTTTAATGAGAAGAGTCCATATGCCTTCCAATGCCCTTTGGTGTTAAACAAATGGAAACAACTTTTGCAGTTGAACAGTTTGACTTGATGGCTAAATAGAAAGTGGGCTTTTTCTAGAGTGATGGATGTATTAGGTATTGCTATAGCATTATTTTTCGGATGCCTCTGTCAGTATCTAATTCTGCAGGCGCTGTAGTTCTTTTAACAAACGCAGCTAAATGAATTTATTCACTGCATATTTGGTCATTTTTCTCTAATGAACAAAGATATTATTTATTTCATAACTTCTTGTGTTCTTAGAGTTTTGCAGGATATTATAACATAATTCCTTTTTAAAAACCAACCTCTTAAATAAAGCTTATTTTGAAAAAGTTGTTCTATGTATTTTTATGTTGAAAAAGAAAATTCTCAAGTAAGTGAAAAACACTGTATGGATTTTATGGGAAATTACTATGTTTACATATCTTGCTGATAGAAACATATACAAGAGAATTTTAGGGTTCTTGTCCTTCCCTCAAACACTAGAACCTTATGAGATTCATCTATTTAATGCTAAATCAGAGTAGAATGATGTTCATTGTCAGGAATCGTCTAGAATAGTGATCTCCAAAGAAAAAGGTACCAACGTCAAGATAATTCACTGGAAGGGAGGTGGGGTGCAGGCCAGACATAATAAATATTTTATTAATGCCTGTTTTTTTAAAAGCCTCTAGGTTTAGGAGCTATGGCCTATGCGTCAGATCTGATCCTCTACTACTTCTGTATACTTTCAGTGGCACACGGCCACATCTATTCATTTATGTATTATCTGAAGCTGCTTTCATGATATCATAGCAGGAGTAATTGTGACAGAATACAAGGTTTGCAAAGCCTACAAATACAGTACCTAGGCATTTACAGTAAAAGTTGACTTCTTACCAAAAACAGTAAGAAATATTTTTTTTTTAGCTTTTTTTTTTGTATTGAGGTATATAGCTGATTAACAATGTTATGATAGTTTCAGGTGGATATACGTGTATCCATTTTCCCCCAAACCCTCCTCCCATCCAGGCTGCCACATAACACTGGGCAGAGTTCTCTGTGCTGTAGAGTGGGACCTTGCTGGTTATTCATTTTAAATATAGCAGTGTGTACATGTCAATACTAAACTCCCCAACTATCTCTCCCCACCATTCTTTCCCCCCGGGCAATCATAAGTTCGTTCTCTAAGAGTAAGAAAGATTTTAAGCTTTGTTGATGCATGTGGTTTTACATTAGTCTCTTTTGTAGGACTGAATGTTGGACACTTGCAACTCATGTATATCCTAAGTGAGATTTCCCAGGCAAGGGTCAGGGCTCTCCAGCTTTGTGCAATGGACAGAAAGTCCTCAGCTGGCTTTTATTGCAGTTTATGTGCCCAACTGGACACAAGATTTATCATTTCAACTATTTTTAAATAAATATTCTTCATACAGTAAGCAAATACCTTTATTTTAATAACTTCTGCAAAATAATCTAGATTGAATATACCACTCTTCATATAGAAAATGAATAAGAAACAATAAGAAGTGACCAGAGGTCATATAACACCTAGGTCTAGGATAAACCTGCTATCAGCCATAAATATAAGTTATAAACACTGATAACCTACTGGAATTTTACAAGAAGTAGGCCAAATTTGAAATAGCTCAACTGGAATTCCATCACCTCCTCTAGCTTTGTTCGTAGTGATGCTTCCTAAGGCCCACTTGACTTCACATTCTAGGATGTCTAGTTCTAGATGAGTGATCACAACATCATGATTATCTGGGTCGTGAAGATCTTTTTTGTACAGTTCTTCTGTGCAAGGAGATCCAACCAGTCCATTCTAAATGAGATCAGTCCTGGGTATTCATTGGAGGGACTGATGTTGAAGCTCAAACTCCAATACTTTGGCCACCTGATGCAAAGAGCTGACTCATTTGAAAAGACCCTGATGCTGGGAAAGATTGAAGGCAGGAGGAGAAGGAGACAGCAGAGGATGAGATGGTTGGATGGCATCACCGACTCAATGGACATGGGTTTGGGTGGACTCCAGGAGTTGGTGATGGACAGGGAGGCCTGGCGTGCTGCGGTTCATGGGGTCACAAAGAGTCGGATATGACTGAGCAACTGAACTGAACTCAGGCCAAATTTGAAATTATTAATTTTTTTAATTTTTAGTTTTAATTGGAAGATAATTGCTTTACAATCTTGTGTTGGTTTCTGCTGTTCAACAGCACAAATCAGCCATAAGTATATACATATTCCCTCCTCCTTGAGCCTTTCTCCCACCCACCCTCAATCCCACCCCTCTAGGACGTCACTGAGCGTGAGGTGGGGTTCACTGTGTTATCCAGCAGCTTCCCACTAGCCATCTGTTTTACACATGGTAGTGTATATATTGGAGAAGGAAATGGCACCCACTCCAGTGTTCTTGCCTGGAGAATCCCAGGGACAGCGGGGCCTGGTGGGCTGCCGTCTATGGGGTCGCACAGAATTGGACACAA
>NW_011494842.1:4348324-4349020 GCF_000754665.1 Bison bison bison | reverse complement strand
AGCAGCAGCAGCAGCAGCAGTGTGTATATGTCAATACTAGTCTCTCAGTTTGTCTCATCCTTCCCTTCCTTCGCTGGGTCCACAAGTTTGTTCTCTATGTCTGCATCTCTGTTTCTGCCCTTCAAATAGATTCATCAATGCCATTTTTCTAGATTCCCTAATATATGTTAATATTTGAAATAAGATTTTATATCTTCTTTCATTATATTTTAAACTTTTATTGAAGTATAGTTGATTTGCAATGTTGTATTAATTTCTGGAATACTGCAAAGTGATTCAGTTATACACTAAATTCTTTTTCGTATTTTTTTCCATTCATAGGGTATTGAATATAGTTCCCTAATCTATAAATAGTAGGACCTTGTTTATTGATTCGATATATGTAAGAATTTGTGTCTGCTAATCCCAAACTCTCAGTCCATCCCTTCTCCACCCCCTTTCCCTTGGAAACCACAAATCTGTCCTCTGTCTGAGTTTGTTTTTGTTTTGTAACTATTTAATTATTAGCATACCTCAGTTCAGTTCAGTCGCTCAGTCATGTCTGACTGTTTGTGACCCCATGAGTTGCAGCACGCCAGGCCTCCCTGTCCTTCACCAACTCCCGGAGTTCACTCAGACTCATGTCCATCGAGTCGGTGATGCCATCCAGCCATCTCATCCTCTGTCGTCCCCTTCTCCCCTGTCCCCAATCCCTCC
>NW_011494842.1:4342759-4347976 GCF_000754665.1 Bison bison bison | reverse complement strand
CTCAGCTTTCTTCACAGTCCAACTCTCACATCCATACGTGACCACTGGAAAAACTATAGCCTTGACTAGATGGACCTTTGTTGGCAAAGTAATTAGTATACCTAGCCCTCAGCTTATAGTTTTTTGCTTTGAATTTTAAATAATAATTGTATTATGGCATCATAATTAGTAAGGCATTTACAAAGTAGGCATCTAGGACTTGGAGATGCTGTGCAATTTTCAGGAATGTTTAAAGGCAGTTCAGTTCAGTTCAGTTGCTCAGTTGTGACTGATTCTTTGCGACCCCATGGACTGCAGAATGCCAGGCTTCCCTGTCCATCACCAACTGCCAGAGCTTGCTTGTTTAAAGGCAAGGGGCACTAAGTATTAAAGTTTTCCTTAAGTAAATGACAAAATCTTTTCTGAGGAACCTTAATAAAGGAAGAAATTAAAAATCCAATTTCATTGGGGATACATGTATTTTTTCCTACTGCAGTAAACACTGAAATATGATACATAGAAAACAAAAGAATGATGGACTGAAATTTACTCCTTTGTATCAAATGCCTTTAGAAAATGCATAGAAAACACCTCTGAATGTTTGAGAAAGTAATGAGCAAATTACATTATATTGGAGTTTTATTATGCAGCTGGATCAAAGTATAAACATACAAATATTCTCGTTATAGCATTTGTGTTCTAAATATGAAATACTTAAAGGAAAATTAAGTCAGAATATATTTTATTTTCTAAAATAAGTGCCTTTAATGAAATCATTGTTCTTTGAGAAAGCTGTGAAGGTATAATCAGCAATGGAGTATATATATATAAAACAGACTCTGTTATGAGGTTGCAAATTATATAAATATTCATAGATAAAAACTATGATGAAAAGGAAGATGTAGAAACACATACACACTATATATATTACATATATGCATATGATTTTATGCATATAGTTAAGACTCCTATATATAGGAATAGGAATAGAGGGACATGGATATAAAAGATATTTACATAATTTACAATAATGAGATAGAGAAGAACCAAGAAAACATTCTAGCTCATCCAGAGTTGTTCAAGTTATCTCCTTATGGTGAACTGTTTTAAAAAGTTCATGATGCGTTATGAGTGTTTTTCAAAGCTGTAAAGGAGGTTCTTGACTATGACCACTATCAAGTTAGCCATGAATCACATTTTATCATTGATATCATCTGGAAGCAAAGAGGAGGAGAAACAAACCAACAAAAAGCAGTGAGGTGACAGCTAAAGGACGCTGAGATCAGTGCCGAGTGTGAGCAGATGTGAATTTGGGAGGAAATGGAGTAAGGTTACCGTCAGTAAACACCCTTCTTGAATGTGTGGAATACACCTTAATGTGCAAACCCCAACCACCTGTCTTTGCATGGGTGCACGTGTTGGTAACAGGAGATCCCTGACCTGATTTCGTTCTGGGACGTAGAAGAGGTGAGGCTATGCAGTGAATCTCAGAGTAAGTCTTACTTGTAGGAGGCTCTCCCTGTGGCAGCCTGAACACAGATAAGTTGCCATGTAAAATACTATACAGATGACAGTCTTCATTATTTAAGGAAAAATAAAGGCTAGAGAGACTCACACCCCAAACCCTGTATCTTTGGAGCATAAAGACAATCCCAGGTAACTGTCCCTTCCTCTTATGAACCTCTTGCAAAAACTTACAGTCCAGGAAAAATTCATTTACTGTGGAGATAAACGAAATTTTTATAAAGGGAAAAGAAAAGCCTGCTAGATTGGATAACAAACAACAGCTGGGACTGTAAAACCCAGTGAATGAGAAGAGTTGAGGATGACAAAGTTTTGTTCTAGGTGCTACAAACCAAAAGAGGAGAGATTATAATCTTCATATTGGGAAGGTTGACTCCTGGCCAAAATTTCCTTCAGTTCAGTTCATTGCTCAGTTGTGTTCAACTCTTTGTGACCCCATGGACTGCAGCACGCCAGGCTTCCCTATCCATCACCAACTCCCAGAGCTTACTCAAATTCATGTCCCCTGGGTCAGTGATGCCATCCAACCATCTCATCCTCTGTCGTTCCCTTCTCCTTCCGCCTTCAATCTTTCCCAGCATCAGGGTCTTTTCCAATGAGTCAGTTCTTTGCATCAGGTGGCCAAAGTATTGGGGCTTCAGCTTCAGCACAGTCCTTCCAATGAATATTCAGGACTTATTTCCTTTAGGATTAACTGGTTTGATCTCCTTGCAGTCCAAGGGACTCTCAAGAATCTTCTCCAACAACCCAGTTCAAAAGCATCAATTCTTCAGTGCTCAGCTTTCTTTATGGTCCAACTCTCACATCAATACATGACTACTGGAAAAAGCATAGCTTTGACTATACTGACCTTTGTCAGTAAAGTAATGTCTCTGCTTTTTAATATGTTGTCTAGGCTTGTATAGCTTTTATTCCAAGGAGCAAGACTTTTAATTTCATGGCTACAGTCACTATCTACAATGGTTCTGGAGCCCAAGAAAATAAAGTCTGTCACTGTTTGCATTTTTTCCCCATCTATGTGTCATTAAGTAATGGGACCAGATGCCATGTTCTTAGTTTTTTGAATGTTGAGTTTTGAGCCAGCTTTCCCATTCTCCTCTTCCACTTTCATCAAGAGGCTCTTAAATAGAATTTCCTTAAATAAGACAAATGCTGCCAAGTCGCTTCAGTCATGTTCGACTCTGTGAGACCCCATGGACTGCAGCCTACCAGGCTCCTCCATCCATGGGATTTTCCGGGCAACAGTACTGGAGTGGGGTGCCATTGCCTTCTTCCAATAAGACAAATAAGACCCCTTTATATGCTAAAAGATAAAAATCACATGGAAGATACAGTCATTAGGGTATCTAAACATCAGAATATAGGATCAACACTCATAAGGCAAAGGCAAGACATAAGGTGAGAAAAAGTGAAAATATATTGGTGATAAAGATCTCACTTTTCAGGTTATGACAGATTATATAGGAAACTACGTAAAGATAGATCCTCTTAAGTAAATTGAATTAATATATATGTAGATCAACTGTATCCTGCAACAAAATATAGCCAATATTATATAGTAACTGTAAATGGAGAATAATCTTTAAAAATTGTGAATCATAATGTTGTACATCTAAAATTTGTATAACATTGTTAATAAAATATACCTCAATAAAAATATTAATTGCCAAGAAAAAATAGTAGAGAAATTTCTCTGATAAAATTAATAACAGATTTAGAAAACATAAAATCCCTGTCATCTATATATTGAAAAATTTGCTTTTCAACAAATTATTTGATTAAAGAAGAAATTAAATATAAAATTTCTACCTGAAAAAAAGATAATGAGATAATCATCTATTATAACTTAATCAGACATACTTAAACTAGTCCTTGGAAGAAAATTTATAACTCTCCTTCAATAAAATAAATTAATTAAAAAAAGCTTTCAAGGAAAACAAGCTGAACCCAGACTATAAACCAGAGCCTGTGCAGTTTCTCTTTTCCTAGGTACTGTCAATAATCAACAACAATGCTGACTTTTTCTTACACAATTATTCTTTGTGCTTACTACTCAATTTTCATATTAACCACTTTTCACATCAATTAAGGAATGTAATTAGTTGATAAAACAATCAAACAGTTGATTGAGAAATAAAACATAATTAGGATACATTTTAATCTAAAAGCCACCTTTAGTGGGCAAATACTACAAGACTCCCATTAAAATTGCACATTAACATGACTGTTATTTAACAATAATAATGTTAGAGGCATTAGTCAATGGGATTAGACAAAAGAAAATCCTGAAAATTGTACAAACTGGCAAATAAGAGCCAAATTTATGACAGTCCTAGTTGATTTGGCATTTTAGGTTATATACCTGGGACTTCCAAGAGAAGCGCAGAATGATGGTTATAACCAGTGAGATAACTCAGTAATGTGGCTCATAGGGAATCCATAGCTTTCATGTACTGAAATGTCCCCAAACTGTTGTCAAATGGAAAAAAAAAAAAAAATTCAGAACACTGTGTATAGATTGCTTCTTTTTAATAAGTGTATCTTATAGTCTGTATATGTGAAGTGAAATGTAGATTTGTATTTGCTTGATATTTAAAATAAACACGAGGTAAAAAACCAGAAACTAATAAGCCTTTCTGACTGGTGTGAGGTGATATCTCATTGTAGATTTGATTTGCATTTCTCCCATAATGAGCAACGTTGAGCATCTTTTCATGTGTTTGTTAGCCATCTGTATGTCTTCTTTGGAGAAATGTCTGTTTAGGTCTTTTTCCCACTTGTTGATTGGGTTGTTTGTTTTCCTGGTATTGAGTTATATGAGCTGCTTGTATATTTTGGAAATTGATCCTTTGTCCGTTGTTTCATTTGCTATTCTTTTCTCCCATTCTGAGGGTTGTCGTTTCACCTTGCTTATATTAAGTTTCCTTTGCTGTGCAAAAGCTTTTAAGTTTAATCAAGTCTCACTCGTTTACTTTTGTTTTTATTTCCGTTACTCTAGGAGGTGGGTCATAGAGGGTCTTGCTTTGATTTATGTCATCAAGTGTTCTGCCTATGTTTTCCTCTAAGAGTTTTCTAGTTTCTGGGCTTACATTTAGGTCTTTAAGCCATTTTGAGTTTATCTTTGTGTAGGTGTTAGGAAGTGATCTCATTTCATTCTTTTATGTAAAGCTGTCCAGGTTTCCCAGCACCATTTATTGAAGAGGCTGTCTTTGCCCCATTGTGTATTCTTGCCTCCTTTGTCAAAAGTAAGGTACCATAGGCGCATGGATTTATTTCTAGGCTTTCAATTTTGTTCCACTGGTCTATATTTCTGGTTTTGTGTGTGTACCATATTGTCTTGATGACTGTAGCTTTGTAGTATAATCTGAAGTCAGGAAGGTTGATTCCTCAAGCTCCAGACTTCTTTCTCAAGACTACTTTGGCTATTCAGGGCTTTTGTGTTTCCATATGAATTGTGAGATTTTTTTGTTCTACTTCTGTGAAAAAACCTTCAGCCACACACTGCCCCATGTCAGCACGCCCTCGCTAGACGACCCCGCCCGCCGCCACATGACCATCCATGTTCCACTGGACGCCTCCCGCTCCAAGCAGCTCATTAGTGAATGGAAGCAGAAGTCACTGGAGGGCCGAGGCCTGGGGCTACCAGATGAGGGCAGCCCTGCACACCTGCGGGCACCCGCAGAGCCCATGGCTGAGGAGGAAGAGGAGGAGGAG
>NW_011494842.1:4341311-4342453 GCF_000754665.1 Bison bison bison | reverse complement strand
CCCCGGCTGCTGCAGGTCATTGCCATGTCCAAAGCTCCAGGTGCACCCGGCCCCAAGGCAGCCGAGACGGCTTCCTCATCTAGTGCCAGCTCTGACTCCTCCCAGTACAGGTCACCGTCTGACCGCGATTCTGCCAGCATCGTCACCATTGATGCACACGCACCCCACCACCCTGTGGTCCACCTGTCTGCGGGTAATGGGCCCTGGGAGTGGAAGGCGGCGGGAGTCGGGGCCAAGGTCGTGGAGGGAGAGGGTGGCTATGAGCTCGGGGACCTGGCCCGCAGCTTCCGCGGTGGGGCCAAGCCCCCAGGCATCTCCCCAGGCTCATCAGTCAGTGACGTGGACCAGGAGGAGCCACGGTTTGGGTAATTGGGTAATTTGATAGGATCACATTGAATCTGTAGATTGCATTTGGCAGTATAGTCATTTTCACAATATTGATTCTTCCTACCCAGGAACATGGAGTATCTCTCCATCTGTTTATGTTGTCTTTGATTTCTTTCATTACTGTCTTATAATTTTCTGTGTACAGTTCTTTTATCTCCTTAGGTAAGTTTATTCCTAGATATTTAATTCTTTTTGTTGCAACGGTGAATGGGATTGATTCCCTAATATCTCTTTCTGATTTTTCATTGTTAGTATATAGAAATGAAAGTGATTTCTATATATTGATTTTGTATGCTGCAACCTTGCTACATTCACTGATTAGCTCTAGTAATTTTCTGATACTATCTTTAGGGTTTTCTGTGTACAGTATCATGTCATCTGCAAACAAGTGAGAGCTTTACTTCTTTTTCAATCTGGATTCCTTATATTTCTTTTTCTTCTCTGATTGCTGTATCTAGGACTTCCAGAACTATGTTGAATAATAGTGGTGAAAGTGGACACCCTTGTCTTGTTCTAATATTAGGGTGAATACTTTCAGTTTTTCACCATTGAGAATAATGTTTGCTGTAGGCTTATCATATATGGCCTATACTATGTTGAGGTTGGTTCCTTCCATGCTCATTTTTTGAAGAGTTTTAATCATAAACAGGTGCTGAATTTTGTCAAAGGCTTTTTCTGCATCTATTGAGATGATCATATGGTTTTTATCTTTCAATTTGTTAATACAGTGTATCACATAGATTGATTTGCATATA
>NW_011494842.1:4332635-4341211 GCF_000754665.1 Bison bison bison | reverse complement strand
TTAACTTGCTTAAATATTTTTAAAGTATGTTTTGAAGTTTTTTAAAGTAAGTGTGACCCCATTGCAGGAGGCATCTTCTGATACAACAAACAGATTCAGCATAAATTTTAGAAAACCAATTAGGACTTAATCAATCATGATTTTGACAAAATCAATTTGGCTAACAGAAAATAATATTAATTGAATAGTTTTAAAAGTTGAA
The DNA here is from genome assembly GCF_000754665.1 of Bison bison bison. Lineage (NCBI taxonomy): Eukaryota > Metazoa > Chordata > Mammalia > Artiodactyla > Bovidae > Bison > Bison bison. The sequence goes on along the minus strand of NW_011494842.1, from coordinate 4,341,009 downwards.
TTTTCCTGTTTAACTGTCATTTTGAGTAATGTGCATTATTTTGTCCTAAATTTCCATTTCACACAGCCAAATACATTCATTTATTGCTAATAGAACAGAAAAATAATGAAATAATTGAATGCATTCTTGACCTCTTTGAATATATCATATTCTTTGGAAAACTTAGTCATTATTGCATTGAACATCTGCTCCATTAAGGCATTATGCTTGATGCTGAGGTTACAAAAGTGAATAAAACAGATTTCATTTTATAAGGTTTATGCCCTAAGGAATTTTATTGTAGGATAATCACTGTCAATTTATCATCTTACAGTAAAAATTTCAGGAATATAAGAGGTGCTTAAAAAAGATCTGCAAAATATATAACCCTTTTCTTTTATGATAACTATGTATACAGGCCCTTCTTTTGAGTTTTCTTTGTAAGCTCGAGACTTACCCCCAGGGTGGTTTTTTTTTTTTTGCTCCTTTCACATAATTGAAGGTCTCATCTACTAGTTCTTATTTCCTTCACGACTTCCACAGGCATCCCTTTCCAGGGGTGGAAAGACCCTCTTTGGTTAAAACCTCATTGCCTCTCTCCTCTACAGTTGAGCTCGTCTGTTTGCTCTCCAGTTTCTTCCCTAAATAACACACTTCCTGGAATGAACATCTTCGTTCATTCTTTCTAGACTCACCTCTCTCTGATTTCTTCCTCATACTCAGCCCAACCCGGAAACTCATGGCCCTATGGCTTAAATCATGAGTTGATATTCTCTATGATGCCCTCCCACTTTCTTCCCCCAGTTCCTTCCAGACCAAATCACAAGTACTTTTAAGTTAAATTCCACTCTTACCTCTTCATTAGAGACTTTAGTCCCATCTTCCCGCCTTTGGGATGAGTTCTGTCCTTAAACAAATGTGGTCCCATCAGGAGTCACTGCAGATACTAGTTCAGTTCTGCAGGAGAGGCTGGAGGTGGGCAACCTACAGAAATTACTGGAAGAGACAGACAGTGCACTGTAAAAGCAGGAGTCTTGTGAGGATCCCAAGTGTAAGGAGAGATTTACTTCCTGCTAGTAAAATATTCTGATGTAGCGTCCATAGTGTGTATGTGTTAGCCACTCGGTCTTGTCTGACTCTTTGTGACCCCATGGACTGTAGCTGGCCAGGCTCCTCTGTCCAAGGGATTTCCCAGGCAAAAATACTGGAATAGGTAGCCATTCCCTTCTCCAGTTGATTTTCCCAACCCAGGGATCGAATCCAGGTCCCCTGCATTTCAGGCCGATTCTTTACCATCTGAGCCACCAGGGAAGCCCAGCATCAATAGTACTTAGACTCAGTTTCCAGTAAGCATGACTTTGGCCCACTAACATCCTCTTTATGCCTTTCTTCTTCCCAGGATGTGCCTGCCCCTCCCAAGCCTGTTTCTCTCCATCCTTTATATCAGACTAGACTCCATCCTCCTGCTAAGTCCCTACTGCGGCCACAGACCCGCCCGCATGCTGACAGTCTTACCCCCGGACCCTTCAGCCACTTGTCCTCCTTCTCCTTGAGTGATGAACAGGAGAATTCTCACACCTTGTTTAGTCACAACGCATATAATAAGGTGAGAATGCCCCATGCTTAACTTTTAAATGTGGAGAAAACATATGTTACAAATATTGAAGTATATTGAGAATATTATATATTTGTGGGAAGGCACATGTCCTTACAAAAAGATAATAATTAACCTTGGGAAAGTATGAAATATTTGTTTCCTTTCAGAGTCATTTCCTGATTTGCATTGCTTATTGTTTCATGCTGTGATCCCAAAGTGGAAATCCCAAGACATGCTTCAAAGCCTGACAAGAGGCCATTATTCATTTATCTTCTAGTCTCAGTTCAAAGTTCTTAAAAACGTCTCAAAATGACAGTGCCTTGATGAGGAAGCATTTATAATTGTAGTCAGTGTGTAATGGAATACTTAGAATTTCTATGGATATCTGTAACAGAATATTGATATTTTATTTTAAAATGAATCTATTTGCCTTATAATGTATGGTGGTGAGACATGTAACAAATAATGAGGCGTTTGTTACCTAAAATATATTTTTAATAAAGCAAAAATTTTATAGTTGGCTTTGGAATGTAATCATGAATATTCTATTAGAAGCAAGCGGTCAGTAGCGCAAGAGGCTTATGTATAAGCATCCTTTGCTCTTCTGAGCATCATCATAAGGACGTCCTGGCTAGCATAGGCTCTCAGATTTTGAAACTTTTCTAAAAGAATTGACTAGTCAAAATCAATCACCAGTTAAATCATTTTTAAATTCAAAATCTTGTTTTAAAGTATTTGTTTTTGCAAAATCTATATTTAATGAAATATACCTCTATACTTGGAAATCAATCAAGACCTTATATTCCAGAGTGTATGCAGTTGACTAATATTCCTTGAACCCTAAAGCATTAAAAGAAGCAACTGTTCATCAGTCCAATCTAAACACCAAAAAATCATCCAAAAAGTGAGCACAATTATGAGGAAAATTTTGCTTTGTATATTTAATAGCATTTATCATGATTGAGTGGTCAACCCTGAATTAAATTTTTAAAGTATTCATTTCTGGGACTCCCCTGGAAAGTCCTGTGGTTGAGGATCTGAGCTTCCTTTGCAGAGAGAACAGGTTCAATCCCTGCTTGGGGAACTAAGATCCTGCATGCCATGCAGCTAAAAAAACAAGAGAAAGAGAAAGAAAATTTCTTGAACTAAACAAAAAATGAAAATACAACATATAAACTTTAAAAAAAAAACATATAAACTTTAAGAATTTATGGAAAAAGTAGCAAATTTTTAAAAAGTAATCATTTTCCGCAAACAAAGTGTCTTTAGGCTAAGTTCAGGATGGCATTTGTATGACCTTTGGTTGCTTCTAAACTCTTGGTCTAGAAAAAGTATTTCATGGAGAGTATAGTATTTTTAAATGATTTTATATTGCTTTAAATTTTACCTATTTTAATACTAGCCAACATCTATGAAATTCATTTAGCTATTAGAGTTAATATTTTGATAACATACCATTTTCTTATAATGTCATCGATGAGCATCATAGGATTATAATTGTATTTTATAAATATCAATTGCTCCAAATAGTTCTTCCTTTGACATTTTGGTAGTGTTTCCTGGAGACATTCAGCAAAGATAAACTCAGTATTTCATCCATGTTTTAGCCTTTTCCTGGTCTGCCTGTGAAGAAAAATATATCACAGCCATTTGAGGCTGGACAACTATTTTCATTTTATAAAAACTTCTCAATAGATTTTGTCTTTCAATGTCTGAGATTTATTGATATTGAATAAAGAAACATTCACATCTGATATAGTAATGTTAGCATTTCTTGATGGAATATTCAGTTGCTTAGTCTGATATTTTAATTGCTCTTATTAAAATGTATGGATTATTCAATTTGACCTTTGTGTTTCCTAAACTTGTATTGTAATGGCCAACAGTGTACTAAATGAAATAACTTGCCTGGAATTGTAAAACATAGTCATTTAAATTAACTTCTCTTCAATATCCTAACATCCTTCCCAGGCTTCACTTTCAGCCTTACCTGCTAGGTTTATCTCCAAACTCAAACCTTCCCACCCCTGCCCCAGAGATCCACACTGAACTTGACCTTACATAGCTATCTTTGGGGCTTCTTTATCAACCGTAGGTACAGAAAAATGTTTGACAGGTTTTATTCTTCTGTTGCATCTGTAGTGCGTGCTCCTCTCTTGCCCTAAATCTTTATACTAATCCCTGATCTCTTCTCCTACTTTAATAAGTTCATATGATGAACCTTATATGACATCCTATCACATATGATGATGATCAGGCACTTTCCCTTATATATTGGTTATACCAGTATGTCCTCTCTTTCCTCCACCTCATGAAGGGAGTCATTACTCTTACTTTCTTCTTTAACCTTTGTAACTAACATAGCCCAGTGGATAAGTGTGCAATGTCTTCAATCAGTCCATCTGAGTTCATTTCTTGACACCTTTCTTTCCAGGTGGTGATATTGGGTACATTATATAGCCTCCAAATGTCTCCATTTATCTATAAAGTGAGGATAATAAGAGTACCTACCTTATTAGACTATGATAAGATGGGCTAGTACGTGTAAAGTATTTAGAATAGTGCGTGGGACATGAGGATCATGTACGAGTTAGATCTTGTTACTAACTGTTGTTCAGTTGCTAAGTCACGTCTGACTCTTTGTGATCTGCGGACTGCAGCACGCCAGGCTTCCCTGTCCTTCCCCATCTCCTAGAGTTTGCTCAGATTCATGTCCATTGAGTCAGTGACCTATCCCACCATCTCATCCTCTGCTGCCCTCTTCTTCTTTTGCCTTCAGTCTTTCCCAGCATCAGGGTCTTTTCCAATGACTCAGCTCTTCCTGAATTGTCAGTCCCATTACTTTCTTACATTTCCATTTGTTCTTTTTCCAATGGACTCTTCTTTGAGTGCAGAAACTTCAAAACACAAACTAAAATGAATACTTTTCCATCCTTTTCTTTCACGATGTTGCAAGCCTAGTAATTTCAAGACTTTCTTTCCCTCAAAGGGGTCAGTAGCCATTATTTTCATCCCCCTCTTTAAACTCACTCTTTAATTCATTCTTGAAAACATTTTATCATTCTACTGTGATTTCTCTCTTAAGGGTAAACTGCTTGTCAACAAACTCAGCTGAATTTAACTAAGTCTTCTCTTTTATCCCTTGTCGCAGTTGACACTTGATTATTCACTCTTGGATCTCCGACCTCACTCTGCTGTTGGGGTAATATGGAAATTTCAACTCCCTCACTGTCCCTTCTTTATTTTCTTGGTGGACACTTCTTCTTCCTCTGTGTCTTGTCTCTAATTGCCTCACTTGACACGCACCCACTCACAGGCTTCTGGGATGATCTTAGCTGTACTGATGATCCTCAAATCCACATTTCCAATTCTGTTTTTCCTTTGAGATCCAGAATTATACCTTCAGCTGCTTACTTCTGATTTCCCCTAGGATGTCATGTTGTCACCTCAAGCTCATCATCTCATGTCACCTCAAACCAGTTCTGTTCTGGCTTCCCTACTTCTGTCATTAATACCACGATGCTCAGCCCCCAGACTTGAAACTTGATTTACCTATTATGCTTCTTCTGCTTTGTCATCATAGCTAGTCATTCACCAAGTTGCATGGATTCTTCTTATATCTGTCATGTTTTATCTCTTACTACTCTTTATTAGTATTCCACTTTGCTTAAGCTAATCTGCTATTTTCCTCCAGGTGTGCCTTGGGAATTTCTTGCTATTCAACTTGCTCACTCATTCTCCCCATATAAAAATACCTTCCTGCTTTTCATCTTACTTATGCAAATCATTTTCAAATTTCATGACCTAATCAAATGATCCCTCCTCCCTGTGAAGTTTCCCCCTGTATCAGCACTCAAAGTGGTATTTTTCTTTCAGTTTTTATAACCTTTGCCTGTGCCAAGGTATCTCGTGCATATGAAAGGTTATCATGTATTTATTTGTTGTGATTATTTTAGTGTCCACCTAGGACATGACATGCTTAATATGATATTTTTCACATTATAGGTAGAGCAACAAATATGTGCTAATGATGAACAAATACTAAAATGACCCAACTTATTCACTAGGAGCACAAGATGTTTGAATACAAATTTCAGATTATTTCTATTTTAGTGAAAGTAAAAGTGAAGTCGCTCAGTCGTGTCCGACTCTTTGCAACCCCATGGACGGTAATCTACCAGGCTCCGCGGTCCATGGGATTTTCTAGGCAAGAATACTGGAGTGGGCTGCCATTTCCTTCTCCAGGGTATCTTCCCAACCCAGGGATCGAACCCGGGTCTCCTGCATTGCAGACAGACACTTTACCATCTGAGCCACTAGGGAAGCCCCATTTCTATTTTAAGCAGAAGCTAAATCTGAGTCAATTTAAAGGTTTATGGGTACATTCAGTACAATTTACCTCAATTAAGGATCTACCATTTTTGAGGGCTACCTCCGGTTTCCAGTGAGCTTATGGAGGGCCTTGAATGGAATGGTATGTGGAGGCAGGAGACCTCTGATCCTCCGCACCTGAACGTGGATGCTGGAATCCACAGGGTGTCCGCAGTCCTGTCGGTCCATGACCATCAATCCTATAATGCGTTACTGCATCCTTCTTTCTTCACCTGCACAGCATGACCTCCTTGGCTCTAGGTCAGTACTCCTGAACCTCTATAGCATGCATTGGAAAACATTGTTAGTTACATGCTAGGAGCAGGTAGACGTGGAACCTGCTCATCTCAGAACCATCAGCTTAGAGCCCCTACATATTCTCCTCTCCTCTTTTGTTCGTGCCTCCTTTGCCATAGGAACTCTGCAAGAGTCCGTATTTGTGAATTTGCCTACTCTCTAAAATTCTGTTGTGACCTGCTAGTCAGTTTTAAAATTGTCTCTCATCTGGACTCATTTGGCCATTTTCCCCTCCATCTTGCAATGCATTTAAACATGTTTATCTGCAAAGCTAAAAACGACCCACTCACAGCACATCTTTTATGTTTAGGTCTAATGCTGTCTACCCTCTATTTGTGAGAATTCAGTTCATTTAGAAAGACTCCTCTTCTCTGGCCCCACTGACGCACTGCCCTGGGGTCTCAGCTACCTTCTTGACCCTCAGGTGAGAAAATCTACCTACCTCTAACGTGCATCTGTGGAAAGCTTATTGCTCTCCCAAACATCTATTTTCCAGCTTCTGCCTCATTTATTCTCTCTTCCACTCTCACAAGCGTTTTAAGTCAACCCATGATTCCAACTCTTGTGGCCCACTTTCATATTCCAGCTGAAGTTCTCGGCCTTGTGCGCTTTTTCCTCTTTTCTTATCCCAACTACGTTTTTGACCTTTCATTTAGCACAACCATAGGCTGTGTTGACAGGATGTTCTTTCTCATCTTTGTTTCTCCAGAGTCTCTGCTCTGCCAGTCTACACCAGCAACAAGCAAACGCGTGCCAGAGATGATTAGAGCTGGGAGGAGACAGAACTAAGCCGTCACCATCAGATGGCTTTTCTCATCTGCTGGCAGGAGGAAGGCTGGGATTTCCTACTCTGGAAGGCTCTATTTACAGGGAAAGTTGGAGAGATTTTACAAGGAAGAATAAGATTTTTATAGACACAGAGACAGCTTTGAAGCCCCAGGAGAAAATTCACAGGCATTCTGTCATTTTAAAAAATTAGATTATTTAGGGGGCTGTGTGTATGACTGTCCAGCCATTTTATTTCACCTTCAGTTTTGTAAAAATTTTTGAGCCTTGTTTGTGACAACTTTCCATGTTATTTCTGGTCTGGTTTTGTCCGTGGAGGACTAAGTATAGCTGATTTGTTTACATACATGCCCTCCCATAGGTTCCTCTGCTGTTAAATTCTGTTTTGTATTTTCTATGCAAGGGCTGGTTCCAGCACTTTCAATTTGAATATTCCAGTGCTTATCTCTAGCATATCCTTTCTTCCACTATAGCTTTCCCTTCGGAGCAGGAGAGAGTTATTCATCATCTACCTCTTTTCTTCCTGCCTAGAACATTCTTCCTAGCCATGACTGAGGTGGGAGGTAGATTGGCTCCATGGCTGAGCAGCTAGAATTTGTCAAACTGAGTACATTGGAGATTTGTTTTCCCTGGATCCTTCAAGGAAAAAGTTCATGGCAGGAGCTGAGCTCTGCTGGAGTAAAGAGATAAGATGACCACGTCTGTCATTCTTAGGGTCAAGGAGACTTCCCTGACTGCACATATGCGGAAAAGTTCCTTGGGGATCAAAAAAAAGAGGGACTGCTCTTCCATAATAGGCACTGTGAATCTCCCAGCGACCCCTGCCGTGGAATCCATCTTGGCTAAAGGATGCACTTGCTTGTCTGAGAGGGCCCTGGACCAGGTCAGATGTAGGAAACGAAGCAGGATGATTGGCTAGGGAAAACAAGGGCCAGGAGGAGCTGCCTGATATAAGTGATGTATGATAATGATAAAGATAAATGATGATGTAAGTATCTTCTTCCCCCTCTCATTCAGGAGGACGCCTGCACTCTTCTCTGGGTGTGTGTTTCTGCCTCGCCTCTGTCTTAAATAAATAAACTGCTTCTCTGCATGTCCTCCCATGCAGAGATGACTGAGCTGTGCCTCTCATCATCAGCTTTGTGCCTGTTTTTACAGCTCTGTATCCTTGATAAGTCTTGTTTTCAAGAGGGACAAGAGCCAGAGTGGCTTTATTCCAGCCACTATTCCCTGGTGGACTACTGGTTAGGATTCCTGGTTTTCACCCAGGCTTCCCAGGTTTAGCTCTGGGGCAGGGAACTTTTAAGACCTCACTGCTCACTCCTGTCTCCCCAAGGTCATGAC
>NW_011494842.1:4332232-4332444 GCF_000754665.1 Bison bison bison | reverse complement strand
TATATTAATGTAACAAACCATTTTAGTCAATAATATTTTTTAAATGATGTGATTTTAGTTATTTTTACTGAGCCTTCTCATTAGCAGAAGTGCCTTGACTTGATCAGTGGGTATGCTCCTGCTGCTGCTAAGTCACTTCAGTCATGTCCGACTCTGTGCGACCCCATGGACTGCAGCCTACCAGGCTCCCCCGTTCCTGGGATTCTCCAGGC
>NW_011494842.1:4328828-4332132 GCF_000754665.1 Bison bison bison | reverse complement strand
GAAAACCAGCTTAAGGTTGTCTTCAGACTCTGTAATGAAGACATCGGTTGCTGACAATTTTGTTGAATAAATGAATTGCTTTATGCTTATATTTGGAAAAGTAATTCAAACGTGTGCTTTAGTTTCTTACCTATAAAATAGCAATAAAAATAGAATCTCTAGCTTAGAATTGTTACCATGATCAACCGATACATGCAGCTTTCACATTTCACCTTAAGTACACAGTTTTATATGTTTTCAGCATGCTGCCTATTTATAGAATTCTGGTGCTGGAGTAAAGAAACAATCCATCAGTGTAGCTAGTAGGACATTACTCTCATCTAAAATTGACTTTTTCCTTTTATTACAATCTATTCAGTACTTTTACCCTTCCAAATTTATTCACATACGTATTCTGGCTCATTTTAATTTTTCACTTTGCTTTCCTTCTTCCCCTTGGCAGCTACACTATTGTTGCTAGTATATTTTCTTTCAAAATTGCATTATTATTTTGTGTATTTATAATTAAATTTATATAGATGCTATTGTGCCACATGCTTCGCTCTTTTCCTGTGGGTTTCTTTTTTTCTTAGCTGTAATACGGTATTGGGATTGGTTCCAAAACTTTTGCTCTCAGAGATCACCTCGGCTGATTGTATTGGAATTACCTAAAGATCTTAGAAAAATGTAGATTAATGGGACTCAGTTGAAACTTCTAAACTCAGAACTTCCACTGAATTGAGTGATCTTAAAGTTTCTGCTTCACTGAAAATTTTATGCTTCTTCTATGATAGCAACATTTTCCTCTTTTGCTTTTTAAATTCTGTAATGATTCAACAAGAAAATGAACTTCAATATGAAAAATAACTTTAGAAAGAAAACCTGTTTATACTGACATTTTTGCAAGTGTTTGATTATAATTGATTTTTTCTCATAACCTCTAGTAAGTTAAAGGAAACACAACTGTTAAATAGTGTATATACTAACATAAGTCACAGAATTTTTCTTCTAATTAGAGTAGGTTGTAAAATATAAGGTTGAGTTCTTAGTCAAAATTGTCCCCATGAGCTTGTAACATTTACAGTTGGATTGAGTGTTTATATATCCAGTATTTCTTGGACTTATTGAATCCAAGGTACAAATATTTTTTCCCAGTGCGCTACTTCAATTATTAAAAGTCATTTCTCTTTGAAAAAAAAAAATAACACAACTGCCAACATGCAGTTTTTTATAATTTAATTCTTTTAAAAAATAAAAGTGCCTTTTTCATAAAAAGAGATTTTAAAATATAGCAATGCTTTATATTAGAATTACATTTTTGCTAAGAAAGATGAAGCATTTTACTTGAAATGTATTTTATCCTTATGATATGTCAAAAGAATATTTACTGATCCATCTTTATTAGGCTGTTTTCCAAGCAGCTGCTGATATTGTAGATTAAGAATAAAAAGGAAATATAACTTGTCTGTGATGAAAAAGTGAGACTTCAGTGAGCAAAAAGGAGGTGTTTTCAGCTCAATTCCATCCATTATTTGTCTTCTTTATATAAAGGATCACTCCACTTACAATAAGCCAAGGGTGAGATGTCTATTATTAATAGAATAGTGAAGAATTTACCTAGAAGATGGATTATGAATAAGAAGTGTACAGTATTAGAAATAGGAGGGGGAAAAAAACACCAATTGTAATTGTCAACTCTTTGGTGCCATTAGATTCTGTTGACTTTTGTTCTCGTATTATGGATTATTGGGGGATTGGCACAAGAGTGTGAATGAGGTAGGAAGACAAAGGAAGGAAAGAAACTTTTACATACAGGATGAGTCAGGGGCACAGGCTTTAGCCTTCTTCCCGGATACGACTATCCCTTCTTTCCTCTTGGATATTTCACCCTATAAATGTTGACTTTTCTCATTTGTTTCTTTTTTCCCAGTTTCATCTCCTATATCTTAATTTTTGAATTTAATTCATTAGTAAAATTTATATTTTTACCATGGGATTGAGAATATCTTAACTGGCATAATCATTGCATAGCTACTCAGAGAACTGACCCTGGGAATCTATAGAAATTCAATAATTTAAAATATTAATATTAAAGGCATATTTCCAACATGCATTAAATATTTTAGTAGCTCCACTGAAATGAGATTTTTTTTCCTGAAGTTTTTTTGATCTTTTAACAGAAATCAATCAACAGAAATTAAAGCAGATTATGGCTCAGCTGGAGAAGGGAAAAATTAAAGTAATTCTATCTTTTACCAACTGATTCAAAGACTGAGGGGGCTTTGAAATAGAAACTTGCTTTTCTAATGTAAGCTCTAAATATTTAGATCTAAAGATGTAAAAAATCTTTTATGAATACATTTCAAGAATAAAGCAGCATTCCTTTGAGATAAGTAGTTTAGAATTGGGCATAGTTTTAGAAGGAGAAAATGAACTCTAAGTTATGTGATTGGGTTCAAGGTTACAAAATCCTTGTCCAACTTCTAGCCTAATTCCCCAAGAATAAAAAAGAGCATAGACCTTGAAACTTTTTTTTATTATAACACAAAGTCTGAGAACCCTCGAGTCTGGCAGTTGACAAAGTGTGCTGTATTCATTTCATAAAGATATATTGAGTAGCTCTTATTTGTAAAGCACTGTGTCTGTGCTGCTCATGCATTGGGAAGCAAGGGCCTTTGTCAGGAACTTCTTTTCTATTTGGTGAAACACAAAAATTAAACAAATAAGCAAAAAAAAAAAATCATTATAAATGATCATTGTGACAGCTGCCACACAGATGACAAGTAGTTATGAGTGCATAGAACAGTGGTCCTGATCCCGTCTGATGAATCGGGGAATATTTAGTGAGGAATGATTTTTCATCTAAGCTTCATAAAGAAAATTGGGTCCAATCTGGACATCCAAGCAGAGGGAACAGTGTGGGATGGTTTCCAGGTGGGAAAGAAAAGAAATAAGGAAAATTCGAGAAAATGAAAGCAGCCCAGAGTGTTGAGGAAACCGCTGGAATTCAGAAATATGGTTTGAAGTTAGCAAGAGGTCATACTGCCAGACAGCTCTGCCTCCTGTGCAGAGCTGAAATTGTGAGACGAGGTGTCTCCAAGATTCTCTGTGAAAGGAACTGATATTTACAAAACATAGACTATAGGCTGCTTCCCTTATAGACAGTATTTTATTTAAAATTGAAAACAATTGTAAAGTAGATTTTATCCCCTTTATTTTACATATGAAAAACCAAGGCTCAGAAAGTATAAATGATGTGTACAGGATTCCACAGAATTAGCTTAACAGCTGGTACTTGACTAGTTTTTCTTAAGGAATTTCCACC
>NW_011494842.1:4301958-4328728 GCF_000754665.1 Bison bison bison | reverse complement strand
CAGAGAAGCCGCATTACCATGTTCTTGGATGCCTCTGCTCTGGAACCACAGGCTTTCTTTTAGTTATATGGCGGGATGTAGATGTCAGGACAGGAACTAAGTAACCACCAAGACCTCCTGACTTCCTTCAGTTTCTGGACGAGGAAACTGAGGACTAAAGATGGCTGTGTGACATACCCGTGGGTTGGCGTGAGTGATTGCTGGAGGCTGGGTTCATCATGAACCACGTACACTCTTCATATTTTATCCCAGGCTCCAACCTTCTTAGGCAGCCACAGTTCCAAAGTTAAAGGCTGAGAGAGCCGCTGTTTTCCTAAAACTGACAAAAATTCACTGAGGTAGGAAATGGCAACCCACACCAGTGTTCTTGCCTGGAGAGTCCCAGGGACAAGGGAGCCTGGTGGGCTGCCGTCTATGGGGTCGCACAGAGTCGGACACGACTGAAGTGACTTAGCAGTAGCAGTAGCAGTAGCCACAGCTACCTCAGTGAAAAAGTCACCTTGACTATTGGAAGCAAAACCTCTTTTTATCCTCCCCATTAATAACGTCTGTTTGAGTTCTTTCTACATAATGAGAAATACTTCTGTCTGAATAAACGAAGGTAATTTATTTTCTATCATCAGGAAGATAAACTGTGTTGCTCAATTCTAAAATTTCTCTGACAACTTTTTGAGTTAATGGGAATTGGATAACTATTAAGATTCTGTAGAAGAGAAAACCTTTGAGGTGGGTGGAATAGGAGGAAAAGCTCTATAAACTCAAAATTGGTTTTTAATGTTTTGATATTTTTCAGGAAACTAAAACCTGTTTGCCTGTGCCAAATTGTCTTTGAAATGGATTCATTTGTATAATATGTTCATAAAGGATTTCCTGTTTAAAATGGCTCAATGCAAATTAATTGGACTTTTAACATTAAAATAAAGAATGCCAATGAGTAGTTGGTGGTTCTGAAAAAGAATTAATCAGTCAGTATTTTGCTGGGTTCTCCACTAGAGGGCAGAAAGAACAACTCAACACTATAGAAGCCTAACGACAGGCTGGCATTTAAAACCAGACGCGTGTTGGGTTATCTCATTGTCAGTTATCACTTAAAAATGTACTTAATATAGTCACAAGAAATTGACTTGTACATTTCTTCCAGGGAATGAAGAATAATCCGTTTATCTCTTTCTCTCTGTATAAACTCATGTGCTGATACCTAACTGAAGGTTTTTATTATAACACTTTTAATAAAATCACCATGAAAATAATTTGCTGATTCGAAAGAGATGTGCAGTAGAAGGCAGGTTGGATGGAATTCTTAGCAAAGAAAAGGATATTTGGAGAAAGATTCATTTCACAACTCTTGTAAAATAACATACCAGCCCCTTAGAATTGATGAACCATGTTTCTATGTTGTAGGCGTTCATTTGGACCTTGTTCAGATGGAGACACTAAGGAAAAATGAGCCTTCTGCGTTTCACAGCACTCAGCTGCCACCTGCCCCATCCCCATTGCATGGTGTCTTAGACCAGTTTCCTTAGCAGTGGAGCCTGAGATAGGGGTTCGGAGTTTGTGATCTGCTGAGGATGTGGTTCTCCACAAAAGCATCCCGTAAGGGAGAGTGTATATCATGATCGGGAAGGGCAGGGAGAAGAGCACGAATGATCTCAGACAGTCTAGCCATAGCCTAGTTCACAGGGAGAGGGCTGTGGGCCATGAATTGCAAGGTCATCCACCCTTGAGGCAGAGGAGCTGCCCTTGGATACCCCTCATCTGTCATCACTGGCTGTGGACTTCGGTGTGCATAGAGAGTCAAGGAACTCAGTATTTGGACCCCCTTCTCAGCAGAGGGCAACGGTCTGTAGGAGGAGGCAGCTGTGGGCTCTGAAGTAAATGAAATCCCTGATGGAGGCATTTATCTTCATACTGGGTCTTTAAAATATATGTATTTTTCCTTTTTGTGTGTGTGTGTATATATATATATGTTCAATACATATATATGTGTCTAAAAGAGAGTTAAATATGTATTCTTAAAAGACATTTAAGAAAAAGAGCAGCATTAAAAGGTTAGATAAACAGCTATCTTATATATGAGATTGATCCCTATTAAATTGTATTGTTCAACAGTTCTTGACTTAGAAGAACGTTAGCTTACCAGTTTCACATTGTTCAACCTAATTGTTGGTCTCATCCTTTAATTTGCTTTGTTATCCTTTTATTTACTCCATGTAACAAAAGCCATATATGAAAATGGCGTTTATACAATCAAGTAGTCTCATGTTGAAACTTAAGGGAAAATTTTTCCTGTATTGCTTCCTGTTGCTTAATGTGACCTCTGTTTTTTTTCTTTTACTAAAATTTGACCATAAACTTGTTTCTGATTGCTAAATTTGTTGAAGTTTACCCATGTATGACTGATTGAAGTACAATTAGACACTTGATTAACAGTCATCAAATAACGATGCTCATTTGCCCTCACATGGTCCATATATCCTGTGATTCAAATAGAAATCTCTTTTGTGGAAGAAGGATATCTCAGTGGATTAGACCTCTCCTCAGGTTATTTCAAAGTATTTATTTAGCTCCCACTGGACGCTGACACACTTTCTTAACTTTTGAGATACCCTAGCTGTGTGTAAGTTCACTCCCAAAGTATTACAAGTCAACCATTGGGACATTTTAAGACTTTGGGACTATAGGATTAGGAATGTGTGTTTCTTATGATTCTATTTTCTTGTTCAGTGTTTGTTTTTTTAATCAGTACATAATTTTTTTTGCCCCTTACAAAAATTTTTTTCTTAAATTCCATTTCAAAGATAATAAGCTGTTCTTCTAGTTTTATTTCGGCTCATCTTGGACAGTAGATCTTTTCCTCTTTTCTTTCTAACTTTTATATGTCTTCTTTGTGTATGTTTTTTATTAAGTGGATATTCTCCCTCTTGATTTTTTATTTTAACATGAGAGACTTCTCTTTGTGTCTGAGATTATCTTGTTACATGACATTAATTCTGTCGTATTATTTTACATTTTTCATCACTATAATTTTGTGTCTCTTCTTCCCAGTTTTACATCCAAAAGACATGAATTTATTAGTTTAGAATTTATCCATCCTGCTTTGTTGTTACGATGTCCTTGGCTTGAAACTCACCTTCACTTTTATACACCCCTGTCAGTATCCATGTTTTATTTGCTCACTTGGCTCCTTTCATTGTCTTTCATCATGTGGATACCATTCAATTCTAGATCTCTATTCCTGGCATGTGGTGGTTATCATTTTTCTCTTTCTTCCATAGTTCTTTTGTGGCTTTTTAATGGCAATGATATACTTATTCAGGGTGTTTTACTTTTCTGTATTTCTTGCTGCCTCCTTCTGTTTTTATTACTTGAGTCCTGGATGCAAGCAAGTTTCAAGGTAGGTCTTTATTTGGCAAATATTCTGAGGCCTTGTATGGCTGAGAATATAGTTCATGTTTTTGTATTTATATGACATTTTAACACTGTCTCAAATGCTAGGTGATAAAAATCTTGGACAAAGTTGGAAGCATTTTTACCCTGACTTTCAAAAGATCTCATTCATGCTTTGAAATGGCTGAAACCTACTAACATAACTAAACACAGATTTTTCCATGGGCTTCTTAGCAACCAGTAAATACTCCACCTATTTTATGATTTGATATTTAGATAAAGAACTATCATAGTATGAAGTTGTGGTTCTAGCAGGAACATCGGAAAAGAAGACAGAATCTCTAGAGGGGAGATCTTAGATTACAACAAGGCTCAAGGATGCAAGGCTGTGGGAATCAGGAATGACTTCCAACTGAGACCAAGCTGCAGGGCCTGGCCGGATGACAGAGTTGGGGAGGGCCTGGTGTGGGGCAGGGAGCATGGGGGTACTGAAAGCTCAAAGGCGTATAGCAGATGCGATGAGTGTTAGGAGGTGCTGACATCATTCCTGAAAGGTGAGTTGAAAGAATGAGCAGGGAGATGTGGGGATGGAGAACCAGAATCCAAGCTCAGGGAGGTGGGGCTGGCAGGTACCATGCAGGAGGCAGCCTTTTGCTTGACCTGTAGACTCACCATCCTCAGCTCATCTGCCTCCCAGCCATTTACACATCAGCTCCCTCAAGGAGGTGGCTGGGAGCATCGGTTTAGGAGAGAGCAGAGAGGGGTCAGGTCAGGGCCTCTGGAGGGGACGGGGGTACGGATTGACATCATCACAATCATGCCTGTTCTTCCTCTTCAAAACCACTTCCAAATTTTTATCATATGCCAATTGACATCTGTTGACACACTCCTGGGTTCTGGGATAAATTCCTTGCAACTTGGGAATAGCTAGTTACAATTTAGGAATAGCTGGGTTGGAGCTAAGGCAGGACAGGAATTGTGTGTCACATTGGAATAAAATGGCTAATACCCCTTCTAGTCTATAGAAGAGAGAGAATGGGGGAGAAAAATGCCACTAACATTATCTGTTGTGAAGGAGACATTTGGTTTATGATTGTACTAGAGTGAGTGTGAGATACTGAGAACAATGGAAAAGGGTGCTTTGCCTGTAGTACTAAGCAACTAATTGTGCCCTTAAAGGATAGAGGAAATAAAGAAACAGCAAATATGCTTCCTTGTCAATTCCAATTTCAGGTTCCAGAATGTGAGTCCTAGAATATTGTTAGAAGGTAGATTTTGCTTCATTTCCATTCCAACCCGGGAGCTGTGCAGTGAAGAAAGCAAATGTGGTGGTTAATCCCCTCTGGGGAGTAGTTTTTCAGTTGAGAAAGAAGCAATTTTAGATGAAAAATGTGAGTAAACACGGATATGTGGTGTTTATCTTCAAAATAGGCTGAATGCGTAGATGGGAAAAATACCATCTGCTGCCCTTTCGAAGGTGGTCTTTGGAGGAGAAGAGGGTTCTAACTCATTTTGAGTCTGGACCTCCTGGGGTCAAAGAGAGAAGGCCAAGAATAAAAAAATAGCATAGTTGGGGAATCTTCAGCAATATTGCCAAAGATCTATCACAGAGATCAAAGCAGAAAATTCCTGTTTTCTTGCTGGTGTTAGACTTACTGCTCTTTAGATACCGATATAATGATATTAATGATCAGCACTTAATGGTGAGTTTCCTATAGGTTTATAAAACAATTAACATGCCAAATTCCAGCTCAGCATTTGGGCTTCCCTGGTAGCTCAGACAGGAAAGACTCTGCCTGCAATGCAGGAGACCCAGGTTCGATCCCTGGGTTGGGAAGATTGCCTGGAGAAGGAAATGGCAATCCACTGCAGTATTCTTGCCTGGAAAATCCTAGGGACAGAGGAGCCTGGTGGGCTACAGTCCACGGGGTTGCAAAGAGTCAGACATGAATGAGCGACTAACACTTTCACTTTCACACGAGGATACTCAGTGAATGCACATAAGAATGCTGTGAAATTTCATAGTGTTTATGAAACTTTACCCACGGAGCAAGTGGCACAGCTAAGACCTGATATTAAGGATCCCAGGTAAGGTTCCACAGGGAGGTCATTTTCACTCTCCCTGTAGGTGTGACTTCTGCCTCAGCTGTGGCTCAGTGCAGGAGATTCCAAAAAGGAAGAACTTTTTTTCTTTTTTTCTCCTGAGATAGCATTTATCAATGAACACAATAATCCAAGGAGAGAAGGAACTAGAAATCATTTAGTTAGCACCCAGAATTTAAAGATGAGAAAACCGAGGTCCCGAGACAAAGTGGTTTTCCCCAATTTACATCAGAAGTTAGTAGCATAGACAAATGTGTAAACTTTTGGGCATTGCCTGAAATAGTCAACGCTATACCTTTAAATTCTAAAAAGAAATATTCCAGCTACTGAAATAGTTTAGTAATTAAAAAAAAAAAATCCCAGGCTAATACTGATGACGTCCTTAAGACGTATGGATAGGAGTAGCATATTTCTGACTGTCATGAACAGCTGCATCCTCATAGCCTGTATCACGAACTGCTCTCATTAAGTACAAACTCAGATTTGTCCCAGGCAAAGTTAAATTTGTCCCAGGCATATTTTGTCCCAGGCATATTTTTCAAAATGCACGTAGTCTAATTTCCGTTTTTAAAAAATGGAAGTATAATTGATTTATTACAGAACAGTGTATTAGTTTCATATGTACAGCAAAGTGATTCGGCCATATGTGTATATATATGTATATATATATTATTTCCAGATTCTTTTCCCTTATAGATTATTACAGAATACTGAGACTAGTTTCCTGTGCTGTACATTAAGTCCTTGTCGTTTATCTGTTTCATATATAGTGGTTTGTATCTGCTAATCCCATAGCCCTAATTTCCCTTTTCCCTTTGGTAACCATAAATTTGTTTTCTATGTCCGTGGATCCATTTCTGTTTTGTATACAAATTCATTTCTATCATTTTTTTTTTTTTTTAGATTTCACATATAAGCGATATGATAGTTTTGTTTCTCTACAGTTCTATACAGTAATTTCTGTCTGGCTTACTTCACTTAGTATGATCATCTCTAGATCTACCCATGTTCCTGCAACCAATCATAGAATCTTGAGCAGTAAAATCAATCAGCTTGTACTAGCATATTATCAGCCCTGTCCTCAAGCAGCTTGTAGTCTTTCTGGGCAATGAGACAGATTCCTATTTAACAGGCTTGATTTATTTAATGAGTATTTTTCCATTTGGCTTCTGAAGTAGAGCTGACGCAGGCAGAATGCCTGCGCAGTGATTCTCTAGCCTGGGTTCCTGATTTTCTCACTTGTTTGGTCCATCCATTCTTATATTTCTCCCTGTTTTCCCATCAGCACAGTTGTCAGTAATTTCTTTTTAGCTACTAACCCCATATGAACTCTGCCCCTCTTTTCGCTATTAGGAGGATTATTCCGTAGAATCTACAATGTAGATTTCAGCCTCTTGGGAAGAGATTCCTTCGTTCTAGACCAGATCCACTTTATCTGTGATGAACCCTCATAACAAGCTGAACTTGCCCTTCAAACACATTATTTTGTGTTTGTTTTGGCCTACTGGCGTGCTGTGATTCATGGGGTCACAGAGTCGGACACGACTGAGTGACTGAACTGAACTGAACTGAATCCTGATTATATAGTTAATATCTGCTTCTCCCATTGCAGTGCAGTCTCCAAGAGGAGAGACAATGTCTATTCATTCACTAACATCCAGCAAAGTGTCTGGCCCATGAACACTTACTCAATAAAACCCTTCGTAGAAAAGTATTTAATTACACAACTTCTGTGTAACTTAATCGATTAAGAACGTTGGATATAGCTAACTTCAGTTGTCAATAGACAAATATTTGAGCAACACATCGGTTCCATACGTTCATACACAGATCTTTTCTGGGGTCTGGCTCCTCAACCTCTGGGATTGTTGGCCTCACCTGAGACCCATTAGACATGCAGGCCGCTCCTTAGACCTGCTGCATCAGAATCTGAAAATTACAGGACTTACCCAGTGCTTCCTCAGTGCTGGGATATGCTGTGAATCAGGGAATAAAATCTCAAATGTTTTGTTTGGCCAGGCAGACCCCCTAAGTGAGTGAAGTAAACCAGACTTTTAGGTATAAGCACGATCCTAGGTGATCTCTGGTCCTTGACCTTCCTCATTGGGAGTGGTGGGCACTGTGCTGCCTGGAGAGTAGCTTCATCTAACAAGGGTAGTTAGATCCTGTGCAGATCAGGATGCCTGAAGGCCTAGCGTCGCAGGCCCCTTGAGCGATTCAAGAGAAAAAGACACAAACCTGCAAGTAGAATCTCTTGACTCAGAGACTGATGACTAACTTCAGTCCTTTTTTTAAATTATGTTTCCCCTTTTTTAAAAAAATTGAAGGATGGTTAATTTGCAATGTTATGTTAGCTTCAGGTGTGCAGCAGTGTGATTTAGTTATACATATATGTATATGGGCTTCCCTAGGTGTCTCAGTGGGTAAAGAATCTGTCTGTAATGCAGGAGACACAGGAGACGTGTGTTCGATCCCTGGGTTAGGAAGATCTCCCGGAGGAGGGCATGACAACCCACTCCAGTATTCTTGCCGGGGGAATCCCAAGGACAGAGGAGCCTGGCGGGCTACAGTCCATAGGGCGACAAAGAGTCAGACACAACTGACGTGACTGAGCACACACGTGCATATATATCTATATATTCTTTTAAATTATAGGCAATTATTAATTATTTTATCATAGGCAAGATATGCAATATGGTTCCCTGTGCTATACAGTAGGTCTTTGTTGTTTATCTATTTTATGTACAGTAGTGTGTGTCTGTTTACCCCAAACTCCCAGTCTATCCCTCCCTCCCACCTTTCCCTTTTGGGAAGCACATGTTTGTTTTCTATGTCTGAGAGTCTATTTCTATTTTGTATATAAGTTCATTTTTACCACTTTTTCAGATGCCACATGTAAGGGATATCATAGTATATTTGTCTTCCTGAAGCTGAAGAATCGTGAGGGATTTAAGCAGAACGCAGAAGTGCCATAGAACTGGTTTTAGCATCCCTAGTTTGCAAAGTTTCTTACCAGTGAGAAGACTTTGGGGAATGTAGTAAACAAGTCCAATTCTTCACCAATGCAGAATTTCTATAGTTTTGTAAGTCAGAAAACACTCTTTCCTCTGTTTCCTTCCTTCCCTCTTTCATTACTATTTATTCAATATACGTTCTGTGTCTCCTCTGCTGCGTGGCCTCTGTACCAGGTCCAGTCAACCTAAAGGTGAATAGCATCAAAAGGACACAGCATCCAGTGGCTCACAGTCTCACCATGACAACACTGTACTCAGAAGCAAAGACCTCTATGTAGGTGCCCCTTCGGTAATTGTCATGTCTGTTTTTGAGAGATGTTCTTAAGTTTACACTCTAGCTTGAGTGGTTCACAAATCTCGGTAGGAGACAGAAGTAGGGGGGATAGCTTCCTGAAGATGAATAGAGTGAAGGAAGTTTACAAGAGGCTGTGGTTCAGCTAAAAAGCAATCCTGAGGACTGAATTCTGAAAAGCAGGTGTAGCACCCTCAGCGATTTAAAAATGGGAACGTTTCTTGCCGCACTTCCTCAGGTTCATCATTTCTGGCAGGTGAGAAAAATCTGCTACATCTTTGAGCAGGAGCGAGAGCTGATTCATAAAAGCTAGCGCTCTGGATGCAGTTCCTCAGGTAGATTAAGACTTAATTAAGTGATTTCACCACATTTGGCATAGTTCTTTTTCCTTCTCGCTGTAGGAGTCTCTCCAGTTGCTTGGAGGGGATTTTTATCTGTCTTTGTCACAGAAGTTAGCCCTGGAGATGCAGTGACATTTATGAGGAAGCCCCACACAGGTGACAAATACTCCACAAGGCTTTATATTTGTGTGGTGGCAGCTGTGATCAAGAGGGTAATAAAACTCAACCGAAGGTTTCATTCAAATACCGCTTGTTGATTAGCCCCCAGTGGTGAGTGAGCAAAGGTCTGATGAGTGTTATACAATATCTGGGACTGGAGTTTCCATCTGGGATGAAAGGATGTTTTGTCTCATTTCACCTGAGCTTTCCATTTCATTGATCTGTCTATGTTGAATAAAGGTCTGATGATAAAGCTAATAACTTTTCAGGGTATTTTTTTTTTTTTGAGACAAAATAGTAATTTGTTCTCCAGCACATTCACCACCAAGTAATCAGGCTGGGAGGACTCTCGCCGTCCTCCTGTAACCACTAACTCTCTGGATAACACGTCATCCGTCTATTAACATATGGGATATATTTCCATGTTTTAGTGTCCTCATTCTCATTCTGACTATGAGAGGCTGTCCCTGCCATGTTTGTTCTCCTCACGTGGCATTTCCAGCTCTTATGCTTTACAAAACCTCTGCATTCAGCATGCATGCCAACCTCAGCATGACAGTGAGTCCCCTACATGCAAAAGAGTTCTGTTCGGAGAGCGTGTTGTAAGTCCAATTTGTTCAGAATTTCAACACAGTTAGACTAGGGTAGGGACCCAGCTAACACAATTGGCTATATAGTACTGTACTGTCATAGGTTTATAATACTTTTCACCCGATAACAGTAAAAACAAACCCACAAAAGAAAACATTTTTAATCTTACAATACCTTGAAAAGTACAGTAGTCTACAGTACAATAGCTGGGATACAGGGGCTGGCATCGAGTGAACAGGCTAGATGAGCTACTGATGGAGGGTAGGGGAGGTGGGAGATGGTGGAGCTGCGGGGTCGGCAGCAGGAGAGGGAGGCACGCTGCAGTGCGTCTCATGCCTGATGTGACTGGACATGCAGGCGCATGCGCAGGTGGTCCCAGCTTTGAAAGTTCGCAACTCGGAGGCTCGTATGTAGGAGGCTTACTGTATTTCCCTGGAACATTTTGTGATTTTTCTTCCCTAATCAACAAAATTTCAACATGTCGACCCGACGCTCCTTCACTCCCCCTGGAGAGTAGGGGGGATCTAGGGTCACCCAGGGAAACTTGACTTCATTCTATTCTCTAAGGTAATGCTTTCATTTAAACCTTCTTTATTTTCTTTCTCTCTGATTACCTGCAGGTCTTCCACCCCCTCCTCCCCCATCTGTATTCTGCTCTTTAGCCAGGGCGATGTCTTTTGACGTGACAATCTGATCACGTGTGCCCCTGTCTCCCTTGGAGATTCAAGGACTTCTCACTCTTTAGAGAATGAAGCCCAGAATCCTCGTCTGACATCCAAGCTTCATTTTCTTGCGTCTCCTGTGTGGAGACACCCATTGCCCCAGACACTCTGAACTACTTCTGATCTCTGAACTGTATGCTCTTGCCTTTAGCACCTGGCCTTCCCTTTTGCAACGTGGCACACACCCCACTCCCTCCGTCTGTCTGCCCCCACACCCCACTCCCTCCGTCTGTCTGTCCCCACCGCCCACTCCTGAGCGTCTTCCCAGCGGCGTATTACCACTTTCCGCTGCTTTGAAAACACCATCTCCAGAGACTGTCACCCAGACTCCAATCATGACTCTGCCACTTACTAGCTCCAGACCTTGAAGAAGTCATCATCCCATCTCTTGGTGCTTTTGTTTCGTTTGTGAAACAGGGTAAAATTAGTGCTCACCTCACTAGATTGCTCTTAACACTGTATAAGCAAATGAGTGAGTGAGTGATGTCGCTCAGTCCTGTCCAACTCTTTGCAATCCCATGGACTGTACCCTGCCAGGCTCCTCTGTCCATGGGATTCTCCAGGCAAGAATATTGGAGTGGGTTGCCATTTCCTTCTCCAGGGGATCTTCCTGACCCAAGGATGGAACATGGGTCTCCTGCATTGCAGGCAGATTCTTTACCACTTGAACCGCCAGGGAAGCCTATATAAACACATACATATAATGAATTTGTCATGTGAGGAAACTATAAATTATTATGATTTACTCCATTAACAGTATCACAGTTTATATGTTTTTAGTCACCTCAAGGATAATCAAAAAGCAAACCTGCTGGGTCACAAGATCATAAATAGAAGAAAGCATTCCAAAGCCAAATATAAGTGATCTGGGATTACCAGTTAATTAGAATCAGTCGTTTGCTGTTATTTTTTGTTGGTTAAGATAGCTCACACATAGTTTTTGAAATTCCAGATTAAAATATATTTTAGGATTTAAATGAATGAATACCTATATTGAAAAAATAAAATGTAAAATAGATGTCAGATAATTACTCAATTGCTTTTCCAATGTCAGTTGAATATTGGGACAACATTTTCAAATTTCAGGATTTTTATCCTATTGTATCTTAGAAGAATGGAGATTGACATTTGTATAGATTCTGATGATTCATATAATTACCGTACCACTTAGCCTAGGTATGCTTAAGATTTTGCTGTCTCCGGGACTCAGGTTTGAGTTTTGAAGGGGTACATAGCATCTGATCCTAAGCCAGGTTTAGGGTCTCAGGGGACCCTGATCAACAGGGGAAAGCAAGCGCTTTCAGCTGAATTTTGGAAAGCTGTTTGGATTTCTAGTTGGTTTGGGGCCAGATCACGCTTCCATTTAAAGTAATGATCTCAGGATTCTAGGAGCCCTGATGTTTTGACACCCAGGGTATTTCACAGTTGGGACAGATTTAACAAAGCTATAGCTTTAAATAAAAGCAGACTACATTCTTGAACATGGGCTAGAACAGAGGGAAACTTCAGGAAACTTTAAGGAGATGGGACTTCCTTGGCCTCCCTGGCAGCCACTGGTGATGTCCTCCTGGGGCCAAGGCTGCACTCCTGGGACCCTCCGAATTGCCTTGGAGCTGGTTACTGATCTGATGATTCACTGATCAAATCAGGATAAGATGAGGGTAAAGGGCAGGCAATTATTTCCATAGCCTGGATTTGCCCAGGATCATAGTAGAAGCTGGGACATTTCTGGGAAATCAAGTATCGTGGTTACTTTAAAGCTGGAGTGAGGAGAGACGGTTAAAAAATAAAGGGGGTAAACAGATCTATTACAAATGATTGCCTTCCCCTTGTCTGTGTCCCTCATTCTGTCTGCCTCTTTTGCTTGCATATCTATGACTTTCTTCTTTCCTAATAGGTTTAAGGGTGTGTATAGTGCTCAGAAAACCCATGCAATAATAAAAAAATTCCTATAAAACCAAAGAACCTCCCTCTGTTAACGTGCCACTGTGTTGTAAACTGCGTTATCGTGGTGGCATCTGGTAAGACTGCAGTGTTTATGAAGCCCTTGTGTTTTGAGATTCTTTATGTTTACAGTAGTGCACAGTGTTTTACATTTCATATAGCATTAACTATCTGCAGAGGCACCTGCATTGCTGGTCTGAACATGATTTGTCTCTTTTGCTTTGAAGCGTTTCAGTTTGAGGGTTGTTGTGAGAAAATAGATTTAACTTCATTTCCTCTCTCTGAGAACTGCCAGTGTATGTTAACAGTTCATTCATTCAGTAAACATTTAATAACTGTCTATGCTGTGTGCCAAGCACTGTTCGAGTGTATGTAGGACGCAGAGAGAAATAAGATGTGGTTTTAGGCTCTAAGGATTCACCATCTGCTAAAAATTTTTTCTATGTTAAGAATATCTTCCTTTGTTTTTAGTAACAATTAAATCTTAATGTTTACACTTGGTAGAATCTACTATGATCGGCAATACTATACTTGCATCATCATTTAACTGCCAACTTAAATATAAACTTTTATCTCTCCTTACCTCTATCTCTGATCACATCCTGGGCGTCTTTTCTGTGAAGCTGAGTCATTCAATGATGGCTATTCCGGAACACGAAACCCTTGATTCCAAAGAGGTAAATGTAGAATATAATTGAACATCCGCTTATCCATCTCCATGTAATACTGGATTGTAGAAGTAAGCCAATCTTCTATTAAAAATTAATAAAATCTGTTTTATTTTAAAGAAAGAATGAACGGGCCTACTCTGTGTTGTTCAGAAGCATCTGATAGTTAAGGAGTAAATTCTTGCTTCTCAATGTGGAAGGTGGTACTAGAGGTGCCCGTGTATGTACCACTTTGATCACAAACTACTTCTATCTCATCTATTTTTGTGATTTTTCTCTCTGGATTCATTATGTGAAGCCATTGTTGTTTTCTTTTTCTAGAAGGTCAGTGCATGTCCCACAATATTTATAAGTGTCTTCTGAGTTAGGAATCCCAGGACCATCTGGTAGCTCAGTTTTCCAACTCCCACGTGAATTTTGCACGTGGTGGGTAGCATACAGGCAAAAGTGAAAATATACAGGCAAATATAGCTCTAAATTTCATTCAAATATTGAGCCATTTTCACATTTGAGCTGACAGAGAAAAGTAAGTGAAAAGACCTTTCTTAGTTTTAAAAAATGCTATACCAAAGGGGCAAGAAAAAATTCTATAAAAAAATGGAATTTTCTGTCGAGCAAGACTAATTGAGCATTGTTTTCTTCTATATCCCTTTAGGCAAAGTGGTAAAGGTGAGGGAAAAAAGTACTTTTTACAGGACTTGTCTTTATGGAGGTAAAAAGTGAATTCATTCATTCATTCTAGATACCCTTACAAATTAGTCATGCTCAATTGTGTAGCCTCCAAGTTTAAAAATATATATAATACGATAATACAAAAGAGAGATAAAAATAATAAAATTCCAAATAAAATTATAAATGAAATCTGAATTTTTCCCAAAGCATATTTTCCACAGTTTGGGGTATATTTCATAAACTGACATCCCAATTTATGCAAATTTTGAAATTTCTAACATACAGTATTGATGTGTCCCACTGCTATAACCTTAGTTATTAAAATATAAAGGCATGCTATGAATAGGCATGGATTTGTATCCTTGACCATATCTCTGATGTTTTTTAGAACCAGGATTATTGGTGTAATGGGAAAATTTTGATACATGTAGCTAACTTGTATTGCTGAACAATTTTAGCAGTTCTTATCAGAAGCCTGTTGATTTCTGTGTACACATGCCAGCATTAAGAATGATTATAATTACCAATTTATTGAGAGTTTACTATATGTTAGCATGCTGTGCACTTTAGATGCATTGTTTTACTTAATCTTCAAAAAACATTGTAAGTTGAGTATTACTTTTCCCGTTTTACAGAGGAGGAAACTGGGGCCGAGGGGTATCCATTTATTGATAATCTATATGTCATCTGATATCACATACATGAGATCTACAGTATGATACAAATGAACTTCTTTACAAAACAGACATACTCATCGATATAGAAAATCACAAAGTTAATAAGGGAAAAAGAGAGGAGGGTAAATTGGAAGGTGTGGGTTAATAGATACCCACTACTGTGCGTAAAATAGTTAAAAAAGGTCCTACTGTGTAGCACAGGGAACCATATTCAGTATCTTGTAATAACCTATCATGGAAAAGAATCTGAAAAAGAATATATGTATATATATTTATGGATATATAAATACATTCTTTTTCAGATTCTTTTCCATTAGGGGTTATATATATTATATATAATATATTAATATTATATGTATAACTGAATCACTTTGCTGCACACAAGAAACTAACATAAAATTGTAAATCAAACTACATTTCAATAAAAATAAATATATATCAAACTAAAAAAAATAAAGAAATGTTTTTGATAATTAAACTACCATTTTAGGCATCCATGTGCAGGATTTTGCTTAGTTATACTGGCACATAGGGGAGTGATTTAATAACTTTAGATAATTTCTTATGATGTGTGATCAACAGTAATATTTACCTGTGCACTTTCCCCAAATCTTCTTTTTGGTATTTATTTACCCTCAAAGCACCAAACAAGTAAACTACCTGTTTTTATAATGCAATTATTGTCTTATGACCATATGGTCTAGAGAGTAAAGTGTGCTAGTTACCAATCCATTGCAAACAGACATTCATGGAAGGACCTTGGGCAGATCTCAGAATTCCCCTCTTGGTTTTCTCTCATTTCCTGCCTTTCGGACTACCAGATTGCTGTTTCTTTTGCTTGATCCTGCTATTTGTAGGCACTAGTTTTTCAAATTAGTTCAGGTATTCAGTTAAAAACAACCTTAGATTTACTTGATTTAATTTAATCATTATTTTTATGAGCCCTATATTTTATAAAGTCCATTTGAAAGGGCTTCCCTTGTGGCTCAGCTAGTAACAAATCTGCCTGAAATGTGGGATTTAATTTGGTCATTATTTTTATAAGCCCTATACTTTATAAAGTCCATTTAAAAACAGCTAACTCAAAACAGTTCAGCTGCTCATCTGGGACAGTAGTTCTTAGCTCTGGCTCAGCATTAAAATCTCCTGGGACTTTTTTTTTCAGCTATGCCAGTGGCTTGTGAAATCTTAGTTCTCCAACCAGGGATCTAACCTGTGGCCCGTGCACTGGGAGTAGAGTCTTAGCTACTGGACTACCAAGGAAGTCCCCTCCTAGGACTTTTTAAAGCCCAAAAGTGCACTTCCACTAGGAAAATGGAATCAAGAATCTTCGCTTGTGTCTGACTCTGTGCGACCCCACAGACGGCAGCCCACCAGGCTCCCCTGTCCCTGGGATTCTCCAGGCAAAAACACTGGAGTGGGTCAAGAATCTCTAGAGGTGGGCAAAGGCAGGTTTAAAATCTCTGCTGATGATTTACATGTATGAGCAGAGTTGAGAGCCTCAAATTCTAGCTCCTTCATTGTCATCTAGAAAAGCCAATCAAGTCAATCTTGGAAACAAAAATTTGAAATCATAAAACAACATTGCTTTAGGGAATGCTGGCTTCCCAGGTGGCTCAGAGGTTAAAGCATTTGCCTGCAATGCGGGAGACTTGGGTTCGATCCCTGGGTTGGGAAGATGCCCTGGAGAAGGAAGTGGCAACCCACTCCAGTATTCTTGCCTGGAAAATCCCATGGACAGAGGAGCCTGGTAGGCTACCGTCCATGGGGTCACAAAGAGTCGGACACAACTGAGCGATTTCACTTCACTTCACTTGCATTAGTAAGATTTGGGTCACAAATTCTTCCTGTCTACTGTCATAAAAGTTTAGCCTATAGTGTAAGCTATGGTAGGTTACATTTGAGAGATCTGTTCTACATTGAGATTCACTGTTACTGAGTTAATAAAACCGAATATTTTCTTTTTCCTTTGACATTCTACACAAGGTTTGGAAAATACTTAGACTGGGGTTGGGCGTAACATCTGATGTGAACTAAGTCCAGGGGCTTTTGTTGTTGTTCGGTTGCTAAGTTGTGTCTGAGGAAGAAGAAGGCGAGATCCCTAAATAATGAATTTAACCATGGTGAACAGCTGGCTGATCAGTTTTCAAAGACGGTCACTTGCATAAATTTCTTCTTCTTTTGAGTTCCTTTGCATTTATTTTTTTAAAGTAATTTCATTGAAATACAGTTGATTCACAGTATTGTTATTAACTTAAGCTGTACAGCAAAGTGATTCAGTTATACATATATACATTCTTTTTCATATTCTTTTCCATTATGCTTTATTTCAAAGGATATTGAATGTACTTCCCTGTGCCATACAGTAGGACTTTGCTGTTTGCTGCTGCTGCTAAGTCGCTTCAGTCGTGTCCGACTCTGTGTGACCCCATAGACGGCAGCCCACTAGGCCCCGCCGTCCCTGGGATTCTCCAGGCAAAAACACTGGAGTAGGTTGCCATTTCCTTCTCCAATGCATGAAAGTGAAAAGTGAAAGGGAAGTCGCTCAGCCGTGTCTGACTCTTAGCGACCCCCTGGACTGCAGCCCACCAGGCTCCTCCATCCATGGGATTTTCCAGGCAAGAGTACTGGAGTGGGTGCCATTGCCTTCTCCCATATATAGTAGTTTGCCCCTGCTAATCCTAAACGCCCAATCTTTCTCCCTTTTTCTGCCACTTCCCCTGCAACCCCAAGCCTGTTCTCTATATCCATTTCTGTTTTGTAGATATGTTCATTTGTGGTGTATTTTAGATTCCACATATAAGAGATTTCACATGGTATATGTCTTTCTCTTTCTGACTTATTTCTCTTGGTATGATAGTCTCTAGGTCCACGCATGTTGCCGTAAATGACATTATTTAATTCTTTTATGTGGCTTAGTAGTATTCCACGTATGTATGTGTATATGTGTGTATATGTGTATGTGTGTATATATGTATATGTGTGTATGTGTTTATATATGTATATATGTGTATATATGTGTATGTATATGTGTGTATATATATATATGTAGTTGTGTGTGTGTGTATATATATATATGTGTGTGTATACACGTCGCATCTTTTTTATCCACTCATCTGTTGATGGACATTTAGGTTATTTCCATGTCTTGTCTATTGTAAATAGTGCAGCTATGAACATAGGGGCTCATGTATCTTTTTGAATTAGTTTTGTCTTGATATATGCCCAGGAGTGGAATTACTGGATCCTATGACAATTCTGTCTTTGTTTTTTTTTGAGGAAGCTTTACACTCTTTTCCATAGTGGCTTTACCAATTTACATTCCCATCAACAATTGTTGACATCGTTGCAGTTACCTCCCAGTAGGTGAACATATAACACCATCTCATTTAGAGCAGACTCTCTGCCTGAGATAATGCTTTCTGGTTATAGTTACTTAGAAAAAATTAATTTCCATTAACAGTCATCTTCATCATTTCTGATTGTATTCCTCATGTCTGGTGAATTCAGCGACTCGGATCCACAACCAGTCCAGATAGCTCACTGCTCTCTCTACAAGTTTAAATGTGAAAGTCAGGCTGGGAATGAGATATAACCGACCTGCCAGTCTTCACATCACCTGCTACATGCAATCCTAGGCCTATTTCATTTTTAACTTGAGGCTCAATTGATTTCCCAGATTAAATATGCATTTGATTCTGAACTTTCAGATCCATTTGTTATTAACACAACTGGAGAGCTAATCAGTCACTACTTGCTCATAAAACACATACTAGGCAAATTCTTCTCCTGTGTTCTTATTCCTTCTCTTTGCAGATTTTTGATAAATACTTGAGTTGACAAGATAACAATTCTGCTGGCAAGGTGACCGTCTAGGATCGATTTACTGCTGTGGTGTATAGAAGATTTTGTGTTCATTTTATTTTTAATTCCAGAACCTCCATTGATGTCTCAAGTTCTAATTTTATGGGACAAGTGTCTCATTCCTTTATGTTTATTCTCCAGATGAGAACACAGAAAAGAGAAAAATAAGTTATTTGTCCATGGAAGCCACTTTCATTTTTTTGTTTGATTCAAGGGTAAAAATGGAATTATCAAGAGGAATGGGCCCACTCTGTGCCCTGCAAGCAATTTCCCATAAATATTATTTATCAAAATCAAACTTTGATAAATCTTGGATTGCGGTGTTCAAGGTTGTAACCTTATAGAAGAACTTGGTATCTGTATATTTGTAACTACTGGTGAAAAGAAGATTCATATGCTTTGATTGACAGCTGGTTGGAGGTCCAGGTCACCTCATATGAATACCTGGGTAGATCCCTACTTTGCCCAGGCATCCAGGTGGGCAAGGAAAAATAGAAAGAAAGATATCTGACCACCAGATTTGCAGCATTGAACCTTATCAACGTGACCTTTCTGTGTTGAAAGCCTACAGCCTGTGTTGAGGAAATAAAATTAAAATAAATATTTTTTACCAACCCAAGAGTCCTCCTCACAAAGGTAGTAGAGAAGAGAAAGCACTTTTATTATTGACTAAGCATTCAACCAGACTGTGATGTCTATCACAAGCACCAAAAGATCACAAAGACAGAAGACATCTCACCCTTCATATAGCCAAGTAGGTTTAACCCATTATGTATACATTCTCGAGATAAACAATAATTCGATTTACCCTCAGATAAGAGGACTTGACAAATAGTGTTTATTCCACATAGCTCATTCTAAATCACCTGGTAATTGGGAGGACCACCTGTGTTAGTTCATTGACTTTATATAAAGGAAAAAGAAACTTCTCCTATCTTTATGACAGGAGCTATTTTTACAACTTTGAGCCAGGTGTCAACTAAAGTTAGACTCCCATCCTTCCTGAGAACCTAGGAGAAACTTAGAGATAAGGCTTCTTCTATCTCCTTGGATGTTTACCTTTAAAGGAGATGGTTGTCAAGTCCTTGAGGCTCTTCTGAGTCTTAAAACTGATAAGATGCCCATCTAGATTTCACAAGGATGTATCTCCATTTCCAAGAGAGGAGACAAGTTTTCTGAAACAAATGCTCTAAGAACAAGGGAGGGAAATTTCTTCCTTTACTTTCAGCAAGGGTAATTAAGCCTCTCAAACATTTTTATTTGTCCTTACACCTGGCTGATATGAAGTAGTACCAGAATCTGAGAGTCTGATTCTAAAATAGCCACTAAAGAGAAACAAGTCTCATTGATTTTTCTTTTCTCAGGACTCAGTTATAAATATTATAGGAGTGGTGAGGGTTTGACAGTTTGGGGGTTTTTCCTTCAAAGTCATTTCAATAGATTCATGTTGGGCTTTATATTATAATGAATCGTGGTAAAAGGCTGAGCAGAAGTCGGAAA
Organism: Bison bison bison; assembly: GCF_000754665.1. NCBI lineage: Eukaryota > Metazoa > Chordata > Mammalia > Artiodactyla > Bovidae > Bison > Bison bison. The sequence continues at coordinate 4,308,794 of NW_011494842.1, read as the reverse complement.
GTTGAAGGAATGACCTTCTTGTGGGCATTAGCTTTTCGAGATAAACAAAACAAAATAATAGAATCAGGGTTAATAACTATTCAGGGCTCAGGTCACCAGATATTAAATTTTTTTGACTCCAAATTCAACATTGTCTTTCCTAGAATCCGTTAGACCTGCATTCTCTACCTACCATCCTATCCACATAGGACCTTAGCTGCTGAATATTTTGTCACTTCTGTCTTGTGGATAATAAATTCTGATGCTAGATGTTATATTTTTATACCAACTTTAGTAGTTATGCAAATGTCCAAAATATATTTTAAATGTTTCAGAAAAAATTAATATGTAACTGTTAATAAATTATTAGATACATTTTCTGGAAATGACAATTTGCTTTGTATACCTGAAGTCTGGCTTCATCTTTACAAGAAGACATGTATAGATCATGCTCTTTCATTTGACAGATAAGATTGTTCAGAGTTGGTTATATATTGAAAGGGAAGGAAAAATCAATTTACACAGCACATTCTTTAAGAAAGTGCTTCTGTCACACTGGCTTAAAGTTTCACAACACTGCATCACTTATTACCTAAAGTTAACTTTAAACAAAAACCACTTTTGGAATGTGACTCTGTTCAAAATTGCAATTTTCTGAATATCTTATGGTCTTTCCTGTATATATTTTTTTATTCAAAATAACTTTGTTGTACAGCTGATGACAGGATATAATACTGAGCCTTCACTGCTGGGAAGTAGCCTGAAAATAATAATGTATTTATTTTATTAATGATTTACATATTTCTTAAATGTAGACATTTGTTTTTCCTGAGTAATTCAGCTCCTTACCTACATTGAGATTGGCAAAGAAAATAGAAAAATCACAAAAGGTATAAAATGTTGACTCAACCTGTCATAACATCATGTCATTTCAAACCAGCTGCTGAATGGTGGTGGTAAACACGGCTTTGACCTTTCAGTGGGTTCAGAGGAGATGAGAAATGGTGCTCAGTTTCCCAGCCTGGTGTCAGGGCATGAGATGCCCAGTCCTCTGCTATCTGATCTAATTATTTCTATAATTATAACATCTTACATTTGAAAGAGAATTGAGAGGGCCTTTTGTCCAATATTTAATTGTATGTTATAATCCCGTATATCCTTAAATTCTCTGTTGAAACTCTTCTGGGGCAGAGTTTACCATTTACAAGTCAAACATGTTATATGCTTTAATATGGATGAAACAAACTAATGACTGTATGACCAACAAAAACAAACGGGAAGCATTGAACAAATAAGTATTTAATTACGAATACTGTGTTCTTGGGCATGGTATTTAATCTTTTAGAGCCTCAATTTCATTCTCTGTAAAGTTAGAGTAAAGGATTATGAAGATTTACATTCATGTGTGTAAAGTGTTTAGTAAAATACATAGCCCTTCATAAGAGTTAGTCAAAGATGATGATTTCTTTAAATATCTCAAATACCAAATGTTGCTGCTGCTGTGCTTAGTCGCTCAGTCGTGTCCAACTCTTTGTGACCCCATAGACTGTAGCCCGCCAGACTCCTCTGTCCATGGGGATTCTCCAGGCAAGAATACTGGCGTGGGTAGACTATCCCTTCTCCAGGGGAACTTCCAGACCTAGGAATCGAACCAGGGTCTCCTGCACTGTAGGTGGATTCTTTACCATCTGAGCTACCCAGGAAGCCCACCAAATGTTGCTACTCTCAGGAAAATAAAAAACATGCTCATTTTTATTTGTTAGAAGGAAAAAGGAGGTGATGTCATTGAGGCATTTTTCTCCTTTTGTTCTAAAACTTCAGAGAATTCAAATGTTGAAAACTACAACTCATTTATTTCATGACTATTGGTTTTCTGTGGCCAGAACAAATCAGTACAGGAGTGCAGCTACCTCTTGTTTTTAGCAACTTTTCCTGCACCTCCTCCTAATCTGGCAAAGGAAGGCTCTCCTCCATGACTCGGGCATGTCCTGTTCCTCTGTCCTGCTCAGCCACTTGGCTCTGCTGCATGCAGTTTTCCTGTCTGCTTCCCTCAGGCCTTGCACGTCCCCCGTATCCCCGATGGAGTGGCTCTGAGCCACAGCTCTCTCAGACCGTGGCTTCTTCACCCCTTGGTCTGGCTCAGGACAAAAAACCAACCAACAGAACAAACAAATAAAAACACTGAACTGATTTGTAAAACAGAAACAGAGTCACAGATGTGGAAAACAAGCCTGTGGTTACTGGGGGGAAATGGGGGAGAGGGAGGGATAAATTAGAAGGTTGGTATTGACATATAAACACTGCTATATATAAAATAATCAACGAGGCCCTACTACAGCACAGAGAACTATACTCCTTTTCCTATGATAGATGCACACTACTATGTATAAAATAGATGACTAATAAGGGCCTACTGTGTAGCACAGGGAACTATACCCAGCGTTCTATGATGGCCTATGTGGGAAAAGAACCTAAATAAGAATAATGCATATACATGTGTAACTGAATCACTTTGCTGAAACTAACATGGCCTTGTAAATCAACCATACTCCCCCCCCGACCCAAAATTAAAACAAAAACAACAAATCACAAAACAGAGAGTTGCCTGCAGAAGAGACACTGACCTCCCTCAATTTCCACTAGCGTTTTTGGAATGTTCCGTTGATAGCCATGCATTGGCACCTGCAAATATATAGTTATAGTCTTTCTTTTCAATGTCATTTTATCACATTGCTCTATTAGAGTACAGTTTTAGAACTAAATTTCTCTTTTGTCCTCCTCTCTGATATTTCCTTTTATACTTCTTTCTAGACTGGTATAATCTGCTAATACTGATCTCCACTCAGTTAAGTTTACCTTATCTGCTCCAGACCATGTAATCTTATCAAACAGAGATTGAAGGATAAAAAAATCAGTGGAACCACCCCACTACTCCATAGCAGCCTTGGGAAGCCAATGGAATTAATATGTGAAAAAAAGGCAAGAGGTTCATTTGCTGCCTCCTGCTTTTGTAATGTCCCATTTTGGAAATCCAATCCCAATTCACTTTACCTTCTCTGTGATTTAGAGGCTACATTTTAGGGAATGATGCATTTAACACTAAAGAAGAAGTTGGCAGCAGCCAAGTCATTGAAGGATGAGGGTTGTGGGTGGGATATGGCAGGGCTGTTCCTCAAGGTGGCACCAGCCCCTCAAAGCCATTGTCACCCCTTGCAGGAGGTCAGAACTGCTGTGCTGAGCTCTGGAGAGACCGGGGTCTGATTTGAAGGTACCACCGGGTGTCTTTATCCTACCATTAACTGTATAACAAAAAAGAAAACAGCTACTGAGAAAAACAACAAACAAAAACTTCCTACTCCAAATCATTTTTATATGAAATGCTATACCTGGGTATGAATGGGCATGTTTTTTAAAGTTCTGTCTCCATTAACCTGACTACTGTTTCCTCTTATTTTGCAGCAGTGAAGATCGAGCGGAAGTGAACACTCAGGCTGGGCTGAAGTTTTTGGAACGCTGGTGCTAATCACTTGCTAGATTTAACTTTTATCACTCTTTTTTCAGCCTTAGTGTTTTCCTTATGAGCTGCAGTGAAACTAAAAAAGTTCCCTGCGGACATATAACATGGCAGTAGTCACTAACACCCTGCTTAGAAGAGATTTCCCTACCATTTCTCCCACCACTCTTAGAGCCTTGAATGCCTTCCATTAAGCTGACAGCAATACTAACACGCCCCTCTGTTTAGCAGGCAAATAAAAAAGAAACATGGGGAAATAGACGGATGGGCGTGATGATTTTTCAACACCAGTTTTATTTTATGCATACGTAACTGTCTGAATCAGGTTATATTTCCCTACTGCTTAATTATTTTTACACATTAAAAAAAAAAAAGTAGCTTTTTGCAAAGGAGTCCCTGCCTGCTTTCAGGGCTTCACTGGGAAACTCTTGAAGGTGTGAAAGCTGGTATTGACACAAACACGCGCTGTTGTCCTGTTTGGGTTCTGCGCTTCCTGGGACGTGCAGACCGTCAAGTGTAGGTCGTGTTGCTGAGCTGTCCTCCATCACTGTTTCTCTGACTGTCACCACGTGATTCTTGCAGAGGCTGCTTCAGAGTTAGTGTGTACCCATCATCTTGGGAGCAGCCGAGACCGGAGAGCAAACCACCCTGTCGCAGACAGTCCCGGGAGCCGCCCACTCTAGCACACCCAGTGCCCGCCATATTGGCCGTGTTCCCTTTCTTTTCTAGCTGCCACCCCTAGCTTCCAGTCCTCACCTTCTCGAAGTGGCTGCTTTTGTCTTGTCTGCCCAGTTGGGGCAATACACCAATGAAGAATCCACCATGGTTCTGGACATCGAGCCCCTGGTAGCAGAGGACTCGGTAGACACTGCATACCCTCGTGCCCAACTCACATTCTCCTTGGAGCCATTGCGCCCTCAGACCATTTCTCCATCACCCTCATCATCCTGCCCAGGGCAAAGCAAGGAGAGTTGCCACAGAACAGTTGGCCTCCTCATCCTCCATGCACCATTTTGGATGGCTCCATTGTTGTATTGCAGCAATAAAGATGGAGCAGAAGTGAAGAAAAACATCCTGTATTTCCAGTTGGTGCCTGGAAATACAAAGTCCTCATCATCTCCTTCATTAGTGGGTGAGGAGAAGTGGAGCCCTAGTAATGCTTTCTGCTCATTTCTTCTCCCCCAAACACTACTTCTCTACCTGCTAGATTGTGTGAGGCATCGTTTTACATTATTGACATCATCTCTAGTATACACTGTGTTCTGATGATGTGTCCAGCACCACGAATTTGATTTAACCTTCACAATGAGCCTGTGGGGCAGGTAATAGGAGTATTCATATTTTATGTTTGTGAGAAGAGCAATATTTTTATATTTGTGAGAAGAGGCTCCGAAAGGTTAAATCAAGCTAGCAAATGCTAAAGACAGAACTAACACCAGATAATCAGGTTCTAAGACAGCCATTTATTCAATTGTTTGTCCATTCATCTTTGAGAACAAAAGGTTGAGTCGATCACACTCCCTAGTTCATTGCTCTTATAAGTTTGGGCAAGACCCCTCTCCTGTCTACTTGTTCAGACGATTGATTGATTAACTTTTCTAAGGATTTCTATCTTCTCTTTTCCTGCTATAGGTACACATTCTTGTGTTTGATATATATTCTTTACCTATATATGTTTTGAAGATGTGCATTCTTTTTTGCTGCATATATATTTAATAAACATAAATGATATTATAGTTTATATTTTGTTTCTTTTTTTCCCCACTTCACCCCGTGGTCTGTAAGCTCTATTGCTCTGTAAATGCCTCAGCTACCTGAGGTCCTTCTTCACATCTCAGCTACCCACCTGCCCCCTTCACATCTCAGCTACCCACCTGCCCCCTTCACATCTCAGCTACCCACCTGCCCCGGGGTGAGCTCTCAGAGCGCCTCTCTCTACCCCCTACCAGTGTGACGTCTAGTAAGTCCCCTACGTGCGAACCTTCAAGCTGTGAATTTTCAAAGATGTGAATGTGCATCTGGTTCCAGTAAGTAACCAGACCCTGGGCCATCGGCATCAGGTGTGAGCGAAACTGCAGCTTGTCCTGTCTCCTGTTGCTGATGACCCTTCAGCTCCATCTCCCACCTCCTGTCCATCATCTGGTCAGTAACCCTTCTCACCTATTTGCTCGATGCCAGCCGCTGCAGTCCTGAACTATTGTACTTTTCAAGGTACTATACTGTAAGATTAAAAATGTTTTACTTTTTGTTCGTTTTTTTAAAATGTATTTTTGGGTGAAAAGTGTTATAAACCTATTACAGTACTGTACTATACAGCCGACTGTATTAGTTGGGCATCTAGGCTAACTGTTGAACTTATGAACACACAGTACTTATGAATACACTCTCAGAATGGAACTTGTTTATAGGTACGGGACTTACTGTATATGGTTTCTCGTAATCTCCTATGTACCTTTATGAGAATTTCTCTGGAATTGTATATACACACAGGTTAACAATTATTTGATTTTAAGTCTGCATAATCAGATTAGATCTGCTTAATTGGACTACATCCTTCCACATTACTATTCCTTTGAATGTAAGTCCTCATTTTTATTACCACAACAATGTGTTAGGGCTCTTATGTCTCCAACTTCTCTGTACTTGAAGATCTGAACTATGAAAACTCAGGCTTTACCATCATCAAAGGCAGTGCTTAAGACAGGAAGTTTGTTTGAACATGTTGTCCTATCCATGCTAAATTTTCCAATTCTCAGAAACTTCTAGACCTTCTAAATCAGTGCAGTTGTCCCTTAGGTATTTTTTCTTCATATCATTGATGAAAAGACCTTGAACCTGAAGGATTATTTGACTGAGGTCACCAAGGTAGTGATGGATAAACCCAGCACCAGGCCTTTTGCTCTCGCTACTGTGTTATTTCTACCAAAGCGAGCTGCATCTGAGTGCCATTGTCCAATCTGTTCAGTTTCTCAGCAAAGATCAGAGTGCTGAGAGCATAGGCACGGGATGGACAAGTTGATTGTGGGGAGAAGCAGGAAAAGAGCGTGCTTTTCAGATTGGTTGGTGATAGTGTCACTGCCCTGAGCAACTTGGGAGCACAGTGGATGCTTGGAGGGAAGAAGGTAGCAGGGATAGATATGCACTAGGTGTGGAACAGACAGGTACTGAGGCTGTCTTTATTTGGGCTCCCTGGTGAGTAGATTTAAAGACAAGTATTTAGTGTGTGATGACTTTATCTTGGAGGTGATCACAGTTCCGTTCAGTCACTCAGTCATGTCCAACTCTTTGCCACCCCATGAACCACAGCACGCCAGGCCTCCCTGTCCATCACCAACTCCCAGAG
>NW_011494842.1:4287553-4301630 GCF_000754665.1 Bison bison bison | reverse complement strand
GGCTCTTTAGTTCTTCTTCACTTTCTGTTATAAGGGTGGTATCATCTGCATATCTGAGGTTATTGATATTTCTCCCAGCAATCTTGATTCCAGCTTGTGCTTCCTCCAGCCCAGCATTTCTCATGATGTACTCTGCATAAAAGTTAAATAAGCAGGGTGACAATATACAGCCTTGATGTACTCCTTTTCCTATTTGGAACCAGTCTGTTGTTCCATGTCCAGTGATCACAGGCAACCCTGATAAAGGAATGAAGGAGTGAGCTAGAGAAGGAAGGAGCCAGTGAAGAATCATCCTAAGACCAGTGACTTCAATGGGTGACCAGAGCTCATCCTCCTGGCCGTGCATGGGTGGCTTCTAGGACACAAGGTGGAATGTGTTCTCACAGTTAATTGAACTCAGAGTAAATTGCGGCAGTCATTCTAAAGCTGGACTATCAACGTTTACAACCCTGATTTCTTGATAGGGCTTTTTAAAAAATTAATTTTACCCTGGAGTATAGTTAATTTACAGTGTTTCATTAGTTTCAGGTATACAAAAAAGTGGTTCAGTTATACATACACATGTATCTATTCTGTTTTGGGACTTCTCATGGTGTATTTCCAATAAGATTCTATCTTCTTGTAAAATTTCAATTTGGAAAAAATGGGAAGTCCCTTGAATATTGCCTTTTATAGCCTCTGAAGTAACCTACAGGAAGAAAGAGCTCATGGAAACCTTAAATAATAAGGAGAATTCTGAGAATTTTATTTATTAGGGAAGCAGACAATTCTGCAATTAGGTCTAGGAACAAAAATCTTAACTCTACTGCCTTGCATTTTCATACTTGATAAAAACTATCTATTAGAAATGAAATAAACGAGAATAAGAATGAGAAGATCATCTGTTTTGTAAGAAGGAAAGACTGTTTTGCTTAGAGCAAGTCTGGAGGCCTTAGAGTAATCAAATAGTAGTTAGAAATTATTACTGAATTTGTTTAAAATATATATTACATTTTGGGGACTTTCCACATATTCTTGTGGTCTGTTGTAAAGTTATATTTCCCTCATGTTTTAGAACATATTATTCTCAATATATTTGACTAGAAAGACTTTTTGTTTACTATTTTAATGAACAGTTTAATTTTTTCTCATAAAGGTTTTCTAATGGATTTATCTGGAATTATTCAATAATATCCCTTCAGCACCTGAGTCTAGACTTTCCTTAAGTGAACACTCTGAGAATAAATTTTTTAAACATGAAACTATACAACAGTCAGAGGAAGCTTAGTAAATAATGTTAAAAAAAATAACATTTTCCTGAGGGCTACAGATGGTGACTCAGACCCTGAGCAGAATCTCTAAGATGAAAACAGTGAAAAAACCAAAGCAGTAGAAAGAAAGAAATCTCTGTGCAATATTTAGCTGAAGGCATGCTTTGTGGCTGGAGAAGGCAATGGCACCCCACTCCAGTACTCTTGCCTGGAAAATCCCACGGACGGCGGAGCCTGGTAGGCTGCAGTCCATGGGGTCGCTAAGAGTCGGACACGACTGAGTGACTTCACTTTCACTTATCCGTTTCACGCATTGGAGAAGGAAATGGCGGCCCACTCCAGTGTTCTTGCCTAGAGAATCCCAGGGATGGGGGAGCCTGGTGGGCTTCCATCTATGGGGTCGCACAGAGTCGGACACGACTGAAGCGACTTAGCAGCAGCAGCAGCATGCTTTGTGGCAGTACTGATAGGGGCAAAACGTTGGATAACAATGGGGAGCGGACTGAAATCCATGCCGGGTCATGCGCTCCCTCATCACCAGGCTCCCTTCAGACCACAGCTTGACCTTGAACCATATCCTAGGCTCCGATCTGACTTCCCCGAGGGGCTGATCCCTTAACTCTATGGACCCTATTTTTAGAAAATTTGCCATATTCAGCTCTCTGATGCAGCTGTGATTTCAGGCTCCAGGACCAACCTACATAGCAAAGGGAATAGGAGAGATTTGACCTTAGACTTGAGCTATTGTGGTTATGAATTGAATGATAAGCTATGGTGAAGGTGACCTGTGCTTTTTCACTCTGTCTCAGTGGTAGATAATAATATGGGGAGAAACAGCGAAAAGTGCTGTTAATTAAAAATGCACTTGACTTTCTGGAAAAATGCCCAGAAAACTTTTCAGCTTCTTTTGATAGGCTGCATGAGAGGTGGGCTTCCTTTAGAAGACTTAAATGGAGCAGAAGAGTCTCTTTTGTTTTATAAGATAATTTGGGGGGTCTTATTACCAATAAGTCATGTCAGGCCATTTCCTAAGTAGTAAGTGCTTTATCTCTACAATTTATAGGAAACATAAATGGAAATCTGCAGCTGACTGACCAGTCCTTTCAGCTTGTATCCTATTTCCATGTAAGCCTGGAGCCAGAATTTAACTAAGGAAATGTGCTTTGTACACCTGTTAAGGTTCTGCTTTGTTGAACTGCCCTGTGGAGCGAGTTTCAGATATTTCCTATGAAGAGAGTGTCCTTGGCTGTCAGGGCCAGTCCGCACACAGCCTCAGTGAAGGTTTTCCTGGCAGACACTTCCCTGTCAGCTCTCAGGCCCTGGGCTTTCAGGGTGTCACAGCCTGTTAGCACTGCCGCCAGATTCGGGGATGGGAGGGAGGCACGCAAGGGAACAAAAGCAGATGGGGTGTTAAATCGGTCTTCCATTTTAAATGTGGTCACAGTTCTCCAGTTTCTAAGTGTTTTCCAACTAACTGGGTTGGCCAAAAGGTTTATTCAGGTTTTGCTAAAACATCCCAGTACATTCCAGCTCACACACACACACGCACACACTTTCTCTCCCTCACATACGAATATACACACACAAATAGACACACTCCTGTACTTCATTACTAGCAGCTGAGTTATAAGCATTCCTTGGTTTTCATTCTGATGGCTGTAGAATCATCTACACTCCCTTTTGAATATTTCAGTACAGACCAGTGAGTGCCGATAGGATGGTTTGTGTAAGCGTTCTTACAGATCCTAGGTGCAAGGGGCTGAAACAGTTCTTCTCAGCCAGAATGGCAAACTGGATGCCAGTCTTCCCAACCTGCATCCTCTATTCACGAAGAACCCTTTTGTAATCTTGATCTTGAGCTACAGAGTCTAGGTTTGTGTTCAGAATGACTCACACAGAGGTTCAGGTAGCCATAATCAAATGCTTATAGTTTATGTTCAAGAGGAAGCCTGTTACCTCTCCTGCCCTGATGTGTTGCAAATTGGCTCTTTGATATTCCTTTCCTCTGGGCTCTTCTTCCTCCTCCTTGAGGACTGTTCTCTCTGATTGTCTAAATCAACCCAAATTCCCAGTACTCCCCTTATCCCTGGGCAAGTGGGGCTGATGCTCTGGAAACTGAACTTTAAGGGTCGCTGAGATTTGAAATGTTTTTTTTTTTTTAAATGTCTGAACCTCTCTTTAGTTGCCCAAATGAGTCAGAGTCAACAGCACCACCAAAACGAGGCATCCTGGGCTTGGATAAGAAACTTTGCGGGCCCCGCCTAGACCCTGTATCTCCACTTCAGAGGCTCTCAAGCCTCTACATTGTGCTTGAGGCAGCTAGGTCCTCTAAGATGCATAGAGATGCATGCTGGAGGGTTGTCCCATGTCCCAGTTTTAGGAAATTGATCTGGTGAGTGGATTGTCCTGGCTGCCTTACATGTCATTTGTTTCTCAGAATCGTGCAAGATCAGGCTGACTCGAATTGCTTATACTTGAATTGCTTATTGCTTGCATTGCTTATACAGGCAGAGACGCCACAAAACATAGTCTTCCTGCAGTGTTGGTGCCTTTGTGTCCTATGCATCTTTCCTTCCTCCAAATTTCCAAACCACTATTTTTTCCTGCAGGAAAGAAATTCTCTCTTCCCAACATTTTGCTTCTAAAATGGAAACTTATTTGTCCTAATTCCTGGTGCCAGTTGGAGCCCACTGTCATCGATGGTGTAAGATGGGACCTAATTCTTATCCAAGAGATTTAAGAGGAAATCTGCCTTTTAGTAAGAATTTCTTAGCTCTCAGAAAGACACACAATAGGTGAGTGAAGTCAGCAAAAAGGCAGAGTGGTAAAGCCAAAACCTGACCTCTGTGCACTGATGTTGAATTGCAGCTTAAGAGACAGAGTTCTGGGTGAAGTAGGAAAGAATAGCTCTATTCCAGGTGCCAAACAGGGAGTTCAGGAAGCTACTGCTTAAAAGACTTCAACTCCTTGATGGATTTCAGGGATATATTTATAAAGACAGGATGAGGGAAGGGGTTTGTGGGATGTGTGGTCAGCTTGTAAACATCCTTCTGATTGGTTGGTGGTGAGGTAACTGGGAATCAATACCATCAAGCTTCTGATTCCAACCAGTCTGGGATCTAAGTGCTTGTGGGCAGCACACAGTTAGTTCCTCCTACCAGGTGGGGGTTTCAGTATCTGCAAAGCAGCTCATAAGACATGCTCAGAATATTATATATAGTCCTAGAGGAGGAACTAAAGGTCCTAGACTTTGTTCAATGGCTAAAGTAATTATTATTTTGTTTTGCTTGACTGTTTTCCTTTCTTTTTGCATTTTCTCACTTCTGGTTACATTTATTCTTTGATTTAAGTTTTTTCTACAGACAAAAGGCAGGCAGAGGATGTGGGTGAGGGGTGGGAATGCCTTGTAGGCTCCCACTTGGTTACAATAGGAAGTCCCATTCCCTCCTTCCTCCCATGGAGACACTAATTCAATAACAATACAGGGACCAGTTCTTTTTGTGAGAGAATCAGAAGCCAGTTAAGTCAAGCACAGATTCAGGTGCATCAAAGCCAGTAGGAAAATTCATGGTACTGTCTTACAACAATTTTTAGCCCTGGCATGTGGCTATATGGTTGAGAGGAAAACTCTCAACTCCTGAAGAAGGAGAGAAAAGACTGGACCTGTAGCCCACCGTGCTGACTGTTGGGGAACTATCCAAAGAACTTATTTCTTTCTCAACTCATCTTGAGAATGTATGGGAACTGGCATAATCTAGATGCCCAGGTGCTGCTGAGAATGAAACAAGAACTGGGTGGTGTGCTTCTGCTTCACAATCTGCAATCCACGCATTCTAAGTATATCACTCATATAATTACCCATCAATATACAACTATTACCAAAAGTGGGGTCCAGCTGCTCTCTGATCAAAAGCCAAAAAAAGCAAAATTGGTGGAAAGAAAGTTTGCTTTATTTTAGAGGCCAGGAAACAGGGCTACGGGAACAGGGAACTCTTATCCAAAGGCTGAATCCCCCCACTGACAATCATGGGCAAGAACTTTTATAGGTGGAGGGAGTGGGCTACATGCAGAAATGGTACATTAGCTCAAACAATCACCTTGAAATTGATCATGAGATGGTCTAATAAGCATCCTGCTTAAGTAGAGTTGATCTTCAGTTCCAGGGTCAGTATGTTCCCATTTCTTTGAGACCAGCTCTTGGAATTGTGGTGGCTTATGTCATGGACATGTTGGCATAAGTCCTTTTGGAAGTCACCAGTAGCCCTATCATAGAGCCTGTAGACTCCAGGACTGGGTCCTCTTAGGCCAAACAACTAACAGGGAGGGAGCACAGCCCCACCCATCACCTGACTGTTGGATTGAAGATTTGCTGAGCAAGGTCTTGCGCACCAGAACAAGGCCCAGTTTTCTCCACATCCAGTACTTCCCATCAGAAAGCTTGCACAAGCCTTTTATCCTCATTCATCAGAGGGCAGACAGAAGGAGTAAGAACTATAATCTCACAGTCTCCAGAAGGAAAACTACAATCACAGAAAACTAACCAAAAAGATCACATGGGTCACAGCCCTATGTAACTCAATGACGCTATGAGCCAGGTCATGCAGAGCCACCCAAGATAGAAGGGTCATGGTGGAGAGTTCTGACAAAATGTGGTCCACTGGAGAAGAGAATGGAAAACCACTTCAGTACTCTTGCCTGAAGAACCCCATGAACGGTATGAAAAGGCAACAAGATATGACACTGAAAGATGAGCCCCCAGGTTGGTAGGTGTCCAATATCCTACTGAGGAAGAGTAGGGAAATAGCTCCAGAAAGAATGAAGAGGCTGAGCCAAAGTGGAAACAATGCCCAGTTTGTGGATGTGTCTGGTGGTGAAAGTTTGATGCTGTAAAGAACAATATTGCATAGGAACCTGGAATGTTAGGTCCATGAATCAAGGTAAATTGGACATGGTCGAGCAGGAGATGGCAAGAGTGAACACTGACATTTTCAGAATCAGTGAAATAAAATGGGTGTGAATGGGTGAATTTAATTCAGATGACCATTAGATTTACAACTGTGGACAAGAATCCCAAGAAAGAAATGGTATAGGCCTCATTGCCGACAAAAGAGTCACAAATGCAGTACTTGGGTGCAATCTCAAAAAACGACAAAATGATCTTGATTCATTTCCAAGGCAAACCATTCAATAGCACTGTAATCCAAATCTAAGCCCCGACCAATAATGTCAAAGAAAATAAAATGAAGACCTGAGAAAGGATGTCTTTTTCATTAGGGGGAATTAGAATGCAAAAGTAGGAAGTCAAGAGATACCTGGAGTAACAGGCAAGTTTGGCCTTGGAGTACAAAATGAAGCAGGGCAAAAGCTAACAGATTTTTGCCAAGAGAATACACTGGTCATAGCAAACACACTCTTCCAACAACTCAAGAGATGACTCTATGCATGGACATCACCAGATGGTCATAACTGAAATCAGATTGATTATATATCTTTTGCATAGGGAGATGGAGAAACACAATACAGTTAGCAAAAATAAGACCTGAGCTGACTGTGGTTCAGATCATTGACTCTTTATTGCAAAATTCAGGCTTAAATTGAAGAAAGTAGGGAAAACCACTAGACATTTCAGATATGACCTGAATCAAATCCCTTATGATTATACAGTGGAATTGATGAATACATTCAAGGGATTAGATTTGGTAGACAGACTACCTGAAGAATTATGGATGGAAGTTAGTAACACTGTACAGGAAGTAGTGACCAAAACCACCTCCATGAAAAAGAAATACAAGAAGGCAAAGTAGTTGTCTGAGGAGGCCTTAGAAATAGCTGGGAAAAGAAGAGAAGCAAAACGCAAAGGAGGAAGGGAAAGATAAACCCAGATGAATGCAGAGTTCCAGAGAATAGCAAGGACAGGTGAGAAAGCCTTCTTAAATAAAAAAAGCAAAAAAATAGAAGAAAAAAATAGAATGGGAAAGACTAGACATCTCTTTAAGAAAATCAGAGATGCCAAGGGAACATTTCATGCAAAGATGTGCACAATAAAGGACAGGAACAGAAAAGACTTAACAGAAGTGGAAGAGATTAAAAAGAGGTAGCAAAAATACACAGAAGAACTATATTGAAAAGATCATCATGACCTAGATAACCATGATGGTGTAGTCACTCCCTACAGCCAGAAAATCCTGGAGTGTGAAGTCAAGTAAGCCTTAGGAAGCATTACTATGAACAATGTTAGTGGAGGTGATGGAATTCCAGCTGAGTTATTTCAAGTCCCTAAAAGATTTTGCTGTTAAAGTGCTGCACTCAGTATGTCAGCAAATTTGGAAAACTCCTAGTGGCCACAGACTGGGACAGGTCAGCTTTTATTCCAATACCAAAGAAGGTTAATGCCAAAGAATGTTCAAACTAGTGCACAATTGCTCTCATCTCACATGCTAGCAAAGTAATGCTCAAAATCCTTCAAGCTAGGCTCAATAGCATGTGAACTGAGAAATTCCAAATGTGCAAACTGGATTTAGAAAAGGCAGAGGGTTCCTGGGGTCCAACCCCAGAGATCAAATGGCCAACATCCACTGGGTCATAGAAAAAGCAAGGAAATTCCCAGAGGTATATCTTCTGTTTCATGGACTACTCTAAAGCCTTTCACTGTGTGGGTCAAACAAACTTTAGAAAATTCTTAAAGATATGAGAATACCACCTTACCTGTCTCCTGAGAAATCTGTATGTAGGTTAAGAAGCAGCAGTTAAACCAGACATGGAACAACTGACTGGTTCAAAACTGGGAAAGTACATCAAGGATGTATATTGTCACCCTGTTTATTTAACTTTTATGCAGAGCATATCATGTGGAATGCTGGGCTGGATGACTCACAAGCTGGAATCAATTTTACTGGGAGAAATATCAACAACCTCAGATGTGCTGAGGTTATGAAGATGTGCTGTGCTAAGTTGCTTCAACTGTGTCTGACTCTTTGTGACCCTATGGACTATTGCCCTCTAGGCTCCTCTCTCCATGGGGTTTTCCAGGCAAGAATACTGGAATCGGTTGCCATTTCCTTCTCCAGGGGATGTTCCTGACCCAGGGATCAAACCTGCATCTCTTATGTTCTTTACTACTAGTGCCATGGTGGGAAGTCCCATGGCAGAAAAGCAAAGAGGAATGAAAGAGCCTCTTATGAGGGTGAAAGAGAAGAGTAAAAATGCTGGCTTAAAACTTCACATTCATGTGACAGCCAGAGCTGGAAGTCAAAGGGCTGCTATACTCTCAGCTGCAGAGGCTGGCATCCTCCACCAAACTGTGAGCAGGGTCCTAGTTACTAACCACGTTTTCCTGGGATCCTGGACAGTTGACATCTGCCAGAGGATTGCAGCCTGAGATCTGCTACCCAGAGGAGATACACAGTAAACCTGAGACGGTGCTCTCACGGTGCACCCAGGAAACCACAGGCCAGGACCAGGGAGGTGATTAATATACATGGTCACCCTGGGACAGTGCACTTGCCAAGAACATGGTCACCTGAGCTGCTCAGACCTGGGAAGGGCACAAAACACACACTGAACTGAGTATGTGCCCTTGCAGAGTACCCGAGAACCTGAGTGGCTTAGACCTGGGAAGTGCAGGAAACACAAGGCCCGCCTTGGACAGTGCTCCTGCAGAGCACCCTGGAACCTGAGCAGTGTAGACCCAGGAAGCACACGCCACCTTGAGCTGGGACAAACCCAGTGTGGTCCATACACAGTGAACACTCCTGATACACGCCAGTGATGTTTGTTTGCAGTGTCCCTCCCTCCCCACAACACAACTGAACGAGTGAGCCTAAGTAAGTGACCACCTTCACCCCCTGGTGTCAGGACAGAAATTAGACAATGAAGAGACTTGCAAAAAGAGGAAGCCAAAATAAACAAAGAAGAGGGAACTGCTCTGGAAGTGACAGGTGCAACAGATTAAAACCCTGTAGTTAGCATTGGCTAAATATTGGAGGTGGCCTATAGACCTGAGAACAAGTACAAGCTGGAACAAGGAACTATCTGAAACTGAACTGACCCCACACTGTCCTCAACAACTCCAGAGAAATTCCTAGATATATTTTTACCATGATCACTTTTTAATTCTTTTAAAATTTAAGTTCTTTATTACGCCTTTAATTTTCATTTTTATAATCTACTATTACCTTACAAAAAAAGACCCTATTTATTATTTTTGTGATTGATTTTGTTTTGCATTTTTAATTTTTTTTTGAGAATCTAACCTCTACTCTAGATTTTTAATCTTTGCTTTTAGGTATTTGTTATCAATTTTGTACCTTTAAGAATCTAATTTCCAGTATCCATTTTCACTTAGGGGTGTGATTACTGGCTTGATTGCTCTCTCCCCTTTTGAATTTTCCTTTTCTCCTCCAGGTAGCCTCTATCTCCTCCTCCCCTCTTTTCTTCTCTATGCAACTCTGTGAATCTCTCTGGGTGTTCCAGACTGTGGAGAGCACTTAGGAAATTGATTACTAGCTAGATTTCTTTCTCTCCTTTTGACTCCCCCTCTTCTCCTCCTGGTCACCTCTCTTTCCCTCTTCCCTCTTCTCTTCTCCATGTAACTCTGTGAACCTCTCTGGGTGTCCATTACTGTGAATAACTGTTTCACCATTAACCTAGAAGTTTTATCATCTGTGCTGTATAGATGGAGAAGTCCTGAGGCTACTGTAAGAATAAGACTGAAAGTCAGAGGCAGGAGACTTAACTCCAAAACTTGAGAACATCAGAGAACTCCTGATTCCAGGAAACATTAACAGACAAGAGCTCACCCAAAAGCCTCCATGCCTATACTGAAACCAAGCTCCACCCAAGAGCCAACAAGTTTCAGTGCAAGACTAACTCTAATCTGAACCACACTAATTCTCCAGCAAAGCAGGAATACAGCCCTGAGCATTAAAAGACAGGCTGCCCAAAGCCATGCCAAAGCTATAGACACCCCAAAACTCACAACTGGATGCTTCGTTGCACTTCAGAGAGAAGAGATCCAGTTCCACCCACCAGAACACAGATGCAAGCTCCCCTAACCAGGAAACCTTGACAAGCCACCTGTCCAAACCCACCAACAGGCAGCAGGCTCCACAATAAAGAGGGACCATGAACTTACAGCTGACAGAAGGGCACCCCAAACACAGCAATCTAAACAAAATGAAAAGGCAGAGAAATACTCAGCAGATAAAAGAACATGACAAATGCCCACCAAACCAAACAAAAAAAGAGGAGATAGGGAGTCTACCTGAAAAAGAATTCAGAATAATGATAGTACAGATGATCCAAAATCTTGAAAACAAAACACAGTTACAGATAAATACACTAGAGACAAGGATTGAGAAGATGCAAGAAATGTTTAACAAGGACCTAGAAAAAATAAAGAAGAGTCAAT
Source organism: Bison bison bison (assembly GCF_000754665.1). Classification (NCBI taxonomy): domain Eukaryota; kingdom Metazoa; phylum Chordata; class Mammalia; order Artiodactyla; family Bovidae; genus Bison; species Bison bison. The sequence continues at coordinate 4,290,971 of NW_011494842.1, read as the reverse complement.
CAGTAATGAATAATGCAATAAATGAGATCAAAATCACTCTGAGGGAACTGACAGTAGAATAGCTGAGGCAGAAGATTGGATAAGTGAGGTGGAAGATAGAATTGTTGAAATAAATGAAGCAGAGAGGAAAAAAGAAAAAAAGAATTAAAATAAATAATGAAAATCTCAGAGACCACTGGGACAATGTTAAATACTCCAACATTCAAATCGTAGGAGTCCCAGAAGAAGAAGACAGAAAGAAAGGGCATGAGAAAATACTTGAGGAGATAATAGTTTAAAACTTCCCTAAAATGGGGAGGGAAATAGTTACCCAAGTCCAAGAAACCTAGAGAGTCCCAAACAGGATAAACCCAAGGCAAAATACCCCAAGACACATATTAATCAAACTAACAAAGATCAAACACAAACAGCAAATATTAAAAGCAGCAAGGTAAAAGCAACAAATAACACAAAAGGGGAGTCCCATAAGGATAACAGTTGATCTTTCAATAGAAACTCTTCAGGCCAGGAGGGAATAGCAGGACATACTTAAAGTGATGAAAGAGGAAAACCTACAACCCAGATTACTGTACCCAGCAAGGATTTCATTCAGATATGAAGGAGAAATCAAAAGCTTTACAGACAAGCAAAAGCTGAGAGAATTCAGCACCACCAAACAAGCTCTCCAACAAATGCTAAAGGATCTTCTCTAGACAGGAAACCCAGAAAAAGTTTATAAACTTGAACCCAAGCAACAAAGTAAATGGCAACAGGATCATACTTATCAAAAATTACCTTAAATGTAAATGGATTGAATGCCACAACCAAAAGACAAAGACTGGCTGAATGGATACAAAAACAAGACCCCTATATATGCTGTCTACAAGAGACCCACCTCAAACCAAGGATACATACAGACTGAAAATGAAAGGCTGGAAAAAGATATTTCATGCAAATGGAGACTAATACTCATTTCAGATAAAATAGACTTTAAAGAAATACCGTGAAAAGAGACAAAGAAGGACACTACATAATGATCAAAGGATCAATCCAAGAAGAAGATTATCAATTATAAATATATATGCAGCCAACATAGGAGCACCTCAGTATTAAAGGCAAATGCTAACAAGTATGAAAGGGGAAATTAACAGTAACGCAATAATAGTGGGAAACTTTAATACCCCACTCACACCTATGGATAGATCAACCAAATAGAAAATTAGCAAGGAAACATAAACTTTAAAGGATACGATGTACCAGTTAGACCTAATTGATATCTATAGTACATATCTCTCCAAAACAATGAATTTCACCTTTTCTCAAGTGCACACAGAATATTCTCCAGGATAGATTACATCCTGGGCCATAAATCTAGCCTTGGTAAATTCAAAAAACTTGAAATCATTTCAAGCATCTTTTCTAATCAGGACTTCCCTGATGGCTCAGACGGTAAAGCGTCTATGTACAACGTGGGAGACCCAGGTTTGAGACCTGAGTAGGGAAGATCCCCTGGAGAAGGAAATGGCAACCCACTCCAGTACTATTGCCTGGAAAATCCCATGGACAGAGGAGCCTGGTAGGCTACAGTCTATGGGGTCGCAAAGAGTCAGACACGACTGAGAGACTTCACTTTTCCAATCACAATGCAGTAAGATGAGATGTCAACTACAGGAAAAATACTATTCAAAATACAAACACATGGAGGCTAAACAACACGTTTCTGAATAACCAACAAATAATGGAAGAAATCAAAAAGGAAATAAAAATTTATGTACAAACAAATGAAAATGAAATCACGACAACACCAAACCTATGGTATTCAGTAAAAGCAGTCTAAGGGGAATCTTCACAGCAATACAAGCTTACCTCAAGAAACAAGAGAAAAATCAAATAAATAACCTGATTTTACACCTAAAGCAACTAGAAAAAGAAGAAATGAAGAACCCCCACATTAGTAGAAGGAAAGAAATCATAAAAATTAGGAAACTATAGCAAAAATCAACAAAACTAAAAGCTGATTCTTTGAGAAATAAAACAAATGACAAACCATTAGCCAGACCCATCAAGAAACAAAGGAGAAGAAATGAAAATTAGAAATGAAAATGGAGACATCACAACAGACAACACAGAAATACAAAGGATCATAAGAGACTATTATCAGAAACTACATGCCAATAAAATAGACAACTTGGAAGAAATGGACAAATTCTTAGAAAAGTTTAACCTTCCAAAAAAGATGGTAACAATAACCCTGTGTACGAGACAGCAAAAGAGACACTGATGTATAGGTCAGTCTTATGGACTCTGTGGGAGAGGGAGAGGGTGGGGAGATTTGGGAGAAGAGCAGTGAAACATGTATAATATCATGTATGAAACGAGTCGCCAGTCGAGGTTCAATGCACGATACTGGATGCTTGGGGCTGGTGCACTGGGACGACCCAGAGGGAGGGTATGGGGAGGGAGGAGGGAGGAGGGTTCAGGATGGGGAACACAGGTATACCTGTGGTGGATTCATTTTGATATTTGGCAAAACTAATACAATATTGTAAAGTTTAAAAATAAAATAAAATTTAAAAAAACAAAACAAAACAAAACTGAACCAGAAAGAAATATAAAATCTTAAGACACCCATCACAAGCATGGAAATGAAACTGTAATGAAAAATCTGCCAACAAACAAAAGCCCAGGTCCAGATGGCTTCACAAGTGAATTCTAACAAAAATTTAGAAAAGAGTTAACACCTATCCTACTCAAACTCTTCCAGAAAACTGCAGAGGAAGGTAAACTCCCAAACTCATTTTATGAGGCCACCACCACCCTAATATCAAAACCAGACAAAGATGCCCCCCCAAAAGAAAACTATAGGCCAATATCACTGATGAACATAGATGCAAAAATCCTTAACAAAATTCTAGCAAATAGACTCCAAAAACATATTTAACAGATCATACATAATGACCAAATGGGCCATATCCCAGGGATGCAAGGATTCTTCAATATTTGCAAATCAATCAAGGTGATACACCACATTAATGAGTTGAAAGATAAAAACCATATGATTATCTCAATAGATGCAGAGAAAGCCTTTGAAAAATTCAACACCCATTATGATAAAAACTCTCCAGAAAGCAGGAATAGAAGGAACATGCCTCAACATAATAAAAGCCATATATGACAAACCCACAGTAAACATTATCCTCAATGGCAAAAAATTGAAAGCATTTCCCCTAAAGTCAGGAATAAGACAAGCATGCCCACTCTCACCACTACTATTCAACATAGTTTTGGAAGTTTTGGCCACAGCAATCAGAGAAGAAAAAGAAATAAAGGATTCCAGATGCCAAAGAGCGCTCAAACTACCGCACAATTGCACTCATCTCACACGCTAGTAAAGTAATGCTCAAAGTTCTCCAAGCCAGGCTTCAGCAATTCGTGAATC
>NW_011494842.1:4286341-4287453 GCF_000754665.1 Bison bison bison | reverse complement strand
CATGTATTTCTGCTTTATTGACTATGCCAAAGCCTTTGACTGTGTGGATCACAACAAACTGTGGAAAATTCTTCAAGAGATGGGAATACTAGACCACCTGACCTCCCTCTTGAGAAATCTATATGCAGGTCAGGAAGCAACAGTTAGAACTGGACATGGAACAACAGACTGGTTCCAAATAGGAAAAGGAGTATGTCAAGGCTGTATGTTGTCACCATGCTTATTTAACTTCTATGCAGAGTACGTCATGAGAAACGCTGGGCTGGAAGAAGCACAAGCTGGAATCAAGATTGCCAGGAGAAATATCAATAACCTCAGATATGCAGATGACACCATCCTTATGGCAGAAAGTGAAGAGGAAATAAAAAGCCCTTGATGAAAGTGAAAGAGGAGAGTGAAAAAGTTGGCTTAAAGCTCAACATTCAGAAAACGAAGATCATGGCATCCAGTCCCATCACTTTATGAGAAATAGATGGGGAAACAGTGGAAACAGTGTCAGACTTTATTTTTCTGGGCTCCAAAATCACTGCAGATGATGACTGCAGCCAGGAAATTAAAAGATGCTTACTCCTTGGAGGAAAAGTTATGACCAACCTAGATAGCATATTCAAAAGCAGAGACATTACTTTGCCAACAAAGGTCCGTCTAGTCAAGGCTATGGTTTTTCCAGTGGTCATGTATGGATGTGAGAGCTGGACTATAAAGAAAGCTGAGCACTGGAGAATTGATGCTTTTAAACTGTGGTGTTGGAGAAGACTCTTGAGAGTCCCTTGGACTGCATGGTGATCCAACCAGTCCATTCTGAAGGAGATCAGCCCTGGGATTTCTTTGGAAGGAATGATGCTAAAGCTGAAAGTCCAGTACTTTGGCCACCTCATGCGAAGAGTTGACTCATTGGAAAAGACTCTGATGCTGGGAGGGACTGGGGGCAGGAGGAGAAGGGGACGACAGAGGATGAGATGGCTGGATGGCATCACTGACTCGATGGACGTGAGTCTGAGTGAACTCCGGGAGTTGGTGATGGACAGAGAGGCCTGGCATGCTATGATTTATGGGATCGCAAGAGTCGGACATGACTGAGTGACTGAACTGAACTGAACTGAACTGAGATT
>NW_011494842.1:4284460-4286091 GCF_000754665.1 Bison bison bison | reverse complement strand
ATAATAAAGTTGCAGGATATAAAATCAACACACAGAAATCCTTTGCATTCCTATACACTAACTAATGAGAAAACAGAAAGAGAAATTAAGGAAACTATCCCATTCACCATTGATGGAGAAATATACCAGTTCATGAATTGCAAGAATCAATATAGTGAAAATGAGTTTACTACCCAAAGCAATCTATAGATTTAATACAATCTTTATCAAGCTACCAATGGTATTTTTCACAGAACTAGAACAAATAATTTCACAATTTGTATGGAAAAAAAAAAAAAAACCAAAAAACAAAGCAATCTTGAGAAAGAAGAATGGAACTGGAGGAATCAACCTACCTGACTTCAGGCTATACTACAAAGCTACAGTCATCAAGACAGTATGATACTGGCACAAAGACAGAAATATAGATCAATGGAACAAAATAGAAAGCCCAGAGATAAATCCACACTCCTACGGACACCTTATCTTTGACAAAGGAGGCAAAAATATACAATGGAGAAAAGACAATCTCTTTAACAAGTGGTGCTGGGAAAACTGGTCAACCACTTGTAAAATAATGAAACTAGAACACTTTCTAACACCATACACAAAAATAAACTCAAAATGGATTAAAGATCTAAATGTAAGACCAGAAACTGTAAAACTCCTAGAGGAAAACATAGGCAAAACACTCTTTGACATAAATCACAGCAAGATCCTCTATGACCCACCTCCCAGAGTAATGGGAATAAAAGCAAAAGTAAACAAATGGGACTTCATTAAACTTAAAAACTTTTGCACAATGAAGGAAACTATAAGCAAGGTGAAAAGACAGCCTTCAGAATGGGAGAAAATAATAGAAAAGGAAGCCACTGACAAAGAATCAATCTTCAAAATATACAAGCAGCTCAATACCAGAAAAATAAATGACCCAATCAAAAAATGGGCCAAAGAACTAAGCAGACATTTCTCCAAAGAAGACATACAGATAGATGGCTAACAAACACATGAAAAAATGCTCAACATCATTCATTATCAGAGAAATGTAAATTAAAACCACAATGAGGTACCATGTCACACTGGTCAGAATGGCTGCTATCAAAAAGACTACAAACAATAAATGCTGGAGAGAGTGTGGAGAAAAGGGAACTCTTTTACACTGTTGGTGGGAATGCAGACTAGTACAGCCACTATGGAGAACAGTGTGGAGATTCCTTAAAAAACTGGAAATAGAACTGCCCTGTTTATAATATTTAGGATATGGAAGCAACCTAGATGCCCATTGTCAGATGAATGGATAAGAAAGTTGTGGTACATATACACCATGGAATATTATTACTCAGCTATTAAAAAGAACACATTTGAACCCAGTTCTAATGAAGTGGATGAAACTGGAGCCTATTAAACAGTGTGAAGTAAATCAGGAAAAAAAACACCAATACAGCATATTAACACATATATATGGAATTTAGAAAGATGGTAACAATGACCCTATATGCAAGACAGCAAAAGAGACACAGATGTGAAGAACAGACTTTTGGACTCTGTGGGAGAAGGCTAGGGAGAGAGAGAGTATCATTGAAACATGTATATTACCCTATGTGAAATAGGTGAGCAGTCCAAGTTTGATGCATGAAACAGTGTTCTCAAAG
>NW_011494842.1:4280575-4284360 GCF_000754665.1 Bison bison bison | reverse complement strand
TTGAGAGAATGTCATTGAAACATGTATACTATCATATGTGAAACAGATGAGCAGTCCAAGTTTGATGCATGAAACAGTGTTCTCAAAGCTAGTGCACTGGGACAACCTAGAGGGATGGGGTGGGAAGGAGGTGGGAGGGGGGTTCAGGATGGGGGACACGTGTACACCTATGGCTGATTTCATGTCAATGTATGGCAAAACCACCACAATATTATAAAGTAATTAGCCTCCAATTAAAATAAATGAATTAATTAAAAAAAACCAACATTCAAAAAACTAAGATTATGGTATCCATAAAGTGCAAACAGTGACAGATTTTATTTTCTTGGGCTTCAAAAATATATTGTGGATGGTGACTGCAGCTATTAAATTAAAAGAAACTTGCTCCTTGGAAGAAAACCTATGACAAAACTAGACAGCATATTAAAAAGCAGAGATATCACTTTGTCAGCAAAAGTCAGTATAGTCAAAGCTGTGGTTTTCCTGGTAGTCATATACAAATGTGAGTTGAACTGTAAAGAAGGCTGAGCACCAGAGAATTGATGCTTTCATATTGTGGTGCTCAAGAAGAGTCCCTTGGACAGTAAGATCAAACCACTCAATCTTAAAGAAAATCCTGAATATTCATTGGAAAGATTGACGCTGAAGCTCCAATACTTTGACTACCTGATATAATGAGCTGACTCATTGGAAAAGACCTTGATACTGAGAACGAATAAGGGCAGGGAGTGACAGAGGATGAGATGGCTGGATAGCATCACTGACGCCATAGACATGAGTTTGACCAAACTCAGGGAGATAGTGAGGAAAGGGAATCTTGGCATGCTGCAGTCCATGGGGTAGCAAAGAATAGTACATGACTTAGCGGCGACTGAACAACAACAACATCATGGCTATAGTCTGGTTTTTATGTAGTTAACTTTTCCCATTTACTGAAGGTTTCAGTATCTATAAGACAGCTCACAGGATATGGCTCACAGTGTTATCTATAGCCCTTGGGAAGGAACTAAATGTCCTTGACTATACTTAACGACTAAACTTATTTGATCTCCTTTGACTGTTTTCCGTTTTTTCCTGCATTTTCTCAGTTCTCTGATTAAACTTATTCTTTGGCTAAAGGTTGTCTGCAGACAAAGCAGGCAGAGGACATGGGGGAGAGATGATATTGTCATGTTTCATTTTGCTACTCCCCTTGGAAAAAGAGTAGTTCAAATTAAGTGAGCTCTTATTACACGCCAAGCGTTCTTTTTTTTTTTTTTGTACTATGCCATTATTTACTATTGTCGTTTTCATTTTACAGATGAGAAAACTGAGACAGAAAGATGTTAAGTAACATGACTAAGTTCACATTGTTACTAGACCTCCTTGGGGTTTAATATTCTTCACCTAAGGAAAAATTTCTGGCTAACTCAGGTAACAAAAGCAGCTTTCCAAGAAAATGGGTTTGGACTTATCAATTAATTGATTCATTCAATTATTTCATAACTTTTATATTGAACATCTGCTCTGTGCTGTGCTGGGCTGCAGTTATCTCCAGGCTCTCCTGTTAATTGCAGACTTGCAGAAGGATAGGAGGTACCACAGTGTTTGGCTGTAGGATGGGGTGTTGTTTCATTGGGGGATGGATGTGAGACTGAGACAAAGGATGAAGTACTGCCCCCCAAGGCCAAGGAGGGTGGGTGGATTAGCAGAGAGGGCACCTCGGGAGTAAATGTGCTGGGAGTGCAATTGAGGGGGGTGCACTCTAGAGCCCTCGGAAACGTTTCTAAATCTTCCTGGTGTTTAGACCTTAGCTTTTCCATGCAGATCATGTTTAAGGACGAGTGACATTAGAAAAGCGAAATCATATTACTTATCTGTTTTATATACAGTAGCAACTATAAACACTGTAAATGAACTATACTCCAATAAAGATTTTTAAAGTAAAACAAATATTAAAGCAAAAGCAAAACCAAAATAAAGCTAAAACCAAACATTTGCATCCCAAGTGAACCCAGATAAACTGAACTTGCAACAAATGAAAATCTCTCATTATGCCTCTCTGTATCTCATTTAAACGGGATTATATACAGAGTCAATAAATTTGTGGGAGTGGGCTGAAGACTCAGAACCAGACTGAATTGAAATTAAACTATCTTCTGGCTTGCTCAGTGTGGAAACAGAGGGCTGCATTAGTGTCACTGTTAGGGCATTCCTGGTGTCGTGTATCACTATATTATTAGAAGTTTCAAAGTAGTGCTAGTCACAATAGCAAAGACACATAAATAACCTAAATGTCCACCACCAGGTCAATGGATAAAGAAGATGTGGTGTGTATGGGCAATGCAATACTACTCAGCCAGAAAAAAGAATAAAATAGTGACATTTGAAGCAAAGTGGATGGACCTAGAGATTGTCATACTAAGTAAAATGTCAGAGAAAGACAAATACCATATCACTTACATGTGGAATCTAAAGAAGTGATATAAATGAACTTATTTACAAAACAGAAATAGACTCATAAGCTTAGGGAAAAAAAAATTATGGTTACCAAAGGGAAAAGGTGGAGGGGAAGGGGTAAATTAAGAGTTTGGGATTAACAGGTACACACTGCTATATATAAAAAGGAAAAACAACAAGGACCTACTGTACGGCATGAGGAACTACATTCAATATTTTGTAAAAACTTATAATGAAAAGGAATCTGGAAAATATTTATATATACTGTACATGTATATATATGTATTTGTGTACCAAATTATTTTGCTGTAAATCTGAAATATTGTAAATCAAGTATACTTCAGTTAAAAAAAAGTTAAAAAATTTAAAGTAAAAATGTTTCAGAAAAGAGGGGTAACAAGGCTCCACCAAGGGAGGGGTGTGCAAGACTAAATCACTATATGGCCCTCCCCCAACACCTGCCATCCCGTGTTATAGAGGAGATTGTGCATGCATGCGTGCTAAGTTGATTCAGAAGTGTCTGACTCTTGTGACCCTATGGATTGTAGCCCACCAGGCTTCTCTGTCCGTGGGATTTCTCCAGGCAAGAATATTGGAGTGGGTGCCAAGCCATCCTCCAGGGGATCTTCCTGAACCAGGGATCAAATCTGTGTCTCTTAAGACTCTGGCAGTGGCACGCAGATTCTTTACCAGTAGCACCACCTGGGAATCTTCGATCAACTGAAAGCTTCCTTCCAATTGTTTTTCCGCCATTGTGGTAAGTGAACAGTAGCTGAACACAACTATTGCATTAAGGCTGAGGACCTGTGGAGAGTCTAAACTATGCATTTGTTTTTTATTTTACTTTAAAAAATTTATTTTTGGCTGTGCTGGGTCTTCATCGCTGCATGCAGGCTGTCTCTAGCTGCTCCAAGTGAGGGCTAAGCTCCTGTTGCTGACACAAGCTCTAGGGAATGTGGGCTCAGGGGTTGTGGTGCATAGGCTTAACTGCCCTGCAGCATGTGGGGTCTTCCTGGAGCAGTGATGGAACCTGCGTCTCCTGCTTTGACAGACGGATTCTTAACAGCTATGGGAAATCCCTTTAAGCTATGTTCTGATAACTTGCTTTAAACGTGGAGTGGCTGATTTGAGGACCGCACCATCTGACCTCAGGTCCAGGCCCTTCCCCTGCCAGCATGGACTGGTCCTCTATTTGGGGACACACTTAGCCCTGCCTTAGGCTCAGCCCTGCCCCTTCCCAGTGGGCTGGGTAGAAGGTAGGATCAGACTCTAACTGGATGCTTGGTGTGTGTGTGGCTGAGTCACTGGTTCTGTTGGGGCCTGTTTTTTTTTTTTTTTCTATGAAG
>NW_011494842.1:4278005-4279719 GCF_000754665.1 Bison bison bison | reverse complement strand
CACTTTTCACTTTCATGCATTGGAGCAGGAAATGGCAACCCACTCCAGTGTTCTTGCCTGGAGAATCCCAGGGACGGGGGAGCCTGGTGGGCTGCCATCCATGGGCTCACACAGAGTCGGACACAACTGAAGTGACGCAGCAGCAGCAGCAGCAAGTATTGCTGTGAGGATGAAAAGAGAAAATAAGTGAAAAGAAATGATATTGTGCCCTACACAGTAAAGATGAGTCTTCTTGTTCTTTCCTTCAGATCACCAGGAACAAGCAAAAATAAGTGTCTTTAGCCTTTATTTCTCCTTTAGCCTCACTCATTCTCAGCCAATCTCGGCCTTGAGAGTAGCCCAGGTGAAGGAAAGGGTGCACCGTGTATACCTCCTGCGAGGGTGTTTGAGGCTGTGATGCAGAATACTATTCTTTTGTGTCTCCAACACCTATGACATGCACAAGCATGTTTGAGCATCATAGCTATGTTCCCCCCCTTTCTTGGTTAAAGTAAGTTTCCCAACACATACTCTTTTCTCTAGGAACGCCCCAGCTCTTCTATGCACACAGCCATTGCAGGGGCTTTGGTGCACATACAACTGTGACGATGCGCCCAGGTCCGACTCAACTGCACAGAAATGAAACCCCCGTTCAAGAATGTTGCTCAGTCCACATCTAACTGGTCATGATGAGGACATGTTTCAGGCTGGCCTAATACATTTCCTCCCCCATAAATTTGGATTTTGACTTGAGATAATTAATTTTACCTTTCGTGTTAAGACACTGGATGTTAAGCTGTCTCAGAAGCTTTCAGGGTCATTTTCCACAGTGGATACAGGCAAACACAGAAACATAATTTGCAAGGAGAGTCAAAAGAAAGAAAGGCATAGAGGGAAATACAGATGAGAGAGACTTATCTGAATTCCTCTGGCTTTTCAGTCACTGGTCCCATTGATTCCAAAGGGCCACCTGCCTCCCTGCTTACAGAAGTTCTCCATGTACCCTTCCAATAATGTTCTTATTGCTGCTTTCATTCGTTCAAGTTGTATTCTGTTACTTGTAACCAAAAGAACGTTTAACTGATTGATAATGATATTAAAACTCATAGCCTGCTAACCCAGATGGTCACTGCAACACTTAAAGACAAAAGAACTCTTTTCAAAGACTTCATTGTATATATATTTCCTGTAGCATTCTTTACTCTTGATAAGTATGTCCATGTTCTAATAATACTCAGATATAGATTTTCCAATTTATTTTTAGCTTAGCTTAGACTTATTAAGAGGCTTCCCCAATGGCCCAGCAGGTAAAGAATCCACCTGCAATGCAGGAGACATAGGAGATTCAGGTTTGATTCCTGGATTGGGAAGATCCCCTGGAGAAGGAAATAGCAATTTACTCTAGTGTTCTTGTCTGGATAATCCCATAGACAGAAAACTTATTAAAAAGTGTGGTTTGTTAAAGTAAATTGGATCATCTTGAGGGAACTTCCACTAAAGCATGCTGTAAGAAGAGACAGCCTGATTTTAAAGCAGAGGATTCTAGTTAAAGTGTCTGTGTTGAAGTGTGTGCTGTGTTGTGCTTCAGTTCAGTTCAGTTCAGTCACTCATTCGTGTCTGACTCTTTGCCACCCCATGAATCGCAGCACGCCAGGCCTGCCTGTCCATCACCAACTCCCAGAGTTCACCCAGACTCACGTCCATCGAGTCAGTGATGCCATCCAGCCATCTCATC
>NW_011494842.1:4277050-4277792 GCF_000754665.1 Bison bison bison | reverse complement strand
CATCCATACATGACCACTGGAAAAACCATAGCCTTGACTAGAGGGACCTTTTTTGGCAAAGTAATGTCTTTGCTTTTGAATATGCTATCTAGGTTGGTCATAACTTTCCTTCCAAAGTGTAAGCATCTTGTAATTTCATGGCTACAATCACCATCTGCAGTGATTTTGGAGCCCCCAAAAATAAAGTCTGATACTGTTTCCACTGTTTCCCCATCTATTTCCCATGAAGTGATGGGACCAGATGCCATGATCTTAGTTTTCGGAATGCTGAGCTTTAAGCCAACTTTTTCACTCTCCTCTTTCACTTTCATCAAGAAGCTTTTTAGTTCCTCTTCACTTTCTGTCATAAGGGTGGTGTCATCTGCGTATCTGAGGTTATTGATATTTCTCCCAGCAATCTTGATTCCAGCTTGTGCTTCTTCCAGCCCAGCGTTTCTCATGATGTACTCTGCATATAAGTTAAATAAGCAGGGTGACAATATACAGCCTTGATGTACTCCTTTTCCTATTTGGAACCAGTCTGTTGTTCCATGTCCAGTTCTAACTGTTGCTTCCTGACCTGCATATAGATTTCTCAAGAGGCAGGTCAGGTGGTCTGGTATTCCCATCTCTTTCAGAATTTTCTACAGTTTATTGTGATCCAGACAGTCAAAGGCTTTGACATAGTCAATAAAGCAGAAATACATGTTTTTCTGGAACTCTCTTGCTTTTTCGATGATCCAGAGGATGTTGGCAATTTGAT
>NW_011494842.1:4275805-4276743 GCF_000754665.1 Bison bison bison | reverse complement strand
CTTTGGCATTGCTTTTCTTTGGGAGTGGAACCCACTAAAATCACCTCATTGTGTGACAACCACAAACCTTTCATCACACTAGAACACTAGTGTGTATAGTAGAAAGCATATTTCATAGAAATAACAAGAATCCTCATATATGCAGAAAGTAGACAGTATTGTAATAAATATGAATTTTAGACTAAAATGTCTTAATTTGAATTATTATTTTTGACATATAGCAACTGTATGACTTTAGAAAAGTTGTTTAAACTCACTTGTAAAATGGGAACATTTTCAATAATGTTCTAAGAGGCTGTGAAGTAATACATGTAAAACTCTCAACATGTAGTCTGTCTCAGTAATAGTTCAGTGAATGCTATTTATTATTTTGATTATTGCAGCTATGTAGCCTTAGCTAGGTTTAGAAATTCTTGTGTGTCTCATTATCTAGTCAGAATAAATATCTTGCAGTTATTTATAATACTAAAGTCTCACTCCTTTACTCATCTATTTCTGTGTGCTGATTAACATTATTTTTTAATTGTATGCAGAAAAAATGTATACCAAAGACAAGTGATATGAAAATAAATTTCTATCTGTATGACATTAGAGTCTGGGGCAATTGTTGAAGAAGATAAAAGCAGTCAATTAACATCAACAGACAAAATTGAGTACATAGAGTGTATACCACAAGTACAAATAAGAGTATATTTGTTTATATGTACAAAGATCTAGTTTATTTTTCTTAGTAATCCTACTGTGTGGATTACTGGTAAAAGTGGAAGCAAACAGTATCTCAGAGGATATATTTTAACTGAAATTAAAAGAGAAGACACAATATTTGCAGCAACATGGATGCACCTGGAGATTATCATACTAAGTGAAGTAAGTCTGACAGATATCACAAATATCATAAGATATCACTTATAAGCAGAATCTTAAAAAATGATACAAAT
>NW_011494842.1:4273725-4275026 GCF_000754665.1 Bison bison bison | reverse complement strand
AGCTGAAACTCCAATACTCTGGCCACCTAATGTGAAGAGCTGACTCATTTGAAAAGACCCTCATGCTGGGAAAGATTGAGGGCAGGAAGAGAAGGGGACGACAGAGGATGAGATGGTTGGATGGCATCACCAACTCAATGGACATGGATTTGGGTGGACTCTAGGAGTTGGTGATGGACAGGGGGACCTAGCATGCTGCGGTTCATGGGGTTGCAAAGAGTCGGACACAATTGAGTGAATGAACTGAACTGATATTTAAAGCTGAAAACCAACAAGGACCTATTGTATACCACAGGGAACTCTGGGCCTACTGTATACCACAAGGAACCCTGCTCAATATTCTGTAACAACTTAAATGGGAAAAGAATTTGAGAAAAGAATAGATACACATATATGTATAAGTGAATCAGTTTGCTATACACCTGAAACTAACACAACATTGTTAATCAACTATACTTCAATATAAAAAATTATAAGAAGTTCCTGGCTTTCAAAAGAAAATAGAAGAGAAGAGGCAAGTGTTAAAGAGATGGAAGATGGAGCTCCTTAGAATCAGAGAAACATTTGTAACGGGCCTGAAGTCAGATTTGGAGAAATTCTGAATGTCTTTCAACAAATAATATTTGTGTACCTGCCATGTACTATGCCCTCTGTTAGTCATGGAATTTCCAAAGACAAATAAAAATGCTTACTGCTGACAGGAAACATACCCTGGTAGATACATGAATAGATGTGATGTGGGTCAGTTTTTTTCAAATATGAAGCCCACACATTTTCATATCTTCTTGAATGTGTTTCTTTGCAACTTCTCCTCAAGCTGAGCCTCCACACTTTGTATTCCAGGAAAGTAGAAGAGAAGATAATACTTAGAAAAGAGGTCACTGATTGGTTTTAAATTTTAAAGCTGACTTTCTTGGCCTTTGAAGGAAGTCAGTCTCTCCACAATGGATTGTAAGAGAGGAAATGATTTTCTAAATTATTTTTCCTTGTTACTGGATCAAACATGAGTGTGCTTGCCCACATGCAGTAAAGAAAATTTACTCATACCAGTTGTGGTGAAGGAAAGTGCACTGTTTAATTGCAGGCACCAAGCAAGGAATCCAGGGCAGGTAGATGCTCAAAACACCTGAACTCCTGGATAAGTTTCAGCAAAGCATTCTTCCTAGGGCTGGGTGAGGGAGGGCCATCCTAGGGTGTGCAGTCACCATGGATACAATTCTGATTGGTTGACGATGAGGTGACAGGGCCATGTCACAGGTGAGGGGGGCCATCCTAGGGTGCTCAGTCAGTATGGATACAGT
>NW_011494842.1:4265075-4272373 GCF_000754665.1 Bison bison bison | reverse complement strand
ACATTCTGGGTGCTGTGAGTATTTCAAGTGGCTACAGCTCAGTTGGTAAAGAATCTGCCTTCAGTGCAGGAGACCCCAGTTTGATCCCTGGGTTGAGAAGATCCCCTGGAGAAGGACAGGCTACCCACTCCAGTATTCTTGGGCTTCCCTGGTGGCTCAGCTGGTAATGTCCATGGGGTCGCAAAGAGTCAGACGTGACTGAGTGACTTTCTCTCTCACAGGACAGTTTGAAGCACATTTTAGGTTCCCCCAGAAATGGAGTCTAAGACTGAGGTGTCACTATAGAAAGTTACTGGGAAGTGTGTTCAGTTGACAGCACCTGTCAAGGAGAAAGAAGGAGGTGGAGCTGGGCTGCCAGAGAAGCTGGGCTGTGATGCAGTTACAGCAGGGACCTCAGGCTGCCCCATAACAAGTTCTAGAACCAGGATGGCTCTTTAAAATTATCACAGATGTGAAGAAAGGAGAGGGTCCTTGTATTTTCCACTGACCTTGGATAAATGTTGCCTGGGAGTGAAGGAGTCACCTTGGCTGAGGCGGCTTCCTTTGACAGAAGACAATTCCAGAAAAAGTTCTCAGCGGTGAGCTGTCAACTGGCCACCTTTGAGAGTCTCAAAAAAAGAGCCAGGACTTGAAGGGGCTCCACAGCACAGCACAGTACTCACTACAAGGAGTGAATCTGTAAAAGATGCGATTAGAAAGCTGAGAACATACTGGGTGATATAGAGTCTCACAAGTCATATTTACAGGTTTGGGCACTTTTTGTTTTAAGCAACAGGGAGCTGCTGAAGAATTTTAAGCTGAGGTTAAATCAATACGATCATGTTTGTGTTTTAAAAGGATCACCATGGCTGCTGTGTAGAGAATTGATCAGAGAAAATACTGGAGGCAGGGCGCTCTGTGAGGAAGTGGCTACAGTCATCAGAGACAGACGTGATGAGAGTTTGAATTTACTAAGTGGGGGAATAAAGAAAAGTGGGCTGATTAAGGAGATAGAAAGCAAAATTAATCACATCCACTTACGGATGGATGGGCTTCCCTGGTGGCTTGGTGGTAAAGGATCCACCTGCAATGCAGGAGCTGCAGGAGATCCCCTGGAAGATCAGGAAGATCCCCTGGAGGAGGGCACGGCTACTCACTCCAGTATTCTTGCCTGGAGAGTTCCATGGATGCAGGAGCCTGGCTGGCTACTGCCAGGGTTCATAGGGTCACAATGAGAAGGATATGACTGAAGCAGCTTGGCATGCACACACACACTTATGGATGGGTAGAGTGCGAGGATGATGGAGAAAATGGATGAAGTCTAGTTTCTGGTCTGGGAATCTGAACTAAGAAATTTAGTCAAAGACGATGCTTCATAGTTTTCATTTTCTGTTCCATCCTCTACCATGTGGATGACTAGACTTGGTAACACTCCTGTAGTGAGGAGAGACAGTGCAGCCATTGCCAGTTGGTGAGATGTGCGTGGAGGTTATGGCTGCAACCTGGGATGAAGCTGCAGAGAGCCCAGTGTATCTTCTCCTCTTTCTTCCTCTTTCGTAGAAGGAGGGAGACCATATGTGGAGACGGTAGAGCCAGAGGCTCGAAGCAGCTGAGAACCCTGCGTCATGCTGCGGAGGCAGCTGCTCTGGATTGTTGCCCAGACAGGCGAGGACATTGTGTGAGCTGGAAACAGACTTTTCCCGTCATGCTTTAAGATTGGGGATGTTCTTGCAGAATAAGGCTAGTCTGTCCTGAAAAATACTGAAACATAGAAGAATGTGCATGTGTGCGTGTGTTTGGGTGTGTGTGTCTGAGTATGGGGATGTGTGTGTGTTTGGGTGTGTGTTGTTGTGGGGCTGGAGGCAAAAATAGGGTGGAAAAGGCAGAAGATAAATTTAGTTTTACAAATGTTGAGTTTAAGTTTCCTGAGAGGTATTTTTTCTTTTTTATTAATTTTTAAATTGAGTATAATTGCTTTGCAAGGTGTTGGTTTCTGCCATATACCAGTATGAGTCAGCCATAGGTGGGTATACATATGTCCCCTCTCTCTCCTAAACCTCCCTCCCACCCCACCTCTTCCGAACCCTCTAGGTAGGCACAGAGCACCAGATTGAGCTCCCAGCATCATATAGCAAATCCCCACTGGCTATCTATTTTACATATGGTGAGGTACACGTTTCAGTGCTTCTCTCTCAATTCCACCCTCCCTCTCCTTCCCCCACTGTGTCCACAAGTCCATGCTCCATGTCTGCATCGCTGCTGCTGCCATGCAAATAGGTTCGCCAATACCACTCTTCTAGATTCCATGTATTTGTGTTCAGTTCAGTTCAGTTCAGTTCAGTCGCTCAGTCGTGTCCAACTCTTTGCGACCCCATGAATCACAGCACGCCAGGCCTCCCTGTCCATCTCCAACTCCCGGAGTTCACTCAGACTCATGTAGATCTAGTTGGTGATGCCATCCAGCCATCTCATCCTCTGTCGTCCCCTTCTCCTCCTGCCCCCAATCCCTCCCAGCATCAGAGTCTTTTCCAATGAGTCAACTCTTCACATGAGGTGGCCAAAGTATTGGAGTTAGTATATGATATTTGTTTTTCTGTTTCTGACTTACTTCACTCTGTATAATAGGCTCTAGGTTCATCCATCTCAATAGAACTGACTCAAATTCATTCTTTTTTATGGCTGAGTAATTTTTCAATGTTTATATATACATATACACAGTACATACAATTATATACATTCCAATGTATATATGTGCAGTATACTGTATACACTGTATATATATGTATATATACATATATATACCACAACTTCTTTATGTATTCATCTGTTGATGGACATGTAGGTTGCTTCCATGCCCTGGCTATTGTAAGTACTGCTGCAATGAACGTTGAAGTACACGTGTCTTTTAGAATTGTGGTTTTCTCAGGGCATATGCCCAGTAGTGGGGATTAAGGGGTCATATAATAGTTTTATTCCTAATTTTTTTTTCTTAAGAAATCTCCAGACTGTTCTCCGCAGTGGCTGTATCAATTTACATTCCCACGAACAGTGCAGGAGGGTTCCCTTTTCTTTACACCCTTTCCAGCATCTATTGTTTGTAGATTTTTTGATGATGACCATTCTGACTGGTATGAGATGATAACTGATAGTTTTAATTTTCACTTCTCTAATAATAAGTGATGTTTATCATTTTTCATGTGCTTATTAGCCATCTGTATGTATTCTTTGGAGAAATATCTGTTAGGTGTTCTGCCCATTTTTTGATTGGGTTGTTTTTTCTAATATTGAGCTGCATGAGCTTTTTATATATTTTGGAGATTAATCCTTTGTCAGTTGTTTCATTTGCAATTATTTTCTTCCATTCTGAGCATTATCTTTTTGTCTTGTCTTTGGTTTTCTTTGAAATGCAAAAGTTTTTAAGTTGAATTAGATTCTATTTATTTTTGTTTTTATTTCCATTACTGTAGGAAGTGGGTTATGGAGGATCTTGCTGTGATTTATACCAAAGAGTGTTCTGCCTATGTTATACTCTAAGAGTTTTAGAGTCTTGTTTTACATTTAGCTTTTTAGTCTATATTGACTCTATTTTTGTGTTTGGTGTTAGGAAGTGTTCTAATTTCTTTCTTTTATACATAGTTTTCCAGTTTTCCTAGCACCACTTATTGAAAAGACTGTCTTTTCTCCATTGTATATTTTTGCCTCCTTTGTCAAAGATAAGGTGCCTACAGGTGCATGGGTCTATCTCAGGACTTTCTATCTTGTTCCATTGATCTATATTTCTGTCTTTGTGCTGGTACCATACTATCTTGATGATTGTAGCTTTGTAGTATAGTCCGAAATCAGATAAATTGATTCCTCCAGCTCCATTTTTCTTTCTCAAGATTGCTTTAGCCATGCAGAGTCTTTTGTGTTTCTGTTTAAATTGTGAAGTTTTTTGTTCTACTTCTGTGAAAAATGCCACTGGTAACTTGATAGGGATTGTATTGCATCTGTAGATAGCTTTTGGCAGTATAGCTGTTTTCACAATATCGACTCTTCCAATCCAAGAACATGGTGGGTCTCTCCACGTGTTTATTTCACCTCAGTTTCTTTCCTTGGGGTCTTACAGTTTTCTGTATGCAGGTCTTTGTCTCCTTCAGTGGTTTATTCCTGGGTATTTTGTTCTCTTTGTTGTAATGATGAATGGGATTGATTCCTTAATTTCTCTTTCTGATTTTTTTGTTGTTAGTGTATAGGAATGTGAGGCATGTCTATATATTAATTTTGTATCCTATGACTTTACTAAATTCACTGATTAGCTCTAGTAATTTTTGATAGTATCTTTAGCATTTTCTATGTGTAGTATCATGTCATCTACAGTGAGAGGTTTACATCTTCTTTTCCATTCTGGATTCCTTTTCTTTCTTTCTTTTCTCTGATTGCCATGGCTAGGACTTCCAAAACTATATTGAATAACACTATCAAGAGTGAGCATCATTGTTTTATTCCTGATCTTAGAGAAAATGTTTTCAGCTTTTCACTGTTGAGAATAATATTTGCTCTGGGTTTGTCATATATGACCTTTATTATGTTGAGGTAGGTTATTCTATGCCCATTTTATGAAGAGTTTTTATTATAAATGGGTACTGAGTTTTGTCAGGCGAAGGCAATGGCCACCCACTCCAGTACTCTTGCCTGGAAAATCCCACGGACGGAGGAGCCTGGTAGGCTGCAGTCCATGGGGTTGCTGGGAGTTGGGCATGACTGAGCGACTTCACTTTCACTTTTCACTTTCATGCATTTGAGAAGGAAATGGCTACCCACTCCAGTATTCTTGGCCTGGAGCATCCCAGGGACGGGGAGCCTGATGGGCTGTCATCTATGGGGTTGCACAGAGTTGGACACGACTGAAGCGACTTAGCAGCAGCAGCAGAGTTTTGTCAAAAGCTTTTTTTGCACCTAAAGAGATTATCATATTATTTTTATCTTTCAATTTGCTAAAATGGTGTATCATATTGTTTGATTTGCATAAATTAAAGAATGTTTTCATCCCTAGGAAAAGCCCACTTGATCATAGCATATGAACCTTTTAATGTGTTGTTGGGTATTGTTTGCTAAAATTTTGTTGAGAATTTTTGCATTTGTATTCATCAGTGATACTGATCTGCAATTTTCTTTTTTTGTGTGATGTCTTTATAACAGTTAGTGGAGAAGGCAATGGCACCCCACTCCAGTACTCTTGCCTGGAAAATCCCATGGACGGAGGAGCCTGGTGGGCTGCCATCTATGAGGTCGCACAGAGTTGGACACGACTGAGGCGACTTAGCAGTATCACAATTATATGGTATCAAGGTGATGGTGGCCTTATAGAATGAGTTTGGAAGTGTTCTTCCCTGGGCAATTTTTTGAAAGAATTTGAGAAGAATAGATCTTACCTCTTCTCCAAATATTTGATAGAATTCACCTGTAAGCCATCTGGCCCTGGGCTTTTGCTTTAGGGGAAACTTTTTTTTTTTTAATCTTGAACCCCCTCCTGGGAAGAAGGGCCTGGGCCAGAGTCGGGCTTCAAGTGTCCAAGTCTGTGGGCCCGGTGAGGGCGGAAACCGGTCCCCGTCCCTCAACCTGGACGGCCCCGAGCTGACCCCTCCCAACCCCTTATGTACCTGCCTCTCTCTGCTCAGTTAACGCCACCAAGGCCGCCCCAGCCTGTCAGCCCGTCGGTCACTCAGCCAGTCTCTTACCTGGGTCAGTCTGTCCGGCCAGACCTCAGAGCCCTCCTACACAGACTCTGGTCAGCTGATGCAAAAAGTGTTTGTTTTTTTTTCAATATATATATTTATTTTATTTTTTAACTTTACAATATTGTATTGGTTTTGCCATATATCAGCATGAATCCACCACAGGTATACACATGTTCCCCTTCCTGAACCCTCCTCCCTCCTCCCTCCCCTAGGGGAGACTTTTGATCACAGTTTTGATTTCAGTGCTTGTGATTGGTCTGTAATTAACTTCTATTTCTTCCTGGCTCAGTTTTGGAAGGTTGAACTTTTCTATTAATCTGTCCATTTCTTCTAGGCTGTCCATTTTATTGGCATATACTTGTTCATAGTAGTGTTTTATGACCCTTTATATTTCTGCATTGTCTTTTGTAGCCTCTCATTTTTCATTTATAATTTTGTTGATTTGAGTCTTCTCTCTTTTCTCTTGGTAAGTCTAGGTAATGGTTTGTCAATTTTGTTTATCTTCTTAAAGAACCAGCTTTTAGTTTCACTGATCTTTTGCTATTGTTTTCTTCATTTCTTTTTCGCTTATTTCTGCTCAGATCTTTATGATTTCTTTTCTTCTACTAACTTTGGGGATTTCTTTTGTTCATCTATTTCCAGTTGCTTTAGGTGGAAGATTAACTTGTCAATTCAATAATTTTCTTGCTGTCTTCTTTCTTGAGGTAGGATTGTATTGATATAAACTTCCCTCTTAGAACTGCTTTTGCTATATCCCATTGCCTTACAAATAGCTGTGAAAAGAAGAGAAGCAAAAAAACAAAGAGAAACGGAAAGATATACCCATTTGAATGCAGAGTTCCAAAGAATAACAAGGAGAGATAAGAAAGCCTTCCTCAGTGATCAGTGCAAGGAAATAGAGGAAAACAATAGAATGGGAAAGACTAGAGATCTCTTCAAGAAAATTAGAGATACCAAGGGAGCATTTCATGCAAAGATGTGTTCAATAAAGGATAGAAATGGTATAGACCTAACAGAAGCAGAAGATATTAAGAAGAGGTGGCAAGAATACACTGTACAAAAAAGATCTTCACAGCCCAGATAACTGCGACGGTGTGATCACTCACCTAGACCTAGACATCCTGGAATGAGAAGTCAAGTGGGCCTTAGGAAGCATCACTACAAACAAAGCTAGTGGAGGTGATGGAATTCTAGTTGAGTTATTTCAAATCCTAAAAGATGATGCTGTGAAAGTGTTGCACTCAATATGCCAGCAACTTTGGAAAACTCAGCAGTGGCCACAGGACTGGAAAAAGTCAGTTTTCATTCCAATCCCAAAGAAAGGCAATGCCAAAGAATGCTCAAACTACCACACAATTGCACTCATCTCACATGCTGGTAAAGTAATGCTCAAAATTCTCCAAGCCAGGCTTCAGCAATACGTGAACTGTGAACTTCCAGATGTTCAAGCTGGTTTTAGAAAAGGCAGAGGAACCAGAGATCAATTGCCAACATCCATTGGATCATTGAAAAAGAGAGTGTTCCAGAAAAACATCTGCTTTATTAACTATGCCAAAGCCTTTGACTGTGTGGATCACAACAAACTGTGGAAAATTCTTC
>NW_011494842.1:4241738-4264625 GCF_000754665.1 Bison bison bison | reverse complement strand
ATGGCTCAACATTCAGAAAACAAAGATCATGGCATCCAGTCCCATCACTTCATGGCAAAAAGATGGGGGAAACAGTGGAAACAGTGTCAGACTTCATTTTTTTTGGGGGGGGGGGTGCCAAAATCACTGCAGATGGTGACTGCAGCCGTGAAATTAAAAGATGTTTACTCCTTGGAAGAAAAGTTATGACCAACCTAGACAGCATATTAAAAAGCAGAGACAGTACTTTGCCAACAAAGGTCCATCTAGTTAAGGCTATGGTCTTTCCAGTAGTCACGTATGAATGTGAGAGTTGGACTATAAAGAAAGCTGAGTGCCGAAGTATTGATGCTTTTGAACTGTGGTATTAGAGAAAACTTTTGAGAGTCTCTTGGACTTCAAGGAGATCCAATAAGTCCATTCTTAAGGAAATCAGTCCTGAATATTCATTGGAAAGACTGATGTTGAAGCTGAAACTTCAATACTTTGGCCACCTGATATGAAGAGCTGACTCATTTGAAAACACCCTGATGATGTGAAAGATTGAAGATGGGGGGAGAAGGGAATGACAGAGGATGATATGGTTGGATGGCATCACTGACTCAATGGGCATGAGTTTGAGTAAACTCTGGCTGTTGGTGATGGACAGGGAGACCTGGCTTGCTGTGGTCCATGGGGTCTCAGAGTCAGACATGACTGAGTGACTGAATTGAACTGAACTGATAAATTTTGAGTAATCATGTATTCATTGTCATTTGTTTCTAGTTATATTTTGAATGACAAACCTAGAAAGTGTATTAAAAATCAAAGACATCACTTTGCCAACAAAGGTACATAGTCAAGGCCATGGTCTTTCCAGTAGTCATGTATAAGTGTGAGAACTGGACCATAAAGAAGACAGACCACCAAAGAATTGATGCTTTCAAATTATGGTGCTGGAGAAGACTTTTGAGAGTTCCTTGGACAGCAAGGAGATCAAACCAGTCAATCTTAAAGGAAATCAACCCTGAATACTCATCAGAAGGACTGATGCTGAAGCTGAAGCTCCAATACTTTGGCCACTTGTGTGAAGAGCTAATTCACTGGAAAAGACCCTGATGCAGGGAAAGATTGAAGGCAATAGGCAAAGAGGGCAGTGGAGGGTGAGATGGTTGGAAGGCATCACTGATTCAATGGACGTGAACTTGGGCAAACCCTGGGAGATGGTGAGGATAGGGAGGCCTGGCATCCTACAGTCCATGGGGGCACAAAAAGTCAGACACATTTTGGTGACTGAACAACAACAACAATTTTTTGATTTCCTCTTTGATTTCTTCAGTAATCTATTGGCTATTTAAAAGCATTCTGTTTAGTCTCCATGTATTTGTGTGTTTTTCTTTTTTACGGGTTTTTGTTTCCTGTAATTGATATCTAGCCTCATAGCATTATCAGAAAAGGTGCTTGAAAAATTTCAATTTTATTAAATTTACCAAAGCTTGATTTTTGACCCAAGATGTAATCTATCCTGGAGAATGTTCCTTGTGATCTTGAGAAGAAAGTGTAGTTTTCTGCATTTGAGTGAAGATACTAACTAGGTCCATCTGATCTAATGTGTCATTTAAGGCTTGTGTTTCCTTGTTAATTTTCTGTCCTACTGATCCATCCATTGGTGTAAGTGGGGTGTTAAAGTCCTCTACTATTATTGTGCTATTATTGATTTTCCCTTTCATGTCTGTTAGAGTTTGCCATATGTATTGACATGTTCCCATGTTGCTGCATAAATATTTACAGTTGTTATGCCTTCTTGGGTTGATATCTTGATCATTTTGTAGTGTCCTTCCTTTTCTCTTTAAAATCCTTTATTTTAAGATCTGTCTGATATGAGAATCGCTTCTTCAGGTTTCTTTTGATTTCCATGGGATATCTTTTTCCATCCTTTGACTTTCAATCTGTATGCAGGTCTATGTCTGAAGTGGGTTTCTTATAGGTAGCGTATATAGGTCTTGTTTTTGTATCCTTTTAGCCAGTCTGTTTATTTTGGTTGGAGTACTTAATCCATTTACATTTAAAGTAATTATTAATATATATGTTCCTATTGGCATTTTCGTAATTGTTTTGGGTTTGTTTTGGTAGGTCTTTTTCTTCTCTTGTGCTTCTTACCTATAGAAATCCTTTTAGCATTTGTCATGAAGCTGGTTTGATGGTGATGAATTCTCTTAACTTTTGATTCTCTGTAAAGTTTTTCTTTTTATGTCTCCATTAATTTTGAGTGAGATCCTTGCTGGGTAATCTTGGTGGTAGATTTTTCCCTTTCATTGCTTTAACTATATCTCACTGCTCCCTTCTGGTCTGGAGAGTTTCCACTGAAAGATCAGCTTATAAGGTTTCCCTTGTATTTTGCTTGTTGCTTTTAATATTTTTTATTTGTGTTCAATTTCTGTTAGTTTGATTAATATGTGTCTCAGTGTGTTTCTCCTTGGGTTTAACTCATATGAGACTCTGCACTTCTTGGACTTGATTGACTATTTCTTTTTCTACATTAAGAAATTTTTCAACTATAATCTCTTCAAAATTTTTCTGTACTTTTATTGTGTTCTTCTTTTAGGCCACTATAACTCAAATGTAGGTACATTTACTATTGTCCTAGAGGTCTCTGAGACTATCCTTAATTCTTTTTATTCTTTGTTCTTTATTCAACTCTTCAGCAGTTATTTCCACCATTCTACCTTCCACCTCACTTATTCATTGTTCTGCCTCAGTTATTCTGCTATTGAATCTTTCTACAGTATTTTTAATTTCAGTAATTGTGTTCTTTGTCACTGTTTGCTTTCTCTTTATCTCTTGTAGGTCCTTGTTAAGTGTGTTAAATTAGCCTTGCCTTTTCTCTATTCTATTTTCAAATTTTTGGATCATATTTACTATCTTTACTCTGAATTCTTTCTTGGGCAGTTCGCCTCTTTTCTCTTTATTTATTTGGTCTTGTGGGTGTTTACCTTGTTCCTTCATTCACAAAATATTTCTCTATCTTTTCATTCTGTCAAGTTTTTCATGGATGTACATATTCCTTTCCAGTGGTCAGAGATTCCAGCCAGTACTCACCTGATTCTCAGCAAGATCCTCTGCACCTGAAGATGTATTTTTCATGCATCTGTGGAGAGAGATGTACTCCATGCCCACCTATTCCTTCACCACTTTGACTCCTCTTTAAATGAGAGATATCTGAAAGGACGTGTCCAGTGTACAGTTAAAATGTGGTAAGGGATTTGAGGCAAAATCAAGGCTGGGAATATAGATTTTAAAAGACATCATAGCCAATAAGTGAAGCAATGGGAGAAATGAGATTCCTAAATATTCTGATGTTTATATTAAGAGAAGAAACCTAGACAACATATTAAAAAGCAGAGACATTACTTTTTCCACAAAGGTCCATACAGTCAAAGTTGTGGTTTTTCCAGTGGTCATGTGTGGATGTCAGAGTTGGACCATAAAGAAAGTTGAGTGTCAAAGAATTGACACTAAAGTCAAGTAGGTCTTAGGAAGCATCACTATGAACAAAGATAATGGAGGTGATGGAATTCCAGTTGAGCTGTTTCAAATCCTAAAAGATGATGCTGTGAAAGAGCTACACTCAATATGCCAAATTTTGAAAATAGCTTTGTATTTCCAAATTCCAGCAAATTTGGAAAACACAGCAGTGGCCACAGGGCTGGAAAATGTCAGTTTTCATTCCAATCCCAAAGAAAGGCAATGCCAAAGGATGTTCAAACTACTGCACAATTGCATTCATCTTACATGCTAGCAAAGTAATGCTCAAAATTCTCCAAGTTAGACTTCAATAGTACTTGAATTGAGAACTTTCAGATGTTGAAGTTGTATGTAGAAAAGGCAGAGGAACTGGAAATCAAATTGCCAATATCTGTTGGATCGCAGAAAGAAACAAAAGAATTCCAGAAAAATATTTATTTCTACTTCAGTTCAGTTCAGTCGCTCAGTCATGTCTGACTCTTTGCGACCCCATGAATCGCAGCATGCCAGGCCTCCCTGTCCATCACCAACTCCCAGAGTTCACTCAGACTCACGTCCATCGAGTCAGTGATGCTATCCAGCCATAGCCAAAAGGTGGCCAAAGTACTGGACTTTCAGCTTTAGCATCATTCCTTCCAAAGAAATCCCAGGGCTGATCTCCTTCAGAATGGACTGGTTGGATCTCCTTGCAGTCCAAGGGACTCTCAAGAGTCTTCTCCAACACCACAGTTCAAAAGCATCAATTCTTCGGCGCTCAGCCTTCTTCACAGTCCAACTCTCACATCCATACATGACCACAGGAAAAACCATAGCCTTGACTAGACGGACTATAATAAAGTCTTTGATAGTGTGGATCACAACAAACTGTGGGAAATTCTTAAATAGATGGGAATACCAGACCACCTGACCTGCCTCCTGAGAAATCTGTATGCAGGTCAAGAAGCAACGGTTAGAACTGGACATAAAAGGGACTGGTTCCAAATCAGGAAAGGAATATACCAAGGCTGTATATTGTCACTCTGCTTATTTAACTTATATGCAGGTTATGTCATGCAAACTACCAGACTGATGAAGCACAAGCTGGAATCAAGATTGCCAGGAGAAAGATCAGTACTTCAGATATGCAGATGACACCACCCCTATGGCAGAAAACAAATAGGAACTGAAGAGCCTCTTGATGAAATTGAAAGACAGAGTGAAAAAGTTGGCTTAAAAATTCAACATTTAAAAAATTAAGATCATGGCATCTGGTCCATCACTTTATGGCAAATAAATGGGGAAACAATGGAAACTGTGACAGACTGTATTTTCTTGTGCTCCAAAATCACTGCAGAGGGTGACTGCAGCCATGAAATTAATAGATGTTTACTCCTTGGAAGAAAAGCTAAGACAAACCTAGACAGCATATTAAAAAGCAGAGACATTACTTTGCTGACAAAGGTCTGTCTAATCAAAGCTATGGTTTTTCCATTAGTCATGTATGGATGTGAGAGTTGGACTATAAAGAAAGCTGAGTGCCAAAGAATTGATGCTTTTGAACTGTGGTGTTGGAGAAGACTCTTGAGAGTCCCTTGGACTGCAAGGACATCAAACCAGTCAATTCTAGGGGAAATTAGTCCTGAATACTCATTGGAAGGACTGATGATGAAGCTGAAGCTCCAATACTTTGGCCACCTGATGTGAAGAACTGACTCTCGGAAAAGATCCTGATGCTGGGCAAGATTGACAGGAGGAGAAGGAGGGGATGACAGAGGATGGGATTGTTGGATGGAACATCGACTTGATGGATATGAGTTTGAGCAAGCTCTGGAAATTGGTGAAAGACAGGGAAGTACGCTGTTCTGCAGTCCATGGGATCACAGAGTCAGACACAACTGAATAACTGTACTGATCTGAAATATTCTGATCTAATTGAGCATATCATTTTCCAAAATGGTCTCTCTTTTTTTTGTCCTTTAGAGAAGCAATAGAATTCCATAAAACTTTATTCTTTACTTTTAAAATTGCATGTCAATCTCAGTATCATCATATAGTATAAAGCTTTTCAATATGACAATATAGTATACAGCTATTTTCATTTTTAAACTTCTTCAAGATGCTGTAGACATCAGTGTGCCCTGTTTGAATGTTTATTGAAGAACCAACTTCCACCTCAAAGAAGGGCAGGAAAAACAAACAATTGCTACTAGAAATCTGCAACCAGTTTTTACCTAAGTGATGTTCAAACTAGGAGTTATTTTGAAAAATTATGTAAAAGGAACCTTTGTAACAAAAGTACCAGTATATTATTGTGGACAGCTATAGAATAATCTGAATATCATTTAAACACAAAGGTAAGAGAGCTATTTTGTAATGCAAATTTTACAAGATTGAAGTACTTTGTAATGCTGAAGATTTTGTTGTTTTCAGGGATAAAATATAAGAAAGAATCTGATATGAATTCATTGGCTATGATACCGTGCAGAACCCTGTGGGGCTCCTGGGCATTGAAACCTTTCTATGTCCTTAATTTCTTAGTTACAGGAAATATGCTTTATTCAGCCCCTCTGACCTTCCCTGAATTCCAAGGTGCAAGTTCAAACAGTTGCTAATTAGGGAAAAGAGAGGATGCAGAGACAAGGGAGGAGCAATCAAGAAGACAACAGTGCAGCCTTGGAGCAGGTTCCTTGTTCCTCCTCAAATGATGCACACAACAGTATCTTTGAGCTGTTTTGCAGACACTGAAAGCCCCATCAGGTGGAAGAAGTTAACTCTATGCTGGGCACAAGCATGTAGACCCCAGGCTGGTTGGAACCAGAAGGTTGATGATGCTGACGCCCACTTATCCTCACCACCAATCAATCAAAAGAATGTCCACGTGCTGATCATGCCCTCCTCTTTGAACCCTTACTATAAAACCCCTTATTATCCCCTCTTAGTTGGGACACAGCATTTTGACAGCATATTAGCCTGCTGTGGCCCCCTTTGTCTGGCAAAGCAATAAAGCCATTCTTTTCTACTTCACTCAAACTCTGTCTCTAAGATTTCATTCAGTGTTGGGGTGCAGAGGCTGGATATGGTTTCAGATAGTCATTAGGCGCCTAGACTGACTCTGAATCAAGCAGCAAAAATGTGTGGACATGAGATTTGCACCATATTGCAGGAGAGGCAGAAATATAGAAGTGGGTTTGACTTGGCTGATGGTCTACACTGTCAGTGTCCTTCACACAGACAGCCTGCTTGGGAGGAAATATGCTGAACTGGTCTACTTATTGTTGTTTCACTTTGAAACTGATTTGCAGAAGGATCAAGTTATTTCTAAAAAATGCACCAAAATATGAGGGCTTAATATCAAAACCAAAATTTGGTCCTCCTTCACTCCAGACCCCATACTTTCTCTTCTTGAACACAGTATTTTGAATGAAGTCATTTTAGTTGTACAGATGGGGTATTTATATCCCTCGGTATTGTGTAAGGGTGGGGGGCTTCTCAGGTGGCTCTAGTGGTAAATAACCTGCCTGCCGATGCAGGAGATGGGTATCGCAACCCACTCCAGTATTCTTGCCTGGAGACTCCCATAGATGGAAGAGCCTGGCAGGCTATAGTCCATAGGGTTGCAAAGAGTCAGAAATGACTGAAGCAACTTAGGATGCACACTTTGTGTAAGGATTGTGTTCCTCTATCTTTCTTCCTCCTTAGTGTTTTGAAACATCTCAAATAGTCATTTGTCTCCAATCTCCCTTTTGTTTATAATAATGGAAATGCATTCCTTCTCTCTCCTGGTTTTTACTAGAGAAGCTGTTCAAAATGACTCAGTTTTCCCAATCAGCTGTGGTTCCTGCCTAATGCTGGGGAAGTGAAGGACCCACCGCATACATTCCTTTAAAACACACCAAGAGGTGTCTATTTCTGATGAGAAACAAGGAACCTTGTCCTGTCTGGAACCCTCACCCCCACCCCCACCCACCCCCCGTCAATTCACACACAATCATCTCAGCCACTGTTTTATCTCATTCGCCTCATTGTGTTCTGATTGAATATCAACATTTTCAAAGGGGTCACACACTGTCTCTGTGAGTAAATGGGAGGTGAATACCCTGGGGATCTTTGCTCATGAATGAAAACTCTCTTTTATTCTACCAGAAGGAGAAACTCAACTAAGGAAGAAACCCTCAAGAGATTAGAATTTAAGGCTAGACAATTTAAGGTCCGCCTAAGGCATTTTTTCACTCTTGCCTGGAAAGTCCCATGGACGCAGGAGCCTGGTAGGCTGTAGTCTATGGGGTCGCTAAGAGTCGGACACGACTGAGAGACTTCACTTTCACTTTTCACTTTCATGCATTGGAGAAGGAAATGGCAACCCACTCCAGTGTTCTTGCCTGGAGAATCCCAGGGATGGGGGAGCCTGGTGGGCTGCAGTCCATGGGGTCGCACAGAGTCAGACATGACTGAAGCGACTTAGCAGCAGCAGCAGCAAGGTATTTTTTTAAATTCAAAGGTGAATGATAGGAAAAGGAGAAGCAGAGAAAGAGCATGATCTAGAGAGGAAACAAATATATATTAAGTGGCTATTATATATATGATATAGAAGCTTTTTTAAAACTGAAGTATAGTTGATTTACAATGTTGTGTTAATTTCTGCTGTATAGCAAAGTGATTAGTTATACATATGTATATACACATTCTTTCTTTATATTCTTTTCCATTACAGTTTATCATAGGACACTGAATATAGTTCTCTGTGCTGTTATCCATTCTACGTATAATAGTTTGCATCTACTAACCCTGATTCCCAGTTCATCCCTTCCCCATTTCCTTTTCTCTCTCCTTGGCAACTTTGGGTCTGTTTTCTTTATCCTTGAGTCTGTTTCATAGACAGCTTCATTTGTATCATATTTTAGATTCCACGTATAACTGATATCATACGGCATTTGTCTTTCTCTTTCTGACTGACTCCACTTAGTGTGATCATCTCCAGTTGCATCCATGTTGCTGCAAATGGCATTTCACAGAAGCTTTTCCATTCATAAATGTTCAATTCACAGACTCTCATTTTGTGAATGAAATTGTGCTGCAATTAAAAGCACCTACCACCAATAGACACACTTAGATAATTTTCAGTTATTATGTTTTGTGAGTCATAGACAGGAAGTCGACTGTGCATGGGTTAGTCTCTCATTATCATGAACACCCCCATTCTGGTAGATGAGTACAAAATAAGTGCGAAAATGAAAAGACATGATGGGATGAAAAGTAGATACAATGTTTATAAATTAAAAGTGATAAAGAAATGGATGACTATTACAGTAGAGTATGGAGTGACTCATTTTTCAATGAATCCAGAGCACATATTGCAAATCACGAAACACTTGAAGGAAGGCCCTGGGTCTGTACCACTAAAATTAACAGACAAGAGATAAGAAAAAGTGACTGCAGAAATGAAACTGCTTTTGAGTGTGAGATTCCAGCAATTGTTTTTGAGTTTTAACATGTTTCATACCATACCAATGAAATAATCATTTCTTGAGACAAGATCTGCAGATTGTTTACTTTTTGTTGTTGTTCAGTAGCTAAGTCGTGTCCAGGTTGGTTAATTTTATGTTTTTATAAATTTGACTTTCCCAGTGACTCTATTGTGCAGCCAGTGTGAACCCCTGGGTTAGGATGTCAGAAGGGAGGCAATGGGTTTGTAAATAAAAAGGCTTTAAAAAATTGGGTGTGCTGGTTTTATACATTTAGGATGATTGTCTCAAGCTGGTGGAGATTCGACAGACTCAAAGCTTTTTCAAAGTTTCCAAATTAAAACTAGTGACGAGGCAGTAAGTGTTACTGCCATATTCTAGGAAATCCACTTTCGCTTGTGGAGAGATCATTGAGAAAGTGGCCTTATTCACACATTTCATATTAGTGAAACAATCAGGTTTTGAAAAATATTTCTAAATAAGTGCATATCAGCAAAGAGGATAAGATTATGTTTAGTTTTAAGTCATTTTAAGGAAATGCATTAGGACCACAAGCTAAAAGAATAGGTCCCCTTTGGATTTTAAACACACTGGCTTAAGATCAACCTTTTGTAAACTAATCCTTTGCAAGGAAAAGAGCTTCTGCCTGTTTCTAGTACTTTCCCATAGATTATTTTATTTAATCCTCAAAACAACTCTGTAAGATTGGTATTATGTTTCCAATTTTGATATGAGTTAACCAAATCCATAAGAATATAAAACAGCTTGATTCATGTCATGTGGCTGGTAAGGGATTTCAATTGACTCTTGTCTTGAGAAAAAAAAAAAAAAGCTAAGAATCATTCTGATACACAGTGATGTCTCTCATAAAACATATGCCTGAGGAATATTTGGAATTTTCATATAGTTTGTGAAAAATGATTTTAAAATGTTCAGTATAGCCCATGAGGTTCTAAAATGAATTTCCTTACAAACACATTTAGACTATTCAGTATTCATGCCAGTGTCTTGCTCCAGCTCCAGCTGATGATGGGCAAAGCTATTCATATTCATGGTTCTTAGTATATGTTGGTGACTTGCAAATATACACTTAAGCAAAGATGGAAGTTAGTTTCTTATTAGACACCCCTATCTGGACACATCAGAAAAATCAAATAATAGGTTCCAAACTGAGCTAATTTTTGCTCAGAGGTCTTCTTCTGTAGCTGATGCTACTCACTAGTTCTAAGTGTGAGAAATCCGGAACTCACCCTGGGAGGCCCCTATTCCTTTGCCTTCACATCCAATAAGACAGTTTATAAGTATTACTTCCTTCATATCGCTCTTATTTAGCTCTGTTTCAGAACCACCTTTCAAGGCAAGGTTTTCATTAGCCTTGCCAAGACTCCTGCAATAGTTTCCTGGTCCCCAACCTCATCTGATCCCTGCTCTGTTCTGCCAGTGTGGTGATCTAACAGCGAGTGCCATCCCCACCATATCCTTGTCTTGTTGTGAATTTGGACTAGCTTCCCATTCCAAGAATCCACTACAAATGTCAGGTACGGCCATGGTCAACTGAAAGTCTTCCCCAAAGAGGTTTTGGAAGGATCTTGGTATTCACAGAAATTAAGGAAAAGCCGACTGACTGAGGATCGTGGTCCTTCTGGTCAGTTGTGAGGGTGTTAGTATCTGAGTAACTCATGCCAGTGACCCCACTGAATGAGGGGCTCAGTTTGTGTCCCATGAGACCTCTAGGAAGTGGTAGGATGAAGACCTGGGGTGGTCACTTAGACCAGGAGTCCATGGCCTGGAGGAAGAGCAGATACCCAAAGGAAAGTGTGTGATGCTACTTAAAAAATTTTGAGCGTGAGCAAAAATATATAACAACTGACTCACATTCCTTTTCCTTTTTAAAATGAAGTCTATACTTAGTGTGTCCTTGTCGTTTAAGGTACAAAATTATCTGAACCTTATCAGTTTTTCAAATATGTCACCTATTATATTCTGCTTCTCAGTCTAGAATTCCATCTGTTTTACATGGCAAGTATCCTACTTACTCTTTATTATTAAAGTATGATTGATTTAAAATGTGTTAATTTCTGCCCTCGTGGCTCAGA
This sequence comes from Bison bison bison, assembly GCF_000754665.1. Lineage (NCBI taxonomy): Eukaryota > Metazoa > Chordata > Mammalia > Artiodactyla > Bovidae > Bison > Bison bison. Next base: position 4,253,605 of record NW_011494842.1, on the reverse strand, counting down.
GGTTAAAACATCTGTCCGCAATGCAGGAGACCTGGGTTTGATCCCTGGGTTGGGAAGATCCCCTGGAGAAGGAAACGGCAACCCACTCCAGTACTCTTGCCTGGAGAATCCCATGGAGGGAAGAGCCTGGTAGGCTACAGTGCACAGGGTCGTAAAGAGTCGGCCACGAGTGAGCTACTTCACTTTACTTTTCTTCAACTTCTGCTGTACTGCATAGTGATTCAGTTATACACATATATACATTCTTTTTTATATTTTATTACATTATGGTATATCCCAGAATATAGTTTCCTGTGCTACACAGTAGAACTTTGTTGTTTATCCATTCCATATATAACAGTTTGCATCTACTAACCCCAAGTTTCCAATCCATTTTTACAACTCAACTGAAATGTTATTTCCACAGTAATATTTTTCCTAATTCCAGCAGGACAGTTGGCCACTGTGTGTGCTCACTAGACCCTCTGAATGCCCCTGTAATAACTCTAATCAAGGCTCCTTGCAATGCTTTCTTGACAAGCTGGCTTCTCTGGCTAGACTGGGTTATTCTGTAAGAATTAAGATTAAGTTTTATTAATCTATGCCTCCTCCAAATGTGCCTGGATTATGTTGTTGTTGTTTAGTCACTCAGTCATGTCTGACTGTTTGCAACCCCATGGACTGTAGCCCACCAGGCTCCTCTTTCCAGGCAAGAGTACTGGAGTGGGTTGCCATTCCCTTTTCCAGGGGATCACCCAACCCAGGGATCAAACTCAGGTCTCCTGCATTGCAGGTGGAATCTTTAGCCGCATATACATAAATGTCTGGCATATGTATGTATGTATATACGTATGCATACATATATATATCAGAGAAGGCAATGGCACCCCACGCCAGTACTCTTGCCTGGAAAATCCCATGGACGGAGGAGCCTGGTGGGCTACAGTCTATGGGGTCGATAAGAGTTGGATACGACTGAGCGACTTCACTTTCACTTTTCACTTTCATGCACTGGAGAAGGAAATGGCAACCCACTCCCAGTGTTCTTGCCTGGAGAATCCCAGGGATGGGGAGCCTGGTGGGCTGCTGTCTATGGGGTCGCACAGAGTCGGACACGACTGAAGTGACTTAGCAGTACATATATATATATATATATATACACACATATATATATGGAGAGAGAGTAAAACACTCTTATTTTCTTTTCAGGCCCAAATTGGATGCATCCGCTCAGCCCATTAGAGTCTGCTTAAATGATTATTGGTCTAAACCAAATACTCTCTTGAGGCTATCTTCATCCGGAAATGCATGCTACATAAATAGGTGTGGGTATAATTCTATGTTGGAAAATTTTGAAAAAATGGAATGAGATGTTGAAATTGCCATTTCAAAAAAAATTAAAAAAACAAAACAAAATGGAGGAAAAGTAAAACCAAAGTACCTATTTAATTATTGTGAGAGGTGAGAAGGTTTTGAGGCAAACTGCTTCTTGCTTGGACCTGGGCCCAGCATCCAGTTGGGGAGCTATTATATGATCCTCTTTTCCATTTCATGGATCTACTAAGTTTTGACTTTTTTTTTTTCAAGTTTCTTAACCATGTACAATTGCAAGTCTGCACCATAAACTTCCACAGAGGAGTAGCTTTCACTTGAGTGTTTTCACAATTATGTGTGTATGTGTGCTCAGTCACTTCAGTTGTGTCTGACTCTGTGACCCTATCAACTATAGCCAGCCAGGTTCCCAATCCATGGGATTCTGCAGACAAGAATACTGGAGTGGAATCCCATGCCCTCCTCCAGGGGATCTTCCTGAACCAGGGATCGGACCCATGTACATAAACAGACATATATTGGAGTTATAATGTATAAAATCTTGCAGGCCTCCTTAGCAACCTAATCCAAACATAACTACACATTGTAGGCAGAGGTTTTATGTCTCACTGAAAATTTTTATTCTAAAATTTGAGAAAATCCAGTGGAGTAGAAATAAGAAGAATGTAGCCTCAAACTATTGCCGATGGCCCAGTGTGTGAAGACGAGCACATCCCTTTTCCTCAAACCGATCCCCACTCTGACATCCTCACTGGTCCATCCCACCACATCATTAGATCATCCTGGACCTCTCATGCAGGTGAGGGGACCAGGTCCCAGGCCCTCAGAGCTGACTTGGTAATTCTTAACTCACCTCACCGAAGAGCACTTGCTCCTGCAGGACATTTTGGCAGCCTCCATAATTTGAAGAGAGAAATCTCTAATGGTGGAAATTAAGCCAATAAAATAAACTGTTTTAGGCAAGTCCGCCTTCCTGTTCTCTTTCTCTCTCTCTCCCCCTATATTTGCATATTTAAATATATCTAAATCTTCCAATTGTAGTACTACTCCCTTATCCACAGGGCATGCATTTGAAAAGCCCCAGTGAATGCCTGAAATCTTGGCTACTACCAACCGTATATGAATAACACTATGTTTTTTTCCTATACATACATGCCTATGGTAAAGTTTCATTTATAAGTTGGGCACAGTAAGAGAATATCTGAATTACCAGCATCACTACTCTAGTGCTTCAGGTCATGAGCATTAAGTAAGATAAGAGTTCCTTGAACATAAGGGCTGGGATGCCCCAACAGTCAATCTGATGACGGAGATGGCCAATAATTGATGACAGGTGGGTAGCACGCACAGCACGGCACACCAGACAGAGGGATGATTAGTGTATTGGGTGGGATGAAGCCAGACAGTGTGGGCTTTCATTACTCTGTTCAGAACGGTGTGTGATTTTTAAAAGGAGTGAGATAGTGCCATTTGCGGAGATGAGGATGAACCTAGAGACTGTCAAACAGACAAGTAAGTCAAAAAGAGAAAAACAAATATTGTGTAACACCACTTATAGATGTGGAATCTAGAAAAATGATAGAGATGAACTAACTTGCAAAGCAGAAACAGAAACACAGAAGAAGAGAACAAAAATATGGATACCAAGGGGGGAAGAGGGAGTTGGATGCACTGGGAGATTGGGACTGACACATATATGTTATTATGTATAAAATACATAACTAAATGAGAACCTACTGGATAGCAGGGAACTCTCTTCAGTGTTCTGTGGTGACCTAAATGGGAAGGAAATCCAAAAAAGAGGGGCTGTATATATGTATTTCTGATCCACTTTGCTGCACAGCAAGAAGCTAATAAAGCATTATAAAGCAACTAGACTCCAATAAAACTTAACAACTTAAAAAAATTGCTTACTCATGGAATTTTCCACTTAATTTTTTCAAACAGCACTTGATCATGGGGAACTGAAACCACAGAAGGGGAAACTGAATCAGATGATGATTGGATAAGCGTGGCTAAAATTTCTGGTGTCATCAATCTTCACACATCTAGCTAAGATCTAGTGTTAAGAAACATATTTGATTAACTTAATTCTTTCCAAGAAAACATCTAGAGATTCTGATTCTCTTCATTGTTCTTGTGTAATGATGGTAGGAAAAATCACAAGAAGAGGGAACGCAGTGCTTTTCTTTTCGTCTGAAATGAAGCACGTCCAAGGAGAATGGTCATGTAGAAAGAGAGGGTGGCGCGGCAGGCTCTGATCTTCCTGGTTATGCATATCCTACATCCGATTTATTGAAAAGCTACTCCAATATTTATGTATTACTGTTACTGGTTATTATCTCAAAGAAGTCATTTATTGGAAATTCATCTGATCAAGCTTCATGTAAACCCAAATTGCAAGTAAACATGATCGTTTCATTTTCTTTTTCTGACTTGTTCTTGGTTGTTTTAAAATGCTTGTAATGTGTCAATCAAGGTTCACAAACAGCATCATTACTGACAATTTTGGCCAGGTAATTCTTTGTTGTGAGCTCTGTCCTGTGCACTCTAGGAAGCCCTGCAGTATCCCTAGCCACCATTCACTAGATCCTTGTGGTCTGGACAAACAAAACAGTCTATGAGCTAAAAAATAGAGTCTCTGGACATGGCTAAATTTCTGTTGGAGGGTAAAGCCATCCCTTGTTGAAAACTGCTAGTCTAAAGGAATTTATTAGTTGTAGAATTTGTGTCCAATATGTCACTTTCAATATGAATTTTCTTTATAGGAATATTTGAAAGCTTTAGTTAATTTCTAGACCATAAATTGATTGAAGTGAGATAGTATAATTAATAGATACACTTGAACTGCAATATTTAACCATGTGCTGGAAACAAATAAGTTAGGGCACCACTTTCAATCCCTCCCAACCGCAGGGTTCCCACTCCTACCTCAGGGTGAAAGCGATGTGTATGTGGGTATCAGAGATAACCCCTCAAAGAACAAGGAGAGGGACTTATACATACACTCGTTCATGCATTCTTTAAAGACTGCTCCTGGGTTTCAGAGAAGGTGTTTATTCTCAGCTCTCTTGGATTGGGGTGGGGAAGTGCTGGAGAAGGGGAGGATTCTGGTCAGTAAATCATAGTGTTGCAATTTCAGCCAGCTTGTCCTAAGATGGTAAGCTGTGCAGATGGTAATATGTGTAGAGTGCCAGTAGTATCTGCTGCAATCCTACTCATGGACTGAAGTCACTGAAGGAGAAAGGGTTTGAATATGTATGGGCACTAAAAGATAAGTGAAGGACAAAGAGAAATGGTGGCAGATTTAAGCATCATAGGTGGAAGGATTGCTTGGGGACAGGATGACACCTCATCTTCTGAGTCTGAAAAGAAGATGGGAAGGATGGCTACAGATGGACATGGGTTTATGTGTTTGATGACAGGAAGGCATAGGACTGACATTTACCATCTTTGTTTCCTTGGTAACCTCTGAGAGAACATCTTCCCTGGAAAGTGATGATCTCTGAGAAGTTAAGAAATCAATAGCTATGAAGGGAACAAGTTAAAGACATGTGAGCAGCATCTAAAAGCTTAGCTGAGACAAAAATCGGAAAATTTGTGGTGGCACCAAGACTGTGGTGGGTCATCTCCAATAGTACCTAAGAGACATCGTACAAGCATAGAAAACGAAAAGGGTAGGACTCATATATTTTTGAAATAAATGTTTATTGAGTGCCCAATAAGTGTCAAGAACTAAAGGCTGAAGATAAAACAGGCAACAGACAAATTAGACAAAATTCTATGATTTTACAGGGCTTTCTAGTGGATAAATATAGAAAGCAAATAATTGATGAATACAATTATAGTGTATTAGGGTGAGCTGGGGTTGGAATGGGGTGTCATTTTATATAGCAAATGAGGACCAGGACTCTCAGAGAAGGTGTCATTTGAAGAAAGACTTAAAAGAGGTGAGAAATGAAGTCTTGGGGATTCAGGGAAGCATGGTTCAAGGAGAAGAAAGAGCGAGTGCCAGGGTTCTAAGATAGGAGAATGTGCAGCATGGTGAATGAGAGCAAAGTTAGTGTGATGGCTGGACCAATATGAGCCAGGGAAAACTGGTTAAATTGAGGCCAGAGAGATACCAAAACTGGAGGTCCACATTGTATAAGATCTTTGTAGTCTATGGCTTTTAAGTTGGTTTAATGCTAAGAATAAAGAGGAAAGATTATTTGAGAGGACCCGGGAGGAAAATGATTGAGGATATTATAAAAACACATTTTAAATGACCATAGAAAAGGAGAGGAAGTGAGTCCAAGACAATGTCCAAGAAGAAGATGAATTGGGGGCCTGATAAAAAACGGGATGAGAAGCAGGGGAGAATGAAGTTCAGTTCAGTTCAGTTCAGTCACTCAGTCATGCCCAACTCTTTGTGACCCTATGGACTGCAGCACGCCAGGCTTCCCTGTCCATCACCAACTCCCGGAGCTTACTCAAACTGATATTCATCGAGTCAGTGATGCCATCCAACCATCTCATTCTCTGACATCTGCTTCTCAGTGAAAGTGCAGGATTTGAAGGACAAGAGAGTTCTTAGGTGGAGAATATACTTTTGAATGATAATTAACACTTATTTAGCATGAATGCTAATAAGTTGTAAAGAATGTGCATAAGCTGTAAAGAACAATATTGCATAGAAACCTGGAATGTTAGGTCCCTGAATCAATACAAACTGGAAGTAGTCAGACAGGAGATGGCAAGGGTGAACATCGACATTTTAGGAATCAGTGAACTAAAATGGACTGGAACAGGTGAATTTAACTCAGATGACCATTATATCTACTACTGTGGGCAGGAATCCCTTAGAAGAAATGGAGTAGCCATCAGAGTCAACAAAAGAGTCCAAAATGCAGTACTTGGATGCAATCTCAAAACCGACAGAATGATCTCTGTTTGTTTCCAAGCAAACCATTCAATATCACAGAAATCCAAGTCTATGCCCCAACCACTAATGTCGAAGAAGCTGAAGCTGAATGGTTCTATGAAGACCTAGAAGACCTTATAGAATTAACACCCCAAAAAAGATGTCCTTTTTGTTATAGGGGACTGAAATACAAAAGTAGAAAGTCAAGATACACCTGGAGTAACAGGCAAGTTTGGCCTTGGAGTACAAAATGAAGCAGGGCAAAAGGTTATAGAGTTTTGCCAAGAGAACGCACTGGTCATAGAAAAACCCTCTTCCAACAACACAAGAGATGACTCTAACACATGGACATTACCAGAGGGTCAACACTGAAATCAGATTGATTATATTCTTTGCAGCCAAAGATGGAGAAGCTCTATACAGTCAGCAAAAATAAGACTGGAAGCTGACTGTGGCTCAGATCATGAACTCCTTATTGCCAAATTCAGACTTAAATTGAAGAAAGTGGGGGAACCACTAGACCATTCAGGTACCTAAATCAAATCCCTTTTGATTATACAATGGAAGTGAGAAATAGATTTAACGGACTAGATCTGATAGACAGAGTACCTGATGAACTATGGACGGAGGTTTGTCACATTGAACAGGAGACAGGGATCAAGACCATCCCAAGAAAAAGGAATGCAAAAGCTTAAATGGTTGTCTGAGGAGGCGTTACAAATAGCTGAGAAGTGAAAGGCAAAGGAGAAAAGGAAAAGATATACCCATCTGAATGCAGAGTTCCAAAGAATAGCAAGGAGAGATAAGAAAGCCCTTCTAAGCGAACAATGCAAAGAAATAGAGGAAAACAATAGACTGGGAAAGACTAGAGATCTCTTCAAGAAAATTAGAGATACCAAGGGAACATTTCATGCAAAGATGGGCTCAATAAAGGACAGAAATGGTATGGACCTAACAGAAGTAGAATATATTAAGAAGAGGTGACAAGAATACACAGAAGAATTATACAAAGAATATCTTAATGACCCAGATAACCACGATGGTGTGATCATTCACCTAGAGCCAGACATCCTGGAGTGTGAAGTCAAGTGGGTCTTAGGAAGCATCACTATGAGAAAAGCTAGTGGAGGTGATGAAACTCCAGCTGAGCTATTTCAAGTCCTAAAAGATGATGCTGTGAAAGTACTGCTCACAATATGCCAGCAAATTTGGAAAACTCAGCAGTGCCCAGAGGACTGGAAAGGGTCAGTTTTCATTCCAGTCCCAAAGAAAGGCAATGCCAAATAATGTTCAAACTACTGCACAATTGCACTCATTTCACATGCTAGCAAAGTAGTGTGCCAATTTTTCCAAGCAAAGCTTCCATAGTATGTGAACTGAGAACTTCCATATGTTCAAGCTGGTTTTAGAAAAGGCAGAAGAACCAGAGATCAAATTGCCAACATCCACTGGATCATTGAAAAAGCAAGAGAGTTCAAGAAAAGCATCTACTTATGCTTTATTGACTATGCCAAAGCCTTTGGCTGTGTGGATCACAATCAACTGTGGAAAATTCTTCAAGAGATGGGATTACCAGACCATCTGACCTGTCTCCTGAATAATCTATATGCAGGTCAAGAAGCAACAGTTAGAACTGTACATGGAACAACAGACTGGTTCCAAATTGGGAAAGGAGTAGGTCAAGGCTGTATATTGTCACCCTGCTTATTTAACTCATATGCAGAGTACATCATGTGAAATGCTGGATTGGATGAAACACAAGCTGAAATCAAGATTTTTGGGAGAAACATCAATAACCTCAGATATGCAGGTGACACCACCTTTATGGCAAAAAAATGAGGAGGAACTGAAAAGCCTCTTGATGAAAGTGAAAGAAGAGGGTGAAAAAGTTGGCTTAAAACTCAACATTCAGAAAACTAAGATCATGGCATCTGGTCCCATCATCACTTCATGGAAAATAGATGGGGAAACAGTGGAAAGAGTGACAGACTTTATTTTCTTGGGCTCCAAAATCACTGCAGATGGTAATTGCAGCCAGGAAATTAAAAGATGCTTACTCCTTGGAAGGAAAGTTATGACCAACCTAGACAGCATATTAAAAAGCAGTGACATTAGTTTGTCAACAAAAATCTTTCTAGTCAAAGCTATGGTTTTTCCAGTAGTCATGTATGGATGTGAGAGTTGGACTATAAAGAAAAGTGAAAGCGAAAGTGAAGTCGCTCAGTCATGTCTGACTCTTTGCGATCCCATGGACTGTAGCCTACCAGGCTCCTTCCTCCACGGGATTCTCCAGGCAAGAGTACTGGAGTGGGTTGCCATTTCCTTCTCCAGGGGATCTTCCCAACCCAGGGATCGAACCCAGGTCTCCCGCATTCCAGGCAGATGCTTTAACCTCTGAGCCACCAGGGAGGCCCCTAATAAAGAAAGCTGAGCACCAAAGAATTGATGCTTTTGAATTGTGGTGTTGGAGAAGACTCTTGAGAATTCCTTTGACAGCAAGGAGATCAAACTAGTCAATTCTAAACGAAATAAGTCCTGAATATTTATTGGGAGAACTGCTGAAGCTGAAACTCCTATACTTCGGCAACCTGTTATGAAGGACTGACTCATTGGAAAAGACCCTGATGCTGGGAAAGATTGAAGGTGGGAGGAGAAGGGGACGACAGAGGGTGAGATGGTTTGATGGCATCACTGACTCTATGGACATGGGTTTGAGCAGTCTTCGACAGTTGGTGATGGACAGCGAAGGCTGGCATGCTGCAGTCCATGGGGTTGCAGAGTCGGACACAACTGAGTGACTGAACTATTGATGTGCTAAGGACCTTTATGTATTATCTCATTTAAATTTTGCAGCCACCTGATATGGGGATAAATTTTATTATCTAAATGTTGCAGCTGATGAAATTGAAGCATAGAGAGACTAATCCTCTTTCTTAAAGATGTGTTGCTAATCATTGGTGAAACTAGAATTTGATTTCCATAAGTCTTTCTGGCTCCTGTTCTTGACAAGTTCACTGTACAGGGCTAAATGCTGTGGAGGATTCAGGTGTGATGATATGGACTCAGGTCAATGAGAATCGAGGTTAGAGACAATTGAATGGGGCTGGAAATGGCACTTTGCAGTACTTCAGTGACTCAGTGGGTGGCAAGGAATCAGAGGCAGCAGAATTAAGATCGCACAGGTAGGATTATGGATATCGACACCAAGATGATACTAAACTAAAATAACAAAAGATAAAGACTTGCACTAGTTTACAGCCTGAAAAAAAGGTGCCAAAGGAAGGGAAACAATGAAGATAAAATTATGAGTTAAATAATTTACAAAGCAAAGTTGGGGAATACGTTTGATATGTTGGAGTTATGAATTAACTTTGGAGAGAAAGACTCTTATTTTATAGGAAATAACTGAGGACCAGAGAAGCAAATCATGAACCCAAGATCATAAAGCCAATTAAATAGTAGCTCAGGGACAAGGGTCCAGGTTTTCTGATCTTCAGGACAAGTCCTTTCCAGTAGGCAACCCAGACGCTCTTGGTGAATCATTGTCTGCTGGTTATTTGTCTCTAATCCAAAGGAAGATATTATAGTTAATCAGTAAATACAGGATGGCAAAACCCACAGCCTTACAGAAACATGAAAGATATCTTGACCTTTGAGTTTCCTTCACATCTCTTCTCTTCCCCCTCCCCAACAGCTCCTTAGCTCAGATCACTGACTCTTCTTGACTATAAACTGCCTTTCAGATATTGCAGACCCCTGCATTGATGTCAAGCAGAAACTCAGGAAGAGAAAACTAAGGTCACCTTCAGGGAACTTCTAGCTAAATTAGGCTCCACTGAGTTTTGAAATCAAAATGCTTCTGGTAGGTGAATGCTGTATGGATGCGCTATCAAGCCCGTGTGTGACTGGGCATTTGTTATTGATATGACAGAGCCGAGCAGGCAATCTCAGGAGAGTCTGGATTTTAGAGGCAGTGCAAGTAGGTGAGATGAATAATTGTGTTTTTGACTTTTGAATTTCCTACACCTTGCCAGTAGTCATTGCAGCCAAAATTTGGGCCATGTGTATTCCAGAGAGGTTTTTGATTTAAGAATCTAGGTTATTTTGAAGGCAAGCAATATTCAATGTATCATCTACACCTAAGATTTTATGTATTTATTTTTGTGGCAATGGGTGTTTCTCCTGTAATATGAAATATAAAATTTTAACATTGGAGGAATGACAATGGTCTATTACTAACATGCACGTTATCTTTGGCAAGCACTGAAATTCCTGATTAATGTTTAACTACAAGAAATACAGTCAGTTCAACTAAAGGATCAGTTTCAGGATTCAGGCTGAGTTGTCTTGATGATTAGAACTTAGGCTCCAAGGAGTAGCCCCAAGGCCAAGGGGATCCAACATACCAACCAGTGGGAGCCTTGCCGACCTCTGGAGAATGTGGGCCGGATATAAGATCTTAATCCTTGCTTATCTCACCACAGAAATTTGGATGGAGAGACAGTATTTATCACAACGAGAAGTGGACCCAGGAGCTGAGTTCACTAGGAATCACACCATTTCGGAAGGTACTCGATTCAAAAGAGCCGTTTTCGAAGGGCAGTACTGTAGAAGGTTTGGTTGCTGTGCAGACAGAGATGATGGCTGCGTGACTCAGTTCTATGAGGCGGACGCGCTGTGTTACTGTGATAAATTCTGTGAAAGGGAAAATTCTGATTGCTGCCCTGATTACAAGTCATTTTGCCGTGAAGAAAAGGGCTGGCCTTGGTCCCCAGAAGGTAGGATTCGGGAATGTGTTCCAGCATTGCCCTAGTTCATAACATGGTCTAACTGTCTTTCTCTTTCCTTCCTTCCTGCCTCCATCTCTCTTCTTCCATCTTTCCTTCCTTCCCTCCCTACCTCTTTCTCTCTCTCCTTTCTTTCCACCCTTCCTTTCTTAAGTTGAAATGAAAAATGAATACTTTGATCACCAGGTTAAATTTCTTTGGTTTGTTAACATGCTTTGATTCAGATGCCGGCACCTGCCTCAGCCTAGCACCTTCGGCAAAGTCCTGGTGTGACGGCCACGAAGGCTGATTTCCGTTCTGCTTTGAATAGCCACTCACCTTATAAAAAGTTACTTAAAATTCTTTCTTTGTAAAATGTCTTGACAAAAAGCAACCTCTCGTGCTTTTTTGAGTGTAACCTCAGAAAATCACATCAAAGTCACAAGACTGATCCTCTGCAGATGTATGTAACATTTTACTTATTGTCTCATGAGTGGCATTAGAACCTGTGTTACAGCAATGCCATTTAAACCAATGCAGGAGCGTAATAAAGGTGGCCACCCTCCCTGCGTAAGTAATACCAAAGAGATTCTCCCTGTATGTTTTTGTTCATTTTGCCAATCAGGGATTTTAAACTGTGTAAAACAAAACAGTGCTTCATACAGAGTAGTTGTAAAAGTCTAAGACTGAGTGAATAAATATAAATATTGGGTTGGCCAAAAAGTTAATTTGGGTTTTTCTGTTACATTCTATAGAGCAACCTGAATGAATATTTTGGTCAACTCAATAATTCATAAGGAGGACGGTGTTATTTACTCTATTGGTTTAATTATAGTAGAATGACTGTAGGTTCTGAGCAATCAATATATCTAAAGTTTGCAAAAAAC
>NW_011494842.1:4240856-4240975 GCF_000754665.1 Bison bison bison | reverse complement strand
GTACAGTTGCAAATTGTATTAAATTCTCAGAAGGAAACATTTCGGTGCTGTGGGAAAGCCTATCAGAATATAATGTCAACATAGAAAGCAGTATACAGTATTAGTTTGGGGAGTGAGGG
>NW_011494842.1:4236968-4239052 GCF_000754665.1 Bison bison bison | reverse complement strand
AAATAAACAAATGTGACCTAATTAAACTTAAAAGCTTTTGTACAACGAAGGAAACTATAAGCAAAGTGAAAAGACAGCCTTCAGAATGGGAGAAAATAATAGCAAATGAAGCAACTGACAAAGAACTAATCTCAAAAATATATAAGCAACTCCCGAAGCTCAATTCCAGAAAAATAAATGACCCAATCAAAAAATGGGCCAAAGAACTAAACAGACAGTTCTCCAAAGAAGACATACAGATGGCTAACAAACACGTGAAAAGATGCTCAACATAACTCATTATCAGAGAAATGCAAATCAAAACCACAATGAGGTACCATCTCACGCCAGTCAGAATGGCTGCTATCCAAAAGTCTACAAACAGTAAATGCTGGAGAGGGTGTGGAGAAAAGGGAACCCTCTTACACTGTTGGTGGGAATGCCAACTAGTACAGCCACCATGGAGAACAGTGTGGAGATTCCTTAAAAAACTGGAAATAGAACTGCCATATGACCCAGTAATCCCACTGCTGGGCATACACACCGAGGAAACCAGAAGTGAAAGAGACATGTGTACCCCAATGTTCATTGCAGCACTGTTTATAATGTCCCTTTTGTATAAATTGGAAGTTGGACATACAGTTACTTCCAGTCATTGGGGAATTTCAAAGGTCAGATACAGAAAAAAAGTGATAGAGTTTGAAATGCAACCAGACTGGATTTTCTAGACAAAATCTCTAGTGTGGCAGATCTTAAGGAAGAGTCTAGAGAACCATCTGCTGTGAACAGACATAAGCTAATTTGATTATACACAACTTCTATGCTCACACTGGTTAAAAAAAAAAAGGATGTAAATCACTGACATTTGAATTGAATCAGAGTTATTTACCCTTTTACAACCTCCTTAACCACATTACAATGAAGATAAATCACATTCCAAATTCTGCTGTGCATACTGATAATTACAAAAATATACATTGGTACGGAGACCTACACTAGTCTATACACCTGTGTAAGCTTCATGCAATCTCAGGTCCCCATCCTGTTAGATGTTGCCATATTTACCATGCTTGAAAAATTTATTGGCATTTTCCCATATCTGATAATATTGCAGATTATCAGGTTATAATAAATCCTCATACGCAGTGGCTGGACAGATGTTTTGGAGATTAATCCTAGGGTATCAGGTTTAAGCATGAAGTCTTTTGATCTTAAAAGATACAAAAAAACTGGGGAGTATGAGTGAGATATGATTTTTAACTATTTAAACTAATCTATATAAATTGAATATTGTTAAGTAATGAGTTGATTGCTTATATCCATTATGCTGATTAACAAGTCACTAATTTTACCAATGAAAGCCCATGTCTGGCACTCATTATGCTATACTCTAGTGTTCATTAAAAGATGGATAGTGGAACCCCTTGTAGGAGCTGCCCTTGAGTCTGGACTTTCAGGATAAATTATATTGACCACCCATGGGATGCAGACTCCTGATTAAAGCAGGCAGTTGCCTTCCCTGAAGTGATGTTGGGACCAACACAGATAGTAGAACACATTATGATGGAGTATTTTAAAATAAATTATATTATACTGTCATTTTTTCTTTTCTTTCTTTCTTTTTTAACTTTACAATATTGTATTGGTTTTGCCATATATCAAAATGAATCCGCCACAGGTATACATGTGTTCCCCATCCTGAACCCTCCTCCCTCCTCCCTCCCCATACCCTCCCTCTGGGTCATCCCAGTGCACCAGGCCCGAGCTTCCTGTATCGTGCATCGAACCTGGGCTGGCGACTCGTTTCATATATGATATTATACATGTTTCAATGCCATTCTCCCAAATCATCCCACCCTCTCCCTCTCCCAGAGTCCAAAAGACTGTTCTATACATCAGTGTCTCTTTTGCTGTCTTGTACACAGGGTTATTGTTACCATCTTTCTAAATTCCATATATATGCGTTAGTATACTGTATTGGTGTTTTTCTTTTTGGCTTACTTCACTCTGTATAATAGGCTCCAGTTTCATCCATCTCATTAGAACTGATTCAAATGTATTCTTTTTAATGGCTGAGTAATACTCCATTGTGTGTATGTACCACA
>NW_011494842.1:4229534-4233990 GCF_000754665.1 Bison bison bison | reverse complement strand
TGGTTGGATCTCTTTGCAGTCCAGGGGACTCTCAAGAGTCTTCTCCAACACCACAGTTTAAAAGCATCAATTCTTTGGCACTCAGCTTTCTTTATAGTCCAACTCTCACATCCATACATGACCACTGGAAAAACCATAGCTTTGATCAGACAGACCTTTGTTGGCAAAGTAATGTCTCTGCTTTTTAATATGCTGTCTAGGTTGGTCATAACTTTTCTTCCAAGTAGCAAGTGTCTTTTAATTTCATGGCTGCAATCACCATCTGCAGTGATTTTGGAGTCCCCCAAAATAAAGTCTGCCACTGTTTCCATTGCTTACCTATCTATTTGTCATAAAGTAATGGGACCAGATGCCATGATCTTAGTTTTCTGAATGTTTTAAGCCAACTTTTTCACTCTCCTCTTTCATTTTCATCAAGAGGCTCTTTAGTTCTTCTTCACTTTCTGCCATAAGGGTGGTGTCATTTGCATGTCTGAGGTTATGGATATTTCTCTCTGCAATCTTAATTCCAGCTTGTACTTCATCCAGCCCAGCACTCTGCATATATGTTAAATAAGCAGGGTGACAATATACAGCCTTGACGTACTCCTTTCCTGATTTGTTCCATGTCCAGGTCTAACTGTTGCTTCTTGACCTGCATACAGATTTCTGAAGAGGCAGATCAGTTGGTCTGGTATTCCCATCTCTTTCAGAATTTTCCACAGTTTGTTGTGATCCACACAGTCAAAGGCTTTGACATAGTCAATAAAGCAGAAGTAGATGTTTTTCTGGAACTCTCTTGGTTTTTTGATGGTCCAGTGGATGTTGGCAATTTGATCTCTGGTTCCTCTGCCTTTTCTAAATCCAGCTTTAACATCTGGAAGTTCATGGTTCACATACTGTTGAAGCCTGGCTTGGAGAATTTTGAACATTACATTGCTAGTGTGTGAGATGAGTAAAATTGTGTGATAGTTTGAGCATTCTTTGGCATACTACATACATACATATATATGTGTGTGTATGTGAGAAAATGTTTGCTTCTGGGATTTTGGGTGCCCACCTCCCTTCTACCCCTCAGGTTTCAAACACTGTGAGATATATATATGCATATAGGGCTTCCCAGGTGGTGCAGTGGTAAAGAATTCACCTGTAATGCAGGAAACACGAGAGACATGGGTTTGATCCCTGGGTTGGGGAGAGTCCCTGGTGTAGGAAATGGCAACCCACTCTAGTATTCTTACCTCAAAGATTCCATGGACAGAGGAGCCTGGCAGGCTACAGTCCATGGGGTCCCAGTCAGACATGACTGAGCCACTGAGCACACACACACACACACACACACACACATGTACATATACATACATATTGAATCATTTGCTGTTTAGCAGAAATTAACATAACACTGTAAATCAACTATACTCCAGTAAAATAAATTTTAAAAATCAGCTTCCCCCCCCACTTTCATCCACCCTTTAGAACTAGTCAGTGGAGTACTTTCCTTGACTTTGAATGACACTTGAATTGTTGCTTGAATTTTTACTGTTGCTTGCCTAGGTAATGAAAAGTTCTAGGATCTTTCTAAATTGCAAACATAGAAATTTATTTACAAAAAGTGTTTAATCCTGGGTAGTAATTAAAACTCTGAACTTAATTTAAAGTTGAGTCATTTTCCTCCCCTGTGGGCCACTAAAGAAGTGTTTTCCTTCTCTCTTCCTGTGATGGTGGAATACACGGAAAAGGGATGGATAGATGCAAATACAAGGATATTCGAAATTCATTAAGCAAAACGTTGAACTGTGAGAACACGGTGCTTGCTGAAAAAAGCAGCTGTAAATGTTCCCTGAGAAACAACTTTTTGAAAAATTGGAAGGTAGCTAACCTGAAATTGGCTTTTGTGACATTATGGCTTGTAGTTAAACCAGGACTCTTGAAATGATTTTTAAATATGTAGATTTACTCCTATTACTATATACAGTAAAAAGTTAGAATTCCTAGAGGGGTGGGATGGGGTGAGAGGTGGGAGGGAGCTTCTAGAGGGAAGGAACATAGGTATACCTCTGGCTGATTCATGTTGATGTATGACATAAACCAACACAATATTGTAAAGCAATTATCCTCCAATTAAAAATAAATATATTTTTTTAAAAAGTTAGAATTCATTTTATTTAACTAGGGGCCATTGATGTGATCTCTCAATGTTACGTTTCCATCAAAAAAGTTTTCATGTGACACAGGAGTGAATTATGTTACTTTTGCTAATTCAGTAATTTGTGTAAGTTATATTTACAAAGAGATTTAGTTTCTAGCTAGTGCACTATTTTACCATATCTTTCTGATTGGTTTTCATGCAATAATAATTCACCATTGATCTCTTTGGAGTAGTTTCTATAATCTGGTAAAACAGCAAAAAGTTGCAGTTAATGTGACTTCACTGGTGGCTCAGACCATAAGAACCTTCCTGCAATGTGGAAGACCCAGGTTCAATCCTTGGACTAGGAAGATCCCCTGAAGAAGGGAATGGCTACCCACTCCAGTATTCTTGCCTGGAGAAATCCATGGACAGAATAGCCTGGAGTGCTGCAGTCCATGGGGACGCAAAGAGTTGGACAGAACTGACCAACTAACACTTTCCCTTTTTGGTTAATAGTTGAGGAACGTTTAGATTTGGAACACAAAGGGCTGCAATCTTATAAACTTTCCTCTGGATTCACATCCTGGAGAAAAAATAGAGTTTCTCTTTGTAAGGTGAATTCGCTGAAACAGCTTCATATTTTGGTCCAAAACCTTGTTCCTTCCTCTAATCATATGCAACTATTTATATCCACATGAGACTTGATTAGATTTTAAGACGAGAAATGCTATTAATTATTTCAAACACTATTTTACTGCTTACCTATTTCTTTAAACACATTAATTATTTTTTGAGTGTGTTTAGTGATTAATACCTCAGTAATCTAGTTTTTAATGCTTTACAAATCCTCTCAGTTGGGACAAATACACAGTGCAAGGACAGAAGCTCATGGAACAAATCCAGAAAAATTGGATAAATCAGATCAGATCAGATCAGTCGCTCAGTCATGTCCGACTCCTTGCAACCCCATGAATCACAGCACTCCAGGCCTCCCTGTCCATCACCAACTCCCTGAGTTCACTCAGACTCACGTCCATCGAGTCAGTGATGCCATCCAGCCATCTCATCCTCTGTCGTCCCCTTCTCCTCCTGCCCTCAATCCCTCCCAGCATCAGGGTCTTTTCCAATGAGTCAACTCTTCGCATGAGGTGGCCAAACACTGACAAAAACCCCATGTAGATTTCTGTCTGACTGGCACCAAATATTTTTGCATATTTGAGAACACTAAACACAATTTTAGAGTACTTGTTATGTGAATGCATTTTATTAATCAATTTAGAATTTTGATTTGTTTACATGTTGGGTTGACAGGTTGCCACAGAGATGGTCAACATTATGAAGAAGGATCAGTAATTAAAGAAAACTGCAATTCCTGGTAATGAATTTAAGTGGCCCAGAACTGAATTCTGCTGTGTATGTTTTCTTCAAGTAAAAGGAATATCTGTGAAACAAAACATATGTTTAAATACAGATACACAGAATCATAAGATAGCACATATCAGTAGTCTTTATGAACATATTTAATTTTAATAGATGTGCCAAATCTACACATGAATATTTCTTTTAATGTTTGAGTTTGATGTTAGTGACAGTCCATTAAGCATATCTATTAATTACAAACATTCTGATATACTATAGACAAATCAAATCGTGTTTCCTTGAGCACAGTAACTAAATATATTATAATCAGACTGCCTTAAAATGATTATCCTGCAGAGAATTTCCAATTACACATACTGAATCTGCTGTCTTCATTGTTGTCTATTTTCAAACTTCAATGACTGAGTGGTCATTTCATTCATTAACTGCCTGGAGTAGAAGATATTGCGTTGTAGCGTAATGAATGAATGTGTTGTGATTTGTTTTTGTCAAGAATTAAATAGTCATTAATCAAAACATTAACATTAATCAAAAATATATTTTATGCCTTAACAAGGTGCAACTCTGGGTACTAATTTTGTAAATGTACTCCTAAAAGGCCCAGTCACTTTCATAATGCTTGTATTTTTACAGCACGTGCTCAGGACAGCAGTGGAAATGTTCCCAGCATGTATGCCTTGTCCAACCAGGATTAATTGAACATGTCAATAAAGGAGACTATGGGTGAGAAAAATTTTGCTTTCTGGGATTTTTGGTGCCCACCTCCCTGTTACCCCTCATGTTTCAAACAATGTAATTCCTACCACTTACCTGCAAAAAAAGATCATTCTTAAAAAAAAAAAAAAAAGAGTGTGAGAGAAATGGAGAGGGAGATAGAAAGACATGTGAAATTGGAATACACAGAGGTAAACTTCAAATAACTAAAAATTAAAATGTACAAAGGAGAAATATGGAGCATGGTCTTAA
>NW_011494842.1:4213627-4229434 GCF_000754665.1 Bison bison bison | reverse complement strand
ATGGTCTTAAATTATTCAGGAAGGAGCACTGTCATGGTATGAGTGAGGGGTGTAGGAGGAAATTTAGTTTAAATAAGTAGTCAGACAGAATCAGGAAGTAGCAAACTGATTCGTTCATGTTTATTTTCTTTCCTTCCACATTTGTCCTGACCTAGCCAATCACACTTTCACTTTTCACTTTCATGCATTGGAGAAGGAAATGGCAACCCACTCCAGTGTTCTAGCCTGGAGAATCTCAGGGACGGGGGAGCCTGGTGGGCTGCCGTCTATGGGGTCGCACAGAGTTGGACACGACTAAAGCGACTTAGTAGCAGCAGCAGCCAATCACAAGCTCAAGCTATCCTGTGCAGAATCTTACCTTCAGAGAGTATTATTTTACCTTGAGGATTCCCCAAAAGACCAGTCCATCTAGACAGTTTCACTGAGATGACTGATATCTAGACAATTTCACTCATAGTTGAGTCAAAAGGTCAGGCCATTTTACTTTGCTAATAAACAAAAACTTGGGCTGATTGACACTTAAAATAACTGTTTGATGCTCTGATAGATTAGCAAAGTCACTTTGCCACTTCATAGAAGGAATAAGGAGAAGATGCCAACACTGGGTTTTTTTACAGAACTGAAAGGAAGAGGGATGGTGGGATGGTTTCTGCCTCAGGATTTCTCTACCCTTGATAACATTTTCCACCTTCAGGAAAAGATTTCACTTGAAAAGATCTATTGTCTAGCAACTATAAAAGTGAAGTCATCCTCAAATGAATTTTTAAAAAGTAAAAATATCATTTCTCTCCACACTTAAGCTGTATGTTTCCCAGCACAATGGAGCACGAATTTTCAACGTACCCTGAGTATTTTCTTGGAAGACGTGAAAGCCAGAAGTCACATTTGTTGATGTTAATATTCTCAAACCATTTTAAACTCCTCTGTGTGTGTGTTTCACCAATATTTTAGGTGATAATATGATGACATTTTAAGTATTTCTAGGGAAAATCAATTCTTTTCCGTGGCTAAGTGATATTTAAATTATTAAAAGAACATGAGAATATGTGTCATCATGAGAGATTATCTGAATCAGGTTCCTAAAAGGATTCAAATGCTTGACCTAGCAAGCACACACTTTCAGGAAGCCAAGATAAGCAGCCAACCTTTCTGCTGTCACAGAACCCAAGAGAAACCACCGCTTAAAGCAATGTGGAGAGAAAGTCATGTAAGAGTCTAGATCTGTTGGGAATGCTGTCTCCCTTGGAAGGAAGCATTTTCCCATCATTCATTTACTGTTGAGAGTACTCTAGGACCATATCAGAGGCATGGGCTTTACCTTTTAGTAGCAAACATAGATGACTCAAAAAAAAAAAAAAAAAAAAAGGCGAAATAAAATTGCAGGGAAAGAAAATATACACAGACAAAAGGGAAAAAAGAGGTGTATCACCAATTGCCCTGCTTGTGGCACCAATTGTCTCGCTGTATCCCACTGTGCACACTGTTCGTTGAACCTAGGGTAGGCAAGGCACAAGCTAAGAGGCTGGAAAGAGACTCGAGGAGCCCTAGGAACTTCAGACACGTTTATTCTCTCCTGGTGGGCACAGCAGCCATAACATAGCCCCTCTCTTGGCTGGCTCAGCGGATGTACTGCAGTTCTCTACTCTTGTGACTGACCCAATGGACACAGCCGCGAGGCAGCAGTAACTTCCCCTACTTTATGGGTGGAGCTCACATATATGCATACCACACACGACTCGTGACCAACTGAGTACCTCATGACGCACATGTGCAGTGCTATAAATGATTTCAGCTGTTACACAGTCATTATTTACAAAATGTGGGGCAAGAGAGCCTGGACACACCATCTTGGCCAATTTGCTCTCTCCTCACACTCCACCCCTTCAGGGTCTCTCGCTCACATTCTGTGTGCCATCCATCTGTGATATTCCCTTGGCCAGTAACACTGACCCTTGGATTTACATCTTGCAACAGCAGTAGCTACAACAGCAGTTACATCCCCAATACATAGCAAAACCGAACACCAGGTATCACTCGGGACTCCTGTTCCAGTCCTTGCCCTCATGGTGCTAGAAGAGTCACCCACTGCACGTGGAGTGCCTTTATCTTTCATGGCCAAGTCCAGTCCACTGTCTGTCCTTGTGAGATTGGAGGAAAGCCTCCACAGGGGCAACTCCCTTCCTGCGGAATTTTTATTAAGGACACACAAAACCCCCGACAGGCACCAGGCCCACCCCGCAAGGAAGGGGTGTTTTGTGGTCCCTGTTCACAGTCCACCCACGTGATTACACTTTTCTGAATCTGAGGACACGGCCTTTACAGTACCCTCCCCATAAATTAGGCCACATTTGCATCTGCATAACCCAGTTGGGACCCCTGCTAGCTCGGGCCACCTGTGGGCTCTTGGCACTTTCAAAATGGCGTCCTGCATGCCGTCTCTCTACTTCTCTCAGTGAAGTGAGGTGAAGTCGCTCAGTTGTGTCCGACTCTTTGCAACCCCACGGACTGTAGCCTGTAGGCTCCTCCGTCCTTGGGATTCTCCAGGCAAGAACACTGGAGTGGGGTTGCCATTTCCTTCTCCAGGGCTTCTCTCAGTAAGGACCTGCAAAACCTCTCAGGTGCGGGGCCCACCCTGTGTCCCAAAGTCACAAAAGCCATGCCTCCAAGTGTTTCCTGTGCGTTTGCTGAAACTGCTTACCCAGGTTGACCAACTCCACCTGAGTATATGTCATGAACTCAGTCACACTGGGGTCCCTTGACGAAGCCCCACTCCTTGGCCTTACGCTGCTCATGCTTCACTTTCTGCTGCACAACGGGCCTCACTGCCAAGCGGGGACCCACGGGCTCATAACGTTCATCCTCACTGTCACTTACCGCCTCACTGTCAGAGATGCTGGGTTCTTCAGGGCCACGGGGTTCTCGCTTTAACACCAATATATGCTGCTCTAGTTCTTCCAAGAGTCTCTGAACATTGCACACCGGCATGGCATCACAGACAGCACTATCAATATTCGCCTTCAGGGCAGTCAGGAAAACCCACCCCACGGTGCCAGGCAGTTCGTGCTGCCTTGTTGGGCAAATGAGAACTCATTGCCTGTAATGCCTTTTCAATACTATCCAGTGAACCATCCACCACTTCCCAGTCTTCCAACTGGAGCCCATGTTAAGAGAACAGAGGCCACCAGTACCACATGCTATCTGGTGGCCACTGGCTTCCTCCATCTAGTGGAGCCTCAGGCTCCCCTACCTGCTGGATATCCTGCCAACTATGCCAATTGTATTGCTGATCATCCTGTTTGTGGCACCAATTGTCTTGCTGTATCCCACTGTGGACACTGTTCTTTGAACCCAGGGGAGGCAAGCTGTGAGCTAAGAGGCTGGAAGGAGACTTGAGGGGCCACAGGAACTGGAGGCACATTTATTCTCTGCTGGCTGGCACAGCAGCTCTAATACAGCCTCTCTCTTGGCTGGGTTAGAAGCCATAGCAGCATTCTCTCTTGGCTGATGCAGCAGCCATACGATTCTCTCCTCTCGTGACTGATCCAACAGACACAGCCATGACATCACAGTAAAACCCCGACTTTATGGGTGGAGCTCACATATATGTGTACTGCACACAACCTGTGACCAAGTGAGCACCTCGTGACAGGCATGTGCAGTGCTATAAATGATCTCTGCTGTTACGTACTCATTGTTTACAAAACATGGGGAGAGGGAGCCTGAACACACCATCTTGGCCAATTTGCTCTCTGCCCGAAAGAGTTAAGTAAAAGAGATGAGTGATGAAGAAAAGGACTAACACTAAAATTATTTACCGGGGAAGAAAAGACAGAGTGTAGAAAGTCCTTGAATTTAAAAGAAAGTTCTAATTCTCAGATATTTACTGTTTCTGATGTTCAAGTTGCTTTCATTGTGTGAAAATGAAATCATTTTATATCATTCAATGTCTATTTTAGGCTCTTGTAAAAATAACCTACATGGAAATATATGCAGCCTTTGCTTTAAAGCGTTTATTCCTGTCATCTTGGTAGTATTGAGATCCAAGCCTTTATTCATTCTGCATAACCTACTTTGGTGCCTATGTGTTCCTTGTATTACATTTTCGTGCAATTAATATTAACAAAACATGTGTTTCCCTTTTGGCACTGCTGAGGATACAAATAAATAATGTCTTGGAGGAATTTACAATTCAGCTGAGGAGCCCACATGCCATAGCTTTGTAGAAGGGTTTCTAATGATAGGGCTGTTATAAATCCTAAATTCGTAGCGCAAGTGATCACCAGCAAGGTAGTGGAACGAGGGGAGAAAGAGACAGTCTCAGTTATCTGATGTTATGTAACAAAATCACTTCGGAATTTAGTAGCTTAAAACCACAAATTTTATTTATTTATTAAAAGTTCTCTTTATTTTGGCTGCACCTTGCAGCAAGTGGGATCTTTTTTTTTAAATTAGTTTATTTTTTATTGAAGGATAATTGCTTTACAGAATTTTACTGTTTTCTGTCAAACCTTAACATGAATCAGCCATAGGTATACATACATCTCCTCCCTTTTGAAACTCCCTCCCATCTCCTTCCCCATCCCACCCCTCTAGGTTGATACGGTAACATGGAAACTTACCTTACATTACCGTATG
Source organism: Bison bison bison (assembly GCF_000754665.1). Taxonomy (NCBI): domain Eukaryota; kingdom Metazoa; phylum Chordata; class Mammalia; order Artiodactyla; family Bovidae; genus Bison; species Bison bison. The sequence goes on along the minus strand of NW_011494842.1, from coordinate 4,224,799 downwards.
TAAAATAGATAGCCAATGGGAATTTGCTGTATGGCTCAGGAAACTCAAACAGATGCACAAGCTTTATTTATTTATTTTCTTTTTTTATTAAATTAATTAATTTATTTTAATTGGAGGCTAATTACTTTACAATATTGTAGTGGTTTTGCCATACATTGACAGGGAAGCAACCTAGATATCCATTGGCAGATGAATGGATAAGAAAACTGTGGTTCATATACATAATGGAATATTATTCAGCTATTAAAAAGAATGCATTTGAATCAATTCTAATGAATTGTATGAAGCCTATCATACAGAGTGAATTAAGTTAGAAAGAAAAACACCAATACAGTATATTAACACATATATATGGAATTCAGAAATATGGTAACAATGACCCTATATGCGAGACAGCAAAAGAGACACAGATGTAAAGAACAGATTTTTGGACTCTGTGGGAGAAGGCGAGGGTGGGATGATTTGAGAGAATAGCATTGAAACATGTATACTATCATAAGTGAAATAGATCACCAGTCCAGGTTTGATGCATGAGACAGGGTGCTCAGGGCCAGAGCACTGGGATGATCCTGAGGGATGGGGTAGGGAGGGAGGTGGGAGAGGGGTTCGGGGGGGGGAACACATGTACACCCATGGCTTTATTTTTATGTTCACATCAGCAATACAGGATGGGCTTAGCTGAGGCTCTTTTCCTGATCTTTCCTTGGGTTACTCATGTGTCCACAGATATCTGGAGCCTTAGCCGGGCTGCACTGTCTAGGTGGCCTCACTCCCATGGCTGGTGGTTGGTGCTGGTTGTTGGGGGCCCACATGTGTCCGGGAGGACAGCCTTGGCTTCTTCATATAATGACAGTGTTCAAGTAGGACATGAGTGGAGGCTAGAAATGGCCCCTTCGGAGGCTGAGGCTTGAAATTTTCAAGCAGTTTCACTGCTTTCTACTGAGCAGAGCAAGTCACCAGGCCAGCTCACTTGCAACAGTTGGAGAAATGAACTCCATTTCTTAATGGGAAGAAGTGGAGAAGAATTTGTGCCCATTTTTAATCTATGGTATCCCTAAACCTGATTTTTTATTATGAACTCAATGTCTAGTCTATTGAATAAGTTGGTCCTGATTTCTCAATGATGTGTCAAATCAAAAATACCCCAAACTAAAAAGATTAGCCCTTGACTTATCCTTGGTTACTGGCAGCTCCCTCTACCTTGTCAACTAAGCCAGAATATCCAAAGTTAGTTTCAGGCTTTTCCCCTCTTCACTCTCAGCCACTAGGCTCTTATTTTTCTCACAAAGCTTATTTTAGAAATTTGTTTCCTATATTTCTATGCTATATTCTAGTGCATTTCTTGATCAAGCCTAGTTTGAAGTGATCTGAGTTTTTCTTTTGTTTCCAGCCTAATGAAACCTCAAACCAATCCTTTACACTCTCATGGCTATCCTTCTAAAACAAAGCTTTGCTTCTGTTACTCTTGTTCTTGAAAACTCTTCAATGACACTCCATTGATTTAGAATATAATTACGCTCCTCTGCATAAATGACAATTTGGCCCAAATGCTTTACCGCCTCATCATTTACACTCTTTCCAGCCTGTCTTTCTGGTCTCTGTCATAGTTTAAGCATTACATATCTCCTCTTCGCTAAATGTGCTTCCCAATTTCAAATATGCTTTGCTCCAGAGTTGCCTTTGTTTAGAATAAATTCTATCTTCCCCCACATCTGGCTACCTAACTCATTCTCATTCTTCTAGAATGAGCACTGAAAAGTCAGTGTCTGTAAAAAATTGTTCTAACTGCTTCAGGCAGAGTTATGTTTCAATTCTCTACTCTGATCAGGGTTTGACCTACTGCTAATAAATAACACAAACTGAAGTCATTTCTCTCTTTGTCATTTTTTTAGGGTATGAGATTTTTGACGGTTGAAAAGTTTATTTATTTCTATGTTCCCAGTATTTATTGGAGAATATGATTGATAAATTAAGAAGATTCAGTAAATGCTAACTTGGAAAGTGATGACAGACATAGAAAACAGATTTGTGATCACCAAGCAGGAGGCAGGGTAGGGGAGAGATAGATTGGGAGTTTGGAGTTAGTAGATGCAAACTGTTACATATAGAATGGATAACAACACAGTTCTACTGTGTAGCACAGGGAAATAGATTCAATATCCTGGAATAAACCATAATAGAAATTTATTTTTTTTTAGAAAATATATGTGTAAAAATATTTTAAATATTTCTTCAATATTTAAATTTCTTTTTAAAGAAAGATATATAATATACAGAGTTCCCTGGAGGTTCAGCGGTAAAGAATCTGCCTGCCAATGCAGGAAATGAGGGTTTGATTCCTGGGTTGGGAAGATAACCTGGAGAAGGAAATGGCCACCCCCTCCAGTACTGTTGCTGGGAAATCCCGAGGGCAGAGGAGCCTGGTGGCTACAGTCCATGGGGTCACAAAAGAATCAGACACGACTTAGTGACTAAACAACACACACACACACACACACACGTGTTTGTGTGCACCCATACATATACTTAAATGTATAGAAACAGTACCTACTCTCATTCTGTCTGATAAACTCTAATATTTCCTGTTGTTTTCCCCATATTCTATCTTTTAAAATTGATCCCTGTTTATTAAATTGAATGGTTAATTAAAAGACCCACAAATATCTCATTGTCTGAAGACTACTAGTGTAGAGCACCAAAAACATACTTTACTGACATCATGATTTTGCCTAAGGCTGGTCCTGGTAGTCTCTTAAATAAAGGCTGCAGTATCTAATATATTCAGAAATTTCATTATTGAAATTCCTGGGATGATGGACATTATATTTAAAAATTGTGGCTTAAAGTTACTTAAGGTTTTATGAACTAACAGATCTTATAAAAGGAAAGCATTAACTTGTCAGGCATATTATTGAAGATTAAGTTGTATCTTGAATCATTCCTTAGACCCTTTCCCATTATAAGCAATTTTGGTAATAAACACAATAGGATAAAGTTTAGTTTTGACTTAAGTACTGAAAATATATTGTCCTTAAGTTGTAGCTAATTCAAACAACATTGATTAAATTATTTTCATCTTTTTCTGATTAAATTAATCAAAATTGATTAAATTACTTTTCATCTTTTTTCATGTGTCATCTCCTATCATCTCTTAAGGAATTTTCTTCAAATATCAACATAAGATTTTGAAAACAAAGCTTCCTTCTCTATGTAAGGCATGAAATATGTTTCTAGAAAATTATGTGCTTTTTTGTTATCTAATTTTACATCAATTGAATTCATATTATTGTTAATAATGACTAAGATTATTGGGCACTTAACACAAATTAACTCATTTATATGTAATCAGATCAGATCAGATCAGATCAGTCGCTCAGTCGTGTCCGACTCTTTGCGACCCCATGAATTGCAGCACACCAGGCCTCCCTGTCCATCACCAACACCCGGAGTTCACTCAGACTCACGTCCATCGAGTCAGTGATGCCATCCAGCCATCTCATCCTCTGTCATCCCCTTCTCCTCCTTCCCCCAATCCCTCCCAGCATCAGAGTCTTTTCCAATGAGTCAACTCTTAGCATAAGGTGGCCAAAGTACTGGAGTTTCAGCTTTCACGTCATTCCTTCCAAAGAAATCCCAGGGCTGATCTCCTTCAGAATGGACTGGTTGGATCTTCTTGCAGTCCAAGGGACTCTCAAGAGTCTTCTCCAACACCACAGTTCAAAAGCATCAATTATTTGGCGCTCAGCTTTCTTCACAGTCCAACTCTCACATCCATACATGACCACAGGAAAAACCATAGCCTTGACTAGACGGACCTTTGTTGGCAAAGTAATGTCTCTGCTTTTGAATATGCTATCTAGGTTGGTCATAACTTTCCTTCCAAGGAGTAAGCGTCTTTTAATTTCATGGCTGCAATATTTAAATATTTCAATAAAATTAATTAGCATTGCTGTAATCTTTTTAACTGTAACTATTTTGTCTTTAATTTTTCATGGATACTTCTTTTTATACAGTCAACTTCTTTTCACATCTAAATTATAAATAAAACATTACCTTATTTAACCTTTAAACACATTCCTGAACATTCAAGCTTCTTTCTAAAATGCATTTAATGATTTTTAAAAGAAACTACCTATATTGGCCTTTTACTAAAATCACTTCACTGTAAGTAGCGATTCCATATTCTTAAATTTAGTCTGTGTTGATACAACCTTAGTTTCCTCAAATGAGGTATTTAAATCATTGACATAGACCTAATTTAAGAAGAGTGATATGCTTCCATATTAGAGTGATCAATAATGCATCATTAATATAACAAATACCTAGGTTTCAGTAATGGTTCCAATTTTGTCACATGAACCTATATTGATGAAAGTGACATCATATAACCTGTACCTATTTTTTTTCTTTCATTTGTAAGGCAGATGGACAGCCCAGAACTATAGCCAGTTCTGGGGAATGACATTAGAGGAGGGTTTCAAATACCGCCTTGGCACCTTACCACCCAGCCCCTTGCTTCTGAGCATGAATGAAGTGACCGTAAGTATTTGCTCAGTTTGATTCATGTATATGTGTGTTTATATAAGTGTGTTCATAGGTGCATTTAAAGCAATTTTTAAAATTAACTTTTATTGGAGTATAGTTGGCTTACAATATTGTGTTAGTTTCTACTGCTACTGCTACTGCTAAGTCACTTCAGTCGTGTCCGACTCTGTGCGACCCCAGAGACAGCAGCCCACCAGGCTCCCGGGACTCTCAGGCAAGAACACTGGAGTGGGTTGCCATTTCCTTCTCCAATGCATGAAAGTGAAAAGTGAAAGTGAAGTCTCTCAGTCGTGTCCGACTCCTAGCGACCCCATGGACCACAACCCACCAGGCTCCTCTGTCCATGGGATTTTCCAGGCAAGAGTACTGGAGTGGGGTGCCATTGCCTTCTCCGGTGTTAGTTTCTACTATACAGCAAAGTGAATCAGCTGTAATTATACATATACTCAGGCATTCAGAGGTGTCTGACTTTTTGTGACCCTTTGGACTGTAGCCCACCAGGCTCCACTGTCCATGAGATTTTTCAGGCGAGAGGATTGGAGTTGAGAACATTGAAATGTGTTGCCATTTCCTCTTCCAGGGAAACTTCCTGGCCCAGAGATCAAATCCACGTCTCCTGTGTCTCCTGTATTGCAGGTGAATTCTTTACCACTGAGACACGGGGGAAGCCCACATTTACATATATCCCCTCTTTTTTGGATTTCCTTCCCGTTTAGGTCACACAGAGCATTGAGTGGAGTTCACTCTGCTATACAGTAGGTTCTCATCAGTTATCTGTCCACACATAGTATCAATAGTGCATACGTCAGTCTCCATCTCCCAATTCCTCCCGTTCAACCCCCTTTCCCCTCTTGGTGTCCATACGTTTGTTTTCTATGTCTCTGTCTCTATTTCTGCTTCGCAAATAAAATCATTTAAAATAACTGAAAGAGTGAGTTTTGAGCATTCTGAGATAATTTTGTCATTAAAAAACAAACACCTTTCTCCAAAATGGTCGTTACTGCCCTCAAAATTTTCATGTGGACTTTGAAAGTTCACTAATATCAATGAGATATAGTCTCTTCAAGAATGGTTGTGTGTCCATTTACACTGCTAATCATTTCAGAGAAATTCATGTTTCTGATAATTGACTTTCCAGTGACTCAGTGCTTAAGCAAATCATTATTTGTCCTCATTTATCTTTTTTTAAGTAAACTTAGTTATTTTGTGAATTCATCAAAACAGAGTTTTGTTGGCTCCCTTGGACTCTCCATTATGAAATTAAAAAAATAAATGCCAGTAACTGCAGATGAGTATGCTTTGATGATTAATAAAGTTTATCTTCAAAAATCCTCACATTTTTCATTTAAAGAACACCTTCAAACTTTGCCTGACAAGCTGGCAAACTCCTTCATGAAATTGCCATGTTTCCTAACACCTTCGTGCTCTGTACTGCTGACTTAGTTTTCCCTTTCGTTACTGAGAGGTGTTATCTTCTGATCGTCGGCATCTTATATAAAGAGACTTCTGCATCTCTAGTTATCACAGACCTCTAACTTAGAGCTGCAGCTTTACTACCCCACGTGCAGACCTCTCAGTTGAGATGCTGATTATATTCAAGGCCTGTTACAAATGCCCAGGGCATTTGTACTTCTTTTTTAAGATTCCACATATAAGTGATATTATAGGATATTTTTCTTTCTCTGTCTGACTTACTTCAAAAACAAACTTATGCTTACCAAAAGGGAAAGCTGGAAAGGAGGGATAAATTAGGAGTTTGGAATTAGCATATACACATTGTATGCCTGTATGGTCCGATTCTTTGCCACCCATATCTCTTGCGTCTAGCACTATCAGGCTGATTCTTTACCACGGAGCTCCCTGGGAAGCCCTTGTATATAAAATAGATAATCAAAAGAGAGCTGTATATCTTGGGGCTTTCCTGGTGGCTCAGATAGTAGGGAATCTGTCTGCAATGCAGGAGATTCAGGTACAGTACCTGGGTCAGGAAGATACCCTGAAGAAGGAAATGATAATCCACTCCAGTATTCTTGCCTGGAGCATTTCATGGACAGAAGAGCCTGGAGGGCTGCAGTTCATGAGGTTTCAAAGAGTCAGATATGACTGAGGGACTAACATAACACACCCCCTATATCTCAGGGAACTCTACTCAGTATTCTGTAATAAACTTCATGGAAAAAGGATCTGAAAAAGGATGAATATTTGCATATAGACAAACTGAATCACTTTGCTGTATACCTAAAACAAACACAACATTGAAAATCAATCATGCTCCAATATAAAATAAAAATTAAATTTAAAAAAAGCCCAAAGAACAAATGTCCAGGCTGCTAAAGAACTGGCACTTCACTCTGCAATGAAGATGTCAGTTGCTGGCTGTCTGGAAGCTCTCAGCATTTGAGAGCAAGCAGTGCTGCTGTTTGCTGTTGGATGAGTTGTAAATCCACAAGTTTCTCATTAAATGTTTAATGTGCTTTGCTTTCGAAAGATGTAATCCCCTGAGTTATTATTCCAATTCACATTCCGGTAGCAGATGCTGCTAAATTATAACTAGTATGCGAAAAGATCACAATAGCTGCCATGGACTGAGGAGTTGTGTGCCAAGCACTCTTATTAGCTCTTGCATACATTATCTCATCTCATTCTTGGCTTGATGTAGTGGGTACTGTGATTATCTGTGTTTTAAAAACAAGAACACTGAGAAAGAGAGAGGCTAAGTCACACGGAAGTAGAGAGAAGCCACCTAGAATTATTTAGATGGCAGAGCCAGAACTATACTATTATAATTTTTTTATTCTAGTAGAATTGCTTTACAATGTGTTACCTTCTGCTGTACGACAACATGAATCAGCTATGTGTACACATTTATTCTTTCCCTCTTGAGCCTCCCTCCCCTTCCCATCTCACCCCTCTAGGTCATCACAGCTCTGGGCAGAGTTCACTGTGTGTACAAGAAGCAGTTTTCCACTATTTTATACATGTTAGTGTATATATTGGAGAAGGCAATGGCACCCCACTCCAGTACTCTTGCCTGGAAAATCCCATGGACGGAGGAGCCTGGTAGGCTGCAGTTCATGGGGTCGCTAGAGTCGGACACGACTGAGCGACTTCCCTTTCACTTTTCACTTTCATGCATGGGAGAAGGAAATGGCAACCCACTCCAGTGTTCTTGCCTGGAGAATCCCAGGGATGGGGGAGCCTGGTGGGCTGCCGTCTGTGGGGTTGCACAGAGTCGGACATGACTGAAGAGAATTAGCAGCTGCAGCAGTGTATATATGTTAATGCTAGTCTCTAAGCTCATCTCAGCCACTCCCCACTCTACTGTGTTCACAATTGCATCCTCTATGTATTTATCTCTGTTCTTGCCCTGCAGAAGGTTCGGCTGTGGCATTTTTCTAGATTCCATAATATATACATTAATATGCGATATCTTCCTCTTCCTGATTTACCTCACTCTGTATGACAGACTCTAGTTTCATCCACATCACTATGAATGGTCCAATTTTGTTCCTTTTTGTATCTGTTAATACTCCGTTGTGTATATACATGTACCATATCTTCTTTATCCATTTATCTGTTGATAGACATCTAAGTTGTTCCATATCATGGGCAGAGCCAGGACTTTAAAAGATCTGTCCCCCAAATGGTACTGAGTGTTCCTGTAGAATCAGTTAACTTTGACCCATTCAGGTTCAAAATAGCAAAATGGCTTTTAATCTTGGAACCAGATATCTTTCTGAAATGATCAGCTTAGATATATTTCTAAGCAGCAAATGTGATTCATTGACTACTCCTACTTCTGGTTCATTGATGGCACTAAAGCCTTTGACTGTGTGGATCACAACAAACTGTGAAAAATTCTTAAAGAGATGGGAATACCAGATCACCTTACCTGCCTCCTGAGAAATCTGTATGCAGGTCAAGAAGCAACAGTTAGTACCAGACATGGAACAACGGACTGGTTCAATATTGGGAAGGGAGTACATCAAGGCTGTATATTGTCACCCTGCTTATTTAACTTATATGCTGAGTACATGATGCCAAATGCTGGGCTGGATGAAGCACAAACTGGAATCAAGATTTTCCAGAGAAATATCAATAACCTCAGATATGCAGATGATGCCATCCTTATGGCAGAAAATGAAGAGGAACTAAAGAGCCTCTTGATGAAAGTGAAAGAGGAGAGTGAAAAAGCTGTCTTAAAACTTAACATTCAGAAAACTAATATCATGGCATCTGGTCCCATTACTTCACGGCAAATAGATGGGGAAAAAATGGAAACAGTGATAGACTTTATTTTCTTAGGCTCCAAAATCACTGCAGATGTTGACTACAGGCATGAAATTTAAAAGACGCTTGCTCCTTGGAAGAAAAGCTATGGCAAACCTAGAGAGTATGCTGAAAAGCTGAGATATTATTTTATCTACAAGGATCCCTTTAGTTAAAGCTATGGTTTTTCCAATAGTCATGTATGCATGTGAGAGTTGGACCATAAAGAAAGCTGAAAATCAAAGAATTGGGTTCTTTTTAACTGTGGCATTGGAGAAGACTCTTGAGAGTCCCTTAGACTTTAAGGAGATCAAGCCAGTCAAGCCTAAAGGAAATCAATCCTGAATATTCTTTGGAAGGACTGATGTTGAAACTCCAATACTTTGGTCACTGATGAGAAGAGCCAACTCATTAGAAAAGATCCTGATGCTAGGAAATATTGAAGGCAGGAGGAGAAGGGGATGACAGGATGAGACGGTTGGGTGGCATCACTGATTCAATGAATATGAGTTAGAGCAAACTCTGGGAGATGGTGATGGACAGGGATGCCTGGCATGCTGCAGTTCATGGAGTCACAAAGAGTCGGACACAACTGAGTGACTGAACAGCTACAATAGATATATTTTTGGATTTTTTTCTACAATCAGTAAATTATAACATCTTTAGAGGTTATCATAACTTTGAGTGACTTAATTATATGATCAGTTGATAAAGAGATACTTTTTCTTTTTTTTTTTCTTTTTCATTTTTGTCCTTATCTGGATAAAAAGAGACAGAATTGTTTGGGAAAATAAGAAATTCATCCCCTTTATAAGGAATATTTTTCCCTTGCTTCTAGTGAGGGCCCACTAAGCCAAGTATTTATTTAGGTGTAATATACATTTTCTCTGAATTCTTTCTAACATATCTTATGAAGCTCTATTTTCTTGCAACTTGGAGTATTTTATATTCTAGGAGAAATGAGGTACATTTCTTTCCCAGGTTGCCACAGTTTATAGCATAGAAAAAGGAAATCTAATTCTAAATCACTTATTGGCTCCTGGGGATTTGTTTGCATAAAAGTCACTAAAGCGATATTTAAATGAAAAACGATTAGTGCTTCGGGAGAATTTAAATTACCTAGCACTATGAATTAATGTAATAAAGTTGCCAAGTAGTTCCAGGAAGGCAATAAGGAAAATTCGGCTGATCTGTAAGAGTTCTGTTGCCCACTTATGATACACAGCAAGGAAATAGCTTCCCATTTCTAAGGTACAGTAGCTTGAAGGCTGAAGTCTCTTCAAAAAATTTCTGAGTGTTGAAATTGTCCTGGTATCTGGTCAAATAGTAGAACATCAGAAACATAACAAGTACTTCAGTGAATAACATGGGATCAAATGAACTGAGTTAAACTGGTTGCTACAGGAAGAGCTTTAAAAATAGGTTAATTCTTAGCCTGGTGACTACATATAACACAAAATACCCCCAGTTATCAAATGGACTCTGAATATAGTAGAAATGAATTATTTTCTGTGTGTTTGCTTCTGGATAACTGCCCCCCCAACACATTTTTTAAATACAATTTTCAACATAGGATGGTGTTACATACTAACTGTACTAACTGGATAGGCAGTTACCAACAGTTGGGATAGTTTTTCTGAGAACCCTGCATCACCAGCCCAAGACAGGTCCTTTTCCTTGAGCACATTACCTGAATGAGAACTGAGATTTATCATATTCTTTATCTTGAGTGGGAAAGGTGATCTGTGAGTCATTCCTGGTTCGTGGAAAAGCTCTTATCTTCTCTAGCTGGCTTCCTGGCTGCATGGCTTGTTTGAAGCCATTGTTCCCATAATATGTCTTCTTAGCTAAGTTAGTGGCTTATCAACAGGTCTTCTACAAAGAGTTCCATGATCATATAAATATGAAAAAAAAAAAAAACTGGTTAATCTATATGAATTCAGTTCAGTTTAGTTCAGTTCAGTCGCTCAGTCGTGTCTGACTCTTTGTGACCCCATGAATCGCAGCACGCCAGGCCTCCCTGTCTATCGCCAACTCCCGGAGTTCACCCAAATACATGTTCATCGAGTCGGTAATGCTATCCAGCTATTTCATTCTCTGTTGTCCCCTTCTCCTCCTGCCCCCAATCCCTCCCAGCATCAGAGTCTTTTCCAATGAGTCAACTCTTCGCATGAGGTGGCTGAAGTACTGGAGTTTCAGCTTCAGCATCAGTCCTTCCAATGAACACCCAGGACTGATCTCCTCTAGAATGGACTGGTTAGATCTCCTTGCAGTCCAAGGGACTCTCACGAGTCTTCTCCAACACCACAGTTCAAAAGCATCAATTCTTTGGCACTCAGCTTTCTTCATAGTCCAACT
>NW_011494842.1:4208397-4212322 GCF_000754665.1 Bison bison bison | reverse complement strand
TCTGGTAAAGCGTAAAGGCACCAGGGAAGCCCACAGAACACACTTAGGAGATGCTAAAATATTGAAAGAAAAGTACTGGAGGGAGCAGAAATACATTCAGGGATAAAACAAAGGTTTCTAAGTGTCTCAGAAAGAAAATAATTATTATGATTGTAGGCAAAGTTGGCATGCAACTTTGGGAATTAGTGATGGGCAGGGAAGCCTGGCATGCTTCTGTCCACGGGGTTGCAAAGAGTCAGACAGGACTGAGCGACTGAACTGAAAACTGAGGTCCTTTGAAGCCAACAGAAGCAGCACAGTTGAGGTCTGTTGATAGGTACATGTAGGCAGTGCGTTTAGTCACATGGCTGTGTTTCATATGCCCTGATGGACATGAGCTCTGCATGCTGTGTGCTTGGGTCTTATTTAGTCTGGCTTAAATGGTTATAGCAGAGGTACCCAGCTCACAGGCCTGTGAGAAGTCCATGAAATGATGAATAAGAAGTACTTACCACACAGTTATAATAGATTGAGCATAATCTATTATGCTCATATAATAGTTGAGCATAACACAAATGTTATTATATAATATATAAATTTGCTCTTTCTTCCTTTCATTAACCTTGGGAGAATAGCAGATTTCTGAAACAGGTAAATTCTGTAAGAGCTAAATAATGAAAGGCTTCATTATTTAGAGCATTTTATTTCATAAATAGAGTGTTGTTCTGGATTTATTGGCCCTGACGGACTTTATGTATTTCTGGTGAACCTGAAAATTCTACTCTGCTCCTAAATCAAATCAAATCAAATCATGTCAAGTCTAATCTAATCAAATGAACAGCTCTGTACCTGATTGTTTTTCAGTCATCAAGTTCAAGTGCATTGAATTTGAGAGATAACTTTAAGAGGCTTCCCTGAGTTATGTCCTATTATAAATATTGCAAATATTTTGAATAAAAGATACTGTTTTCAAACAGAGATGGGGAAAGTCAGAGTTCATTTCTCTACTTGGCTTAGTTAAAAATATAATTTTAATAGCTTTGTTATTCATTCCCTGGAAGAACAATGAAGTTAACTAATTTATCGCAAATAAGACTCACCTCTTAGGTGGAGCTATTTGGAAACTATTAAAACACTACTAAAGCTGGTATAACATTTAAAACCTGTAGCTAAGGAGTTCATATGCCACAACTCAGACCCGATACAGCCAAATAAATAAACAATAATAAACATTTAAAGCCTGTAACTTTACTACATTATATGGTATCAGGTTGATGTATATAAACATGTTCTAAATTTGGGGGATAACCTCATTGTTTACTAGTACATCTTTTCTCAGACATTCAATATGCATGATATTAGTGTGTCTAAGTTGACATCACCAACAAATAAAAAACAGCATCTTTTTCTTTTGTTTGTTGGCAGTTAAAGTAAAATAACATTATATATATTATATAACTTTTAAAACCACTGATCATTGAGGTGAGAAAGAAAAAATTACTTCATTACCTGGATCATCATTATCTAGATAAAACATAGTATTTGATTGACTAAATCTGTTTCTCTAGGAGGAAGTTGCTTATTATTTTCTGAAATGTATTTTAGTGTGGGTAAATACTGAGCGATGAGGTACCTTTGGGAAATATCAGGGTGACTATTCCCAAGGTCTTTTTTACCTCTCATCATGTTGTTGTTTAGTCACTCAATTGTGTCCAGTTCTTTGCGACCCCATGAACTGCAAACACGCCAGACCTCACTGTCCTTCACACCCTCCCAGAGCTTGCTCAAATTCATATTCATTGACTAGGTGATGCCATCCAAACATCTCATCCTCTGTTGCCCCCTTCTCCTCCTGCCCTCAGTCTTTCCCAGCATCAGGGTCTTTTCTAGTGAGTCAGCTCTTCACAACAGGGGGCCAAATTATTCGAGCTTCAGCTTCAGCATCAGTCCTTCTAATGAATATTCAGGGTTGATTTCCTTTAGGATTGACTGGTTGATCTCCTTGTTGTCCAAGGGACTCTCAAGAGTCTTTTCTAGCACCACAGTTTGAAAACATCAATTCTTCGGCTCTCAGCCTTCTTTATGGTCCAACTTTCCCATCCTTACATGACTACTGGAAGAACCACAGCTTTGACTATACAGCCCTTTGTCAGCAAAGTGATGTCTCTGCTTTCTAATAGGCTGTCTAGGTTTGTCATAGCATACAGTAGGTGTCAGTGATGTGGCGCCATGACAGGCAGGTGTCATGGTGGACTCTAAGTGCGCACTTCCCTCAGTTCATCCCAGCATCTTCTCCACTCTGTGGGTGAAGAACCAGGGGCAGAATTGGATGTCTCTGCAACAAGCGTTTTGAAATTTGAAGAGCATCAAGCATTTCCTTATGTTTCCTCCAGGCTCTCTCTTGTCTTTCTCTCTCTCCTCAAAACAGAATCACAAACCCTTCAACAAACTTGAGGAAATGCACACTGTCCTCACTCCTCATTCGGCTGAACTTGTGGCAGAACGAATGTGTTATCAGTCTGTTTCTGGGTTTTCGGTTTATTTTCTTTACTAGTCGAAGCCTGACGTGTAGCACTGTGATGTAATTGAATCAACATCGTGGGGCTGAATTGATCACCACAGGACATATCTTTGAGAGAGAAATGTGAAAATTTACTTTTCCCCTTTTCTGGGAACAAAAATTGGTGGCTGTCAAAAAGTGGATTCCTGAGGTGATTCCTGAGGTGTGCTGATATAACAGATACCTGCTCTTCGGCTGTTGCCGAAATATGGCCTCTGTTCACTGGTGCTGAATAGAAACTCAGAGAGAGAGTTTTGTGTGAGACAGAAAAGAATAACTTTATTGCTTTGCCAGGCAAGAGAGCCACAGCGGGCTAGTGCCCTCAAGACTGTGTTTCTGACCTGGAGAGGGTAGTGAGTTTTATAGCAACAGGTCAAAGAGGGCATCATGAGCTTGTGGACGTTCTTCTGACTGGTTGGTGGTGAGGCAAGTGGGAGTCCACATCATTAACCTTCTGGTTGGAAGCGGTCTGGAGTCTAAGTCCTTGAAAGCAGCATATAGTTAACTTCTCCCACCTGGTGGGGGTTTCAGCGTCTGCAAAACAGCTCAAAAGACATGACTTGAATATTTATCTAGAGTCCTTGAGGAATAACTAAAGGAGGCCTTGGACTTTGGTTAATGGCTAAAGTATTATTATTTTCTCTTGCTATACTGTTTTCTTTTCGCATTTTCTCATTCCTTTAATTAAACTCATTCTTTAACTAAAGTTTTCTAAAGACATGGAGAAGGAAATGGCAACCCATTCCAGTATTCTTGCCTGGATAATCCCATGGACAGAGAACCCTGGCGGGCTACAGTCTATGGGGTCACAAGAGTCACACTTGACTGAGTGACTTTCACTTCACTTCTAAAGACAAAAGGCAGGTGGAGGACATGGGTGGGAGTCTGTTTCCAGATGATCTTGTAGGGTCTTTCTGGGTTACATGGACTCCCCAAATTAGAAACTATCTGTCTATATGATGATTCTTCCCCAAGTGAGTTCCATGAAACTAGTCCTCTGATCTACTTCACAGCAAAAATGATGTTAAATCAAATGAAATAGATTAGAATATGTTGCATTGGGTCATGCATATTGAGAATCACAAATATTATTTTTGTTTCTTACAGGCTCTCAGCACTTAGGTAGTTTATAAAAAATATTGCAGTGAGGACAAAAAAGACTAATTTTTAAAGCCAGTGTTTCTTAGAACTGTTTGATTAATCAGCTGCTCCTCTTGTAATTATCTATTACAATTTCTCAGAACTAGTGTTCTGAAAAAGTCATCTTAAGAGAGAGCAGTTCATCAATTTCCAGAGGTACGTTTTCTTTATTATCACACCTCTGAAGCTGGGATGCTTCTTACATTTGACAATGTCCTGGGTTCAAGCAAAAAAAAAAAAAAAAAA
>NW_011494842.1:4206268-4208166 GCF_000754665.1 Bison bison bison | reverse complement strand
CATCACTTAGTCATGTCCGACTCTGTGCGACCCCATAGACAGAAGCCCACCAGGCTCCCTCGTCCCTGGGATTCTCCAGGCAAGAACACTGGAGTGGGTTGCCATTTCCTTCTCTAATGCAGGAAAGTGAAAAGTGAAAGTGAAGTCGCTCAGTCGTGTCTGACTCCTAGAGACCCCATGGACTGCAGCCCACCAGGCTCCTCCATCCATGGGATTTTCCAGGCAAGAGTACTGGAGTGGGGTGCCATTGTCTTCTCTGAAAAGGATAAATAAAAAGGGGTAAAATTCCATGGGACAGAACTTAGTAATATGGCCACACCTGGGAGCCAAGGGAGACCAGGAAATATAGTCATTTTTCTGAGCCTGCAGGTACTGAACTAAAATTGCTATCACTAAAACTTATAAATGGAAGGAAAGCCTACTCAGAGCAGGAGCCCTGAGGGACTAGCACCACCTTCTGTGGTGTGGTCACTGATTAATGATATTTACAAGAAACTAGTTCCATATAAAAAACCAAAACTGGCCAAGTAACAAAGCAAAACTCTTTCAGATTTCAAGCATGGAGGCAAATATTATTGAAGATGAAAAATTCACTTTGCCATTATCACCTGGAAGTTAGCCCTTTCGTCTCCAATATTAAGTAGCTTAGAAGAAATTTCTTGGTATGCACGGTCACTGAACTTAGTCAGAAGAGAATAATATTTTCTGTTGACTTCTTCTGATTCTTGGCTCACTCATTATCCACATTTAAGTGGGAATAAGTGCAACTAGGAGATGAAGGGGTGATTCACCGAGCGGATACTGTGCAAACATGGGCTCTTAGTAACACTGTCCAGAAGGTCCAGAATTTGGTTAGTTAGTTCTCAATCTGCTCTGTGACTGGGTTTCCATTACTTTTAGAGATTTTGATTCTATTAAATGCAACAATTCTTGTAAAATATTCTCCAGCATTCACCCATGCTTTTAATTCTTACATTTTTTCACAGGATATTTAATCTCTAATCAAAATTGAAATATTAAGGTGGGAGACTGTTCAAGTTTGACTAATCTTAATCTGAAAACAGAATGTGGCTGAAATTTTTCAACATTACAATGAAAGTAAAATGCCATCTGTAATAGTGTAAAACTTGTTAAAATTAAATTTTTGTGTCTTTAGGTCACTGTCGTTTTGGAATTTCTGTCTCTGTCAGCTGATCCTCTTGAGTTTTTTGCTTTATTAAGTTATCCTTTGACCAAGGAAAAAAAATCATTTAATGAAGTCAGACTTCATTACCAACTCCTAAAAGCTGTTATTCTGTGGTGTTTACTTTTAATAGCTCTTGAAAACATTCTTACTTTATAGAGGAATGCAATAATCATGGAGTAATGAGATGTAAAATTTTCCCTGTGTTTATTATATCAGATTGTCTGGTATCATAAAGTAAATAAAATTTCAAGGTAATACACGCTTCTTGGGTCTCAAGTCCTAAGGGCTTATTTTAAAGAAAAGCAATATTAAATAATTGGTAAAAAGTCTTGTAAGATCTGACAGGTGAGCTTCATGAATTGATCTGACTTAGTGATAGATACTGTAAATATGTTTTAATAAATATGATATTTTGCCTGTTTATCACCTTTTCTTATGGAGAAGGATTATACATTAATATACTTTTATTTTTAAACAGTAAATCATAAAAAAATAAATAAATGCTATTATTATAACAAGGTGCCTGTGGGGAGGAAATGATTTTCTTAAAGTTGTGCAATCTATCAGATAGATGTGTATTTCCTCATTATTATCAGATATTCACTGCATGTCTCCCATGTACAAAGTTCTCTGGCCAACTTTGGAGCTGCTGCTGCTGCTGCTGCTAAGTCGCTCCAGTCGTGTCCGACTCTGTGCGACCCCATAGATGGCA
>NW_011494842.1:4205954-4206168 GCF_000754665.1 Bison bison bison | reverse complement strand
GGGATTCTCCAGGCAACAACACTGGAGTGGGTTGCCATTTCCTTCTCCAATGCATGAAAGTGAAAAGTGCAAGTGAAGTCGCTCAGTCGTATCCGACTCTTAGCGACCCCATAGACTGTAGCCCACCAGGCTCCTCCGTCCATGGGATTTTCCAGGCAAGGGTACTGCAGTGGGATGCCATTGCCTTCTCCCAACTTTGGAAAGTGGATGTCAA
>NW_011494842.1:4190602-4205854 GCF_000754665.1 Bison bison bison | reverse complement strand
CACACTGATTAACCAATAATGAAGGTATGAGTAATGTATAAGGTAGGTGTATTTCTGTCCCAGGTAGAAAGACTTTGAGACTGTGTCTATGTCTCTGAAACTATCTACTCAGAGAAGCAAATTTATTCTGCTCCAACTCCAAGATTCTGCAGTGTGGCCAATCTGATGACATAAGAATCTAAAACCACCCAGATTTCTAGGATTTCTATGGCACTGCTCTTCGAGTTTTCACACAGACACTCTACCACAATCTACTTGAGAATTTGACACTTTTATCCCATCACCTAAATAGCACCATGTAAGGATAACAAAAAACAGTGGCCAAAATTATTGCATTATATAGTAACTGAGAAAACACGTTCTACGTATTCTTTCAATTTTGTACTATGTTATGATTCCTCACATTGAATTACTATTTTTAAACATACAGTGAAATAGATATGTTACATAAATTATACATTTAAGAAATGTCATTCAGAACAGTTGAATGTACAAAATAAAAAAACATTATAACAGGGCATGGGGATTTCTTATAATGGTTATTGGGATAGATTGGAAAAACTCTGACATATTTGCTTCTTTTTCTTCTTTAGGCTTCTTTAACTAAAACTACTGATCTTCCAGAATTCTTTATTGCATCTTACAAATGGCCTGGATGGACCCATGGCCCTTTGGATCAAAAAAATTGTGCTGCATCCTGGGCTTTTTCCACTGCAAGTAATAAAGTCATTTTAATTACTTCCTTACAAATTCCCCCTTTTACTCTAGACACTGGGATAGTAATTAAAAGGGTTTTTAATTTAGAACATTTAAATATTATCACTTGGTCAATAAAATAAAATCTTACTTTGACCAGAGAAAGCAGCCTGAAGATTAAATAAAAACCCATTTTTACTCTGAAATTGGTCTTTATCATCACAGACTAATTTTAAATAGAGAGTAGATCAAAAGAGCAACAGAGAAAAGTTGCCAAAATTTGTTTGTTCTTTGAGAGTTAAGGCCAGATCATAAGAAGAGTATAAGATTCCTCTTTACCCATAGTACTATCTGCAATCCTAATATGTATGCTATACATATATATTGTATGTATAAAATAATTCTTATATTCTTTTCTCTTGATTAGATCTGCAGAAATATATTTAATTATGAAATTAATATATTTGATGTAGAGACTTCAGAACTAAGTGATAATGGATTAAATGGGCTTTATTTCATTTTAGATAAAATCAGTTTTATAGATTCTGACTCTACAGTGAAACAACTGATCTAACAAGAGTAGTTTCCAAATTACTTCAAAAGTGTAAGGAGGGACTTCCCTGGTGGCCCAGTGGTTAAGATTTTGCCTTCCAGCGAAGAGGGTGTGGACTTGATCCTTAGTGGGAAAGCTAAGACCCAACATGTCTTGTGGCCAAAATACCAAAAAGTAAAACAGAAGCAATATTGTAAAAAATTCAGTAAAGACTTAAAAAAAAGTTCACTAAAAGCAGTGTGAGGGATAACACACCTCTATTACAGCAACTTCATACAGTTTCACAAGGCCAGTACATCAGTACTCAGGTTAATCCCAAGATTTGGTCTCCAAAAGTATCCTCAAAATGTGTTGATTGTATTACAACAATTAGACCTCACACAACATTGTCTATTCTCAAAGATCAGTTTCATAAAACTGTGCTCTAGGCTTAGAAATAATTCCAAGAGTCCTCAAAAACAGACTAAGTACTGAATGCATCATGAAATAACTTCATAGGCTCTGAAGGGTGGCACTTCTTGGGACAGAGCAGTGCTGACACTTTCTCTAAATACCATCACTTCATAGAATAAGCTAGTTTGTTCTAGAAAAGATGCATTTGGTTGAGCTCACCCTGGAGTGTCTCCATCTGTTACTTCTATGGTAATGCTTATCCCCCCAGGGTAAACATTCTCTGGCATGGGAATCTCTTTGAGCCTTGTTTCAAATGGATGGGGACAGATTTAATCAGATACATCATTTGCCATTTTATGTTTATGTGGCTAATGTATTACACCTCCTAAGGGATATATAATAATTTTACTTTAAGTTTAAGCTAGACCAGCATTTCTGAAGATGTCTTAGGAAAGATATTTGTTGTACTGAAAGTGATTTGCTAGGCTGATCTGGGCTGTGTATTTTTGAGGTCCATTGATCACAGTCCCATAGACGGCCTCAGCACAGGGCCAAGTCCATCTGTCCCTCTGCCTAACGGATGTCAGTTTTGTATCCTGCATATTCAATATAGCAGTAGTTACAATGAGAAAAGTTGTCTTTCAAAGAAGCTAAAAATTATAAAATGGGATAAAGAAGACAATTAAAAATATGCACACATATAAAAATATAGTTATATAGCTAAATAAAATTTAAGCAAGATGTCAGAAGCTAAGAGGCGAAGGAGTTCCGAATGGTAGGGATGATGCCTGCTGCAGAGCAAACTTGGAGACAGAATAAAATAAGCAGGAAAAATATCAGTGTGAGTCAGAGGTAAAGCCCAGTGAACGTTTTCATATAAAGAGTGGAAAACAATTTGTTGAACTGAGTCATTTTTAAATCTTCTGACCTTTTTTAAGTATTTCAAGAGAATTTGGATTAAACCTTCACTGAGATTCAGGAATGTCTGTAATAAGAGCAACATGTTGACTATCACTAGAATTTAAAGCTCTTATCCTTTGGTTGGAATCTACAGATTCATGGGGCTGGATAGGAAGGTAGAGGTCCCCATTTTCAAGCCTTTGCTTTTATAAAAGAGGCCCAAACAAAAGAAGTGACCTGCCCAAAGTGAAAGGCAAGAAGTCCCAGAAGTGACCCCAGAGGCAGGTTTCTGACTCCTTCAGTATTGTTTGTGAAAGTCTTTTATGAACCAGAGAATGGTTACGGGAATACTTGATTCTGATCCCTTGTCCCGAAAGTCAAAGCATCAAGGAATTTCTATTTTCTTTTATGAAACAGGGAATTATTTTCTTGAGACTAAGAGAGATGGAGGTATAATGATTTTTGCTTCTATGAAATTTATCCTAGCACAAAATACATGGGAATTGAGAAGCAAGTAGCAGGTTATAGATCCAGCACATACTGAGCATCTAAAATATGCCAGCAGTTACACTACAGAATTGTACATGTGCTGTGATTTCATTTTGTAAATACATATACAGAAATACATAAGTAAAGGAATTATTTTTGAAGAATTTATTTCAGTGCTAGTTTAATAATTCTAAACTAGCACTGTGAGGGGTTCCAGTACACAGATAATTTTGATAAGTAAAAACTATAACTTCTGAGAAAAGTGGATAGGTAGAAGAAAGATTATGAATGTGCTTCCTTTAATCAAAAGTGAGTCAGAGATTAAGAAGAAGACTAATTAGGTCTCCAACAACAACAAAAGTCTGTACCAAAATGTCACTGACTCGAATTTTCTTGTGATCTCCACACACATATTGTCATGGTCGCGTGATCAAAATGCTCACATATATAGTTTTCTGCTACTGGTTGATTAGTTTCCCCGGTCTACCATTCTATGAGGTCAGGATGATGACTCTTGATTTTGTTCATTGTTGCAATTTCTACTGCTCAGTCTTGTGCCTGCCACCTAGCAGGTGGTGAACAAATGTGTACTGGGGAAAGGAACACACATTAACAGCAACCGTGCTAGGGGATTATTTAAACAAATAGAATGTTCAGTCACAAAGGGTAGACATATACATAAAACAAGGTGAATTCGACGTCCACTGAGATTAGGAACATGATCTTCAAGAAAATTATAAGCACGGAAGTGTGCTATGTAGCTTTTTGATAATTTTTTAAATTGGAGTTTAATTGCTTTACAGTGTTTTGTTGGTTTCTGCTGTACCGCAAAATGAATCAGCTGTATGTATACATGTATCACCTCCCTCTTGAGCCATCCCCCCATCCCAGCCCTCTAGGTCATCACAGAGCAAGGAGCTGAGCTCTCTGCGTTGCACAGCATCTTTCCAGAGTTATCTATTTCACTCATGGTAGTGTACGTACGTTGATCAGACTCTCTCAATTTGTCCCACTCTTTGATTCCCCCGACTGTATCTACAAGTCTGTTTTCTCTGTCTGCGTCTCTATTCCTGCCCTGCAAATAGGTTCATCTGTACTATCTTTCTAGATTCCATACATAAGTATTAATGAGTGATAGTTTATAATGTAGATTCATGCTAGACTCAATTAGTTTTAAAACCAAAGTTTAATTTATTCCACTATATCAGATTAACTTGGATACATTTTCAATGAATATTTCTGTGATTAGCTTTTCTGATTGCCTCAGATTAGTTACATTCATTATATAATGAATATATATATTCATTATAGATATTCATACACACACATTTTAAGTACAGGTGATATAAATGTAAGCAAGATATGACTCTTGCTTGTAAGGTGTTTCACTTGACAGGTTTCTTAATGAAGAATTCAGAAGTATATAGAACATGAAAAGAACAAGAAACTAGAACAGACTTTGAAGATGGTAACATAATGAAGCAATGCCAAAACCGGACATCAACTATGACTGAAATTATGACACGGTTGAGTGTGTTGGAATATGCATCACATTTGGCCTTTAAGTTCCATTAAGTTTCAGAGACTAGTTTAATGATTCAGACAAACAGGGCTATGCAAATTTTGGCAATATTATGTGCCATTTGAAAATTAATTAATATTCTCTTTGAAGCAGGTGTGGCAGCTGACCGCATAGCAATTCAGTCCCAAGGTCGATACACCGCCAACCTATCCCCTCAGAATTTGATCTCTTGCTGTGCCAAGAAGCGCCATGGATGCAACAGCGGAAGTGTTGATAGGGCTTGGTGGTACCTGAGAAAACGTGGGTAAATAGCTCCCCAACATGTATCTCTAGGATTCTTAAGAGTGTTGCTTGGGTTAGAATAAGGGGAAAAAACATTTTGCATTTTCCCCAAACTCTAGAAATATATATGCTACATCTATATAAACACAGGAATTTCATTTAAGTATAATCTCTGTTTGGTATCTACTGAAGTTATAAGCTATCAGAAACAATTGTTTGAAAAAATGTATACTTTTCCAGCTAAATTAATCGAGACAAGTAAGCATTGTCTTCTTGTGGTTCTGAGCCAAATGGTTGTAGAGTCCCACAAGGCGGGTAGAGTTCATACTTATCTTGAGACTCTTAGTTCCCCAGGCAGATTAATAGATGATGCCAGGGGGAAATTAGCCCAAGACCCAGAGGAATGATATCAAGACATGCTGTATAGTTGCCTCAACTCATCAACATCATTGTCACCATTAATCCCATCTGATGAGACGATGCAGGTTGCATTTCTTTACTCTCATGTAGTCTGATACCCATGCAGCACCCTGTGTCTACTCTAAGATCTACTTAAAAGCTGAGTTATTTGGCAAAGGAAATAGCAGCTGATAACTAATAGTTGGTGTATGTGCCGCCCACATGTTCTTTCCTCATCCACTGAGTGCTCTGGGTGTGCTATAAGAGACTGGGTGTTACGTATTTATAAAGTTCTTTAAAATGTGTATCTAATGCTTTGCTAATAAGATGGTGATTAGAATGGGCAACTTGGGCTAATACCTTCCTGATTTAATAGTGCTCGGTCAGCTCTGTATTATTTTACTATAATAAAAGTTAAAGCCCTTCAGGAGCTTAAAAATATTACTTAACATTGAAAGCCAATTAAATCTCCTTGTATTAATCTGCTCAGGTTAACATACCAAAATACCATAAACTCTGGCCTAAACCACAGAGCTTTTATTTCTGGAAGCTAAGTTCACGATCAAGGTACTCAAAGTCAAATCACTTTCTGGTGAGACGCCTCCTCTTGGCTTGCCTTCTTACTGAGTCCCCACTTGCAGAGAGAGTCGTCTCTGTCTCTCAGGGTACTAATCTCAGCATGAGGGTCCCACCCTCATGACTTAATTTAAAGCTAATTATCTGTCTCTACGGATATAACTATATATCTGTATATAGAGATAATATAGATAATCTGTACATAGAAAGATAAATCTATGGTTGAAAAGTAAAGCACACAAATGTTTGAAAAGTAGAGAAAAGTGAATGAATACAGAATAACTAAACTTACATGGAGCAGTTTGTAGGGAGATTTGAAAAGTTAGCATAAGGAAACATTTTATGGAAAGAAAGTGCTAATTCACATATATATGTGAGTTATATGCTTTCTTCTATCTGAAAATTTGTCTATAATCTTACCTTGTTCATGGATGATCTGATAATCATGGTTGGTTTCCAATCTAGTATATTGTTCAAGAATGTGAATATTTTCACTACTGGTTTAAATAAAGTTATATTATCACACACACACAAAAAGCTAATTATATTTCAAAGTTCCCATCTCTAAATGCCATTGCATTGATGATTAGAGCTTAAATTCATGAAATTGGGTTGACACATCTCAATCCATAGTACTCATTATCCCCAAGTAATCCACTGGTACATTTTGTGAAAGTGGCTTAGCTTTCATCATGCTCCTTACTCAGATTCTCTTACTTTTTCACACTGTTGAATTTCCTTGAGGCAATCCTAGTACCATAATTCTACGGCCAGCTGAACATCAACTATCCATAAAATAAATTCACTGTTTTATTTTCCTTATCGTCTGCTTCTATATTCAATGAATTGTGTTAGATTTGTATTCAAATAATTTGTATTTTTCTATGTTCAGTTTCAAAATCAGAAATCAAAATTCTTTTATCATTTGTATAATGTATAATGTATAATATATACATATATATAATGTATATATCTGATAACTTTCCACCTTATTAACTTCAATACTGTAGGAGTGTATACAATTTCTCTTGAAGGATCATGAATTATAAGCACTTAATAATTGAAGTCCTATGAGAAGGTATTTATAACAATAAAAATGTAAAAATACTTAATTCTAAAACATATAATTTATCAGAATACTCCATCTGAATATGATAAAACCTGTTCTTTTTCATATTAAATTTGGCTTTTTAAACTTATCTATTTTTAATTGAAGGATAACTGCTTTACAGTATTGTGTTGGTTTCTGCCAAACATCAATATGAATCAGCCATAGGTATACATGTGTCCCTCTTGAAACTCCCTCCTTCTTTCCTCCCCATCTAGGTTGTTACAAAGCTCCAGTTTGAGTTCCCTGAGTCATACAGCAAATTCCCTTTGGCTATCTATTTGGCTTTTTTATATTATAGTTATAAATGAAGACTTAAGGAACCCTTCCCCTATTAATATTACCACATATTTTATTAATCATTGCTTTTCATCTTCACAAAATTCTATTTGGTAGATAAATGTCTTTATTAGAATGGATTTGAGCAAGGTTTTAGAACCTAAAAAATTTGATACGAATAAGCTTATTTATAAAACAGAACAGACTCACAGGCTTAGAGAAAAAATTTATGGTTACCAGAGGGCAAGGGTTAGAGGGCGGGATAGATTGGGAGTTTGGGATTGGCATGTACACACTGCTATATTTAAAATAAAATGCCTTACCATGAAAAAAACTATAGCGAAGATATAGGAATGGGGCAGGGAAAGAGTTCATATGATTGAACGACTATGTTCAGTGTCATGAAACTTACATGTAAGTAGCCAGAATGATTTACAGATATGCAAATCAGTAAAATCGTACGGGCATAGGTCATTACTGCATTTCCTAAGTACTACCTTTACTTCTTTGCTTACTCCTCGTAGACTGGTATCCCATGCGTGCTATCCACTTTTCAAAGACCAAAATGCTACCAACAATGGCTGCGCCATGGCAAGTAGGTCTGATGGACGGGGAAAACGGCATGCCACGACGCCATGTCCCAACAGCATCGAGAAATCCAATAGGATCTACCAGTGTTCTCCTCCGTACAGGGTCTCTTCCAATGTAAGTCTGAATTGCAAGACTTCTTAGTGGTTAGCTTTCTCAAAAATATATACTACTGTTAATAAAACTATTTAAAAACAAGAATATTCTAAAATAATACTATGCTTTCAGATATAATTTTTGATATTATTGAAGTGTTTATTAATGACTTCCAATTTGTGTATAATTTTTTATCTTTGTAATATTAGCTGTGCAAATGATTGCCTTAAATTTTAGAATGTCCTTGGGAATAGAGTTTTATAATTATGTTTATTATATAACACATACACGTATATATGTGTATATAAAGTAAATGGTGGTTTAGTTGCTAAGTTGTGTCTGGCTCTTTTGCAACCCCATGGACTCTTCTGTGATCCTGCCAGGCTCATCTTTCCATGGGATTCTCCGTGCAAGAATACTGGAGTGGGTTGCCATTTCTTTCCCTAGGGGATTTCCCTGACCCAGGGATTGAATCTGCATTTCCTGCATTTCAGGTGGATTCTTTGCTGACTGAGCCACCAGGGAAGCCTATACACACATACATATATACATACTTGACAGATAAAAGCTAAAGCAAACCTTTTTTCATTGACTTTTCTGTGGTATTAGCTTATTTTATTCATCCTTTGCCTTACTCCACAAAATACTTGAAATGGACATAGTCATGGTGGGAAAAAGATTCCCCTGGATTCCAGTTTGTCATGTTAAAATCCTGGGAGAATTTTACTCCATCTTATCGATGTCACCTAGACATTCTCACTTTCAGACTGTTTGAAGCTTCAGTGATTTCCAGTTATCTGTAGAATACAGTTCAACATTCTTATCGTGACATACAGGTCCTTCATGACTTGGTTCTGATCTACTGCTTTTTGGACTCATGTCCAACCAACCTACCCATTCCCCACCTGCCCATAATGTTCCTCATAAACTGACCGCTGTCTGCTCCCCACATGCACGGGCCCTCTTTGCTTCTACTTAGCTGGGTGATGATTCCTCTCACACCAGTGGTTATCCCACCAACTTCCATGTCAAGGAAGTAGGTCAAAACTTCATCTTCTCTAAGAAGTTTTATTGACTTCTAGACAGAATCAATGTCCCTTTCTTGTTTGTATCCATGGTATTTGTGCTTGTCTCTATAATCAAGCTTAGTATATCATGATTAGTTATGTTACTTAGCAATTAGTTATGTGATTGTCTGTCTACTCCACCAAAATGGAACTATCTGGAGGACTGGTGCAAGGTTAATATTTGTTTCTGTCCTAGTTTCTGGGATGTACTCTAATCAAAATGCATATGTGAACGAACTTCTTCATTCCTAAAAGTTGCATTACACAGTGGATGAAAACAGATAAATATTTGTATGCTAAAACTGAGGAACCTCACAAAATAATCATCTGGGATCACTGTTGTGGTCCAAAGAATGGAGATAACACTACTTTCCACTGATAAAACAGTGTTTTATTTAATTTTTTCTTTTTGACCATAAAAATTATTATATTTTGTCTTCACTTCTGTGGGAGAGGGAGAGGGTGGGATGATTTGGGAGAATGGCACTGAAACATGTATAACATCATATATGAAATGAGTCACCAGTCCAGGTTCGATGCACGATACTGGATGCTTGGGGCTGGTGCACTGGGATGACCCAAAGGGATGGTATGGGGAGGGAGGAGGGAGGAGGGTTCAGGACGGGCAACACATGTATATCTGTGGTGGATTCATGTTGATATATGGCAAAACCAATACAAGATTGTAAAGTTAAAAAATAATATAAAAAAATTTCACTCAAAAAAAAAATAAATAAAATAACCAACAACAACAAAAACAAAATTATTGCCAGTGTAAGAGTCAATGAAACATGTGTGTGTCTTGTCTTTAGCAACTTCACCAATGTGGAGATTCACATGCAAGTATTTCAAAGTATGATTAAGAGTAAATTGCAAGTTGTCAAGGCACACTGGGTTCCGTAATTCCTAAGCTGATTGTACAGCCCCTAACATTACAGACCAAACAATAGGTGTAGTGTACTCTGACAACGATAATGTGTTCACTGATATTTTTCCCTCCAGGAAACTGAGATCATGAGAGAAATCATGCAAAATGGACCAGTTCAAGGTAAGCTTGGGCTTCCCAGGTGGCACTCGTGGTGAAGAACCTGCCTGTCAATCAGGAGACATAAGAGATATGGGTTTGATCCCTGGGTTGGGAAGATCCCCTGGAGGAGGGCATGGCAATCCATTCCAGTATTCTTGCCTGGAGAATCCCATGGACAGAGGAGCCTGGAAGGCTACAGTCCATGGCGATGCAAAGAGTCGGACTTGATTGAAGTGGCTTAGCATGCACACAAGGTAAGCTTGGATGACATATGATTGCGTCTTATTTATTTCTTTAATAAACAACTTTGCATTTAACTCATATAAAGAGCTTAATAAATGATAGACATCTTTTGCTTTTAGATAATTCTTAAAGATTCAATGGTTGTAAGACCAATGTAATTATAGGAGATAGGCTCACCTAATAGCCTCATTAGCTCCTCTTGTACTTGAAGAAGACAGACTCATTCATAAATTGAATTGTTGAACAAATGTTAATGACACATTGGATGAAAGTCAGCTCAGTCTATACAAAGTGGTCATGGACCCAAAAGACATTCAAACAGGAAATGCTGAGAGCTCGTTTGATTGTTTAGTTATATTTGACTCGTACATAGTGTTAAAAATCTCACTTCGGCTTAAATGGATTAGATAATGGATTGTAGGAAAATGAAGGTTTAGCAATAGAAACAAAGTAGACACTTCCCTTTTCCTATGAGCTCAAAAGAAATCAAATAAGCCAGGACGATTTTTGTGATTTATAAAATGCTTTCCATTTTGATCTATTTTGAAAATGTGTTATGGATAGTAAACTAAAATCAATAAGGAAATCATATACTAATTTATAAAATGTCCATTGATTTAATATGAAGATATTATATCTGATACACAGTTCCTCTGCTTATCTATTGGAATTTATTTTGCACCAATGGTATGAATAAAAATAAATTTACAGTGTATATTTCCAGTATTAAATATTGCCTTGAAATGCTTGGGAGAACAAAACCAGTGAGGCCTAAAATAGAAATTCAGGCTGTGAATACTGAAAAGTCCAAAAATATATTAATATTATCAATGCAGTGGAATTGATAAATAAATAAAATAATTAGGCGAAACAAACCAAAATTAAATTGAAAACATTTGATGTATACTCAAAGAACTATTGGTTATATGTATTTTTGTGTTTCTGAACGTTGGCCTAATCAATATTGGTTCAACAGATAACAGGAACTACAGATTTTAAAATTGTGTTGGAAAGACTTTTATTGATCTTTATCATCGCTTAACATTTATTGAGAAACCAAGGCTTATTCTGAACATGGCCTGAATTCAGTTTTTAAAATCCTGGGGCCATACACAAAACCTGAAATGAATAAAAAGAAATTTTTTTTTCTCCTTTCAGTTGTGTAATCTTTGAAGGCTAGAAAAACAGTAGGGAATTAATGTGTAATTTAAATATATCCTTCATTAACTAGAGTTTGTGTGACAAACCTGAAGGAAGCCAGGCATTTGAAGTCAAGGTTAAATTTGAAATTCCAATTTTGACATTTGCTACTTAAATGACTTTGGTCGAATTATCTAAACCTCTTTGAGTCTTTAAAATCATTATATTACTGTTTAAAGTTTCTCTCTCATTCTTTTAATCAGTTAAAAGAAATCTGCAGCATAATGATTGAAAATTGAGAATAGCTTATGTTTATTTAATGGTCAGATACTTAAGTATTCATGAATTTTATAGACTGAATCAAAAATAAAGAGGTAAAATTTGAAAATAATAAAGTTGAAGTTCAAATTATTCAGCATCATGGAACCAATGTTTGTTGAGAACTTTCCTCCTGCCAGGCCGAAGCAAGAGCAGAAGACAGTGCTCAGTATCCTACCCTTGTGTGTGGGTAGAGTGTAATAAGTTTGTGTGTTTTTCCAGAAGTAAAATTGCATTATGGTAGCTTATGTAGTTAGATCATCAGGTCTGTTTGGTGTCAGAAACTCAAGGAGGAATCCGTCTTCAAGTTAATTGTCATGGCATCTCATTCATGTTTCTTAGGTTGGGGAGGGTATTTTTCTGTGTTGAAGAGTACTTTTTATTCATGGTGCTTTGAATGCTAATGGGGTCAGTAGCTCTATGGAAGAGATTGCCAATGGCAATATTTTCACAGTTTTAAATGCTGGTTGCCTCATCTCGCTGTAGATGCAACATGGCTGTCTGCGTGTTGTTGCCAGTGCTAAGGTACAACATTTTCCCCCTCTGCCTTACAAAAGAATGTAAAATGTGATAGAATGATGAATACATGGTACTGTGAGCATTCTTCTAAAATCTGTAGAATTAAAAAGAAGTTTAGGTGCGGGAAAGAGGACAAAAGCAAAGAGCTGAATAGAGTTATATAAATTCTTAACATCCTATGGAATAGGATGAATTTATATAATACAGTTATATAAATTCTTAACATCCTATGGAAAGGTGTGTTCAACTAAATAAAGATTTCATCTCTTTTATGAATATTTGGACACCATCAGAAAAGGCATGAAACATTAAAAAATGAAATAAAAAGTAGAAATCAAAAGTAATACTTGACTTTGGAGGAGAAGCTTCATTTTAGGATCTGTCAAATGTTAGTGGCTTTCTTCCTTATTTTATTTAAAATTCACATCAAACTAAGACAAGCATTGTGCACAGTTGTCAAGGTATATGTAACTAGCCCAAATAAAAATGCTTTCAATTCATGTCTTCTAGAGAAGTTTAAAGTATTCACCATAAATTGCTCAAGCCTTTCAATAAAACAGCCACAATACAGAAAAGAAAAAGAAATAATCTAGGTGAGGGAAGAAAGAAGAGTTTTATAAAATATAAGCTCTTCCTTTCTGAAGAGTATAAGCTCTTCCTTTCCAAAGAATACACTATTGGCTTAGCTCCCCAGAGCTGGATGGATGCAATCTTCTCAGAGTATTCTTTTGCTAAGGGTTACTTTTTATTCAAACTCACCAAGGAAATTTTTGTATTTACTTCTAAGGAGAAAGGACAATTACTTTAAATCCTTTGTTAGGTTCACCCTTCACTGATAGCTTAATTGGAATTTTAAGGGACTGGTGGAGAAGCCCAAGGTTAATGGAGAATTGGTGATCACCAGTGAGTGTACTGGGTTTCCTGCAAGGATTCAGCTCCTGATAATAGTGCTTCTGTCAAGTAAAAAAGATCGAGTTCTAAATGTACAATGTGATTTTAAGTAATATGCTAAGTAGCTAAAAGTTACTTTTATAAGAGAACTAGAAAATGTTTCAATCAATTAAGTAGGAAAGAAAATTAAACTGAACTGCAAAATTCCTTTTTAGATTCTACCCTTGGTAATTTACTTGTTGACTGTTCTGTAAGAATTTCTGAAGGTTTTTTTTTTAAGATAATGATTTAAAATCATGTCATTTATCCTGTTGGGTTTTATTTTAGCTATAATGCAAGTTCATGAGGATTTCTTCAATTATAAGACAGGGATATATAGACACATTACCAGCACAAATGAAGACTCAGAAAAATATCGAAAGTTTCGGACACATGCAGTCAAACTCACTGGGTAAGGTGATTTCTCAAAAGTCTTCATTTAATATCTCCTGAAAATAAGATTGAAAATAGATTATGTACTGCATTTAGGTGCCAGAATTCCTTTTGGTATGAGAGGTTCTCTTAAAAATTAAAAATTATAAAACCTTGACATTATTTAGTCATTATTTTAAAATCCAGTGAAAAATCAACTCATTATTTTAGGAAATGTACCAAAGCATGTCTCTCACTTCCTTGGGAATCCATCCTAAGAAACTGTTCTAAGGCAAGGAAATAGATTATTGGAATTCTACATATGGGATGATCAAGGAAAGTGTGCAAAACCAAAGTGTGCTAGGATATGGGGAGAAGGTTTTGGATGGAATTACAAATGGTAGAGATTAAGCAGGAAGACAGGGTAAGATCTCCTTTATTCAATGTAAAATTATTTGTTTAAATCTATGTGAGAATTGTGAAAACTTGTCCTGTTTTACTTTGTTTTTCCATTCTTAATTGTTCAGTGACTTTTCAGAAAGGCAAACAGTAAAAAATTCCTTTATGCTGCTACTGGAAATGGGAATTCAGTGCCACTTGAATTCCATTTCCCTTCAGTTTGAAAGTCCTGTTTCTTCTAAATCTCTTTCCTATGTACGTTTCATTATCAATTTTTGTTTCCCCTAGTAATAGTCATGATTTGGAAAAATTTTCCCACACACTGGGTGATTGAAATGATCTTTCTTATTATTCAGAGAACTCTGGGAATGGAACCTTAACGTGGACCCTGCTTAGAACTGATTCTTTATTATCTCTCTCCTGCCATGCTGACCATGTTTTCTTCATTCTACTCCTAAATTTGTTCATGCTGGGGTTGAACAATATGAATGTGTTTGGATTTAATCACTCTGCACTGTTTGTATATTTTCCATATTGAGTGTGTCAATTGAAATAATGTGTTCACTTTTATAAACTCCTAAAGGATTGAGACACTTAAAAATTTATCTCACATGTGTGACAATTAGCAAGGCTAATTTTTCTAGTGAGCAAATAACTTTTGGAGATTTTGTTTATTTTTCAGAAATATGTTAGGGCCCTTGGGCATTGTTAAATGACCTGAAGCAGTAGATTTTTATTCATTTCTCTATTAGTAATTCCTGATTTGGTAATTACTGTATGCAGAAAATTAACACATCAGTGAATTAGAGAGTAATCAAATAACCCAAGTAAGTTAATGTTCCTTATCAGAGAACTTAGTGTACTTCTATGAAATACCTTACAAATTTATTGCATCAAATTCTATTTGCTATGAATTTGTCAAACACAAAGCTATCAGATTTAACTCACTTGTACTTAATGAATTTAAACTTCTATCAAATGCCCATCGCTGAGCAATAGAAGGAAGATTAATACATAGTCCTGTTCTTAAGGAGTTTAGGGAATAAAGTAGAGACATTCACAAGTGATTATAGTATAAGGTGATAAAAGTTGTGTATTTCCATATGCATGGCATTATATATATATATATATTACGTATATATATTTACACATATATGCTTATACTATTTTATATATACCACATACTTATACATATATATATTATATATTTACAGTAGGTAGATAGATAAACACTTAAATTTCTTTGCTTCTCATCATTTTATTTTATTTTTAACTGGAAGATTATCACTTTACAGTATTGTGATGGTTTCTGTTACACAGCAGCATGAATCAGCCATAGGTGTACATTTGTCCTCT
>NW_011494842.1:4190052-4190502 GCF_000754665.1 Bison bison bison | reverse complement strand
CCATAGCTTTTTTATCCATTCATGTGTTGATGGACATCTAGGTTGCTTCCACATCCTAGCTATTGTAAACAGTGCTGCAATAAATATTGGGTACACATGTCTTTTTCAGTTTTGGTTTCCTCAGGGTATATGTCTAGAAGTGGTATTGCTTGGTCAAATGGTGGTTTCATTCCTAGTTTTTTAAATTTTTTTAAAAATTTTATTTTATTTTTAAACTTTATATAATTGTATTAGTTTTGCCAAATATAAAAATGAATCTGCCACAGGTATACATGTGTTCCCCATCCTACCCCTCCTCCCTCCTCCCTCCCCATACCATCCCTCTGGGTCGTCCCAGTGCACTAGCCCCCAAGCATCCAGTATCGTGCATCGAACCTGGACTGGCATCTCGTTTCTTACATGATATTTTACGGTTTCAATGTCATTCTCCCAAATCTTCCCACCCTTCCC
>NW_011494842.1:4179064-4189952 GCF_000754665.1 Bison bison bison | reverse complement strand
AGATTATCACTTTACAGTATTGTGATGGTTTCTGTCACACAGCAGCATGAATCAGCCATAGGTGTACATTTGTCCTCTCCCTCTTAAACCTCCCTCCCACCTTCCTCCCCATCCCACCCCTCCAGGCTGTCACAGTTCACCTGCTTTGGGGTCCCTGCATCATATAGCAAATTTCCATATAGCAAATGGCTATCTGTTTTACATATGGTGATGCACATGTTTTAATACTACTCTCTCCAACCCTCTTCCTCCCCCACTGTGACCCTAAATCTGTTCTTTATGTCTGTGTCTCCTTTGCTGCCCTGCAAATAGGATCATCAGTTTCATCTTTCTAGATTCCATATATATGTGCTAATATACAGTATTTGTCTTTCTCTTTCTGACTTACTTCATTCTGTATAATAGGCTCTAGGTTCATCCACCTCATTAGAACCTACTCAAATATGTACCTTTTCATGGCCGAGTAGTTTCCATTGTATGTATGTACCATAGCTTTTTTATCCATTCATGTGTTGATGGACATCTAGGTTGCTTCCACATCCTAGCTATTGTAAATAGTGCTGCAATAAATATTGGGTACACATGTCTTTTTCAGTTTTGGTTTCCTCAGGGTATATGTCTAGAAGTGGTATTGCTTGGTCAGATGGTGGTTTCATTCCTAGTTTTTTAAGGAATCTCCGTAGTGGCTGTATCCATTTATATTCCTATCAGCAATGCAAGGGAGTTCCCTAATCTCCGCATCCTCTCCAACAATTCTTGTTTGTAGATTTTTTCATGATGGCCATTCTGACTGGTGTGAGCTGATAGCTCATTGTAGATTTGATTTGCCTTTCTCTAATAATGAGCAGGGTTGAGCATCTTTTCATGTGTTTAGTAGCCATCTGTACATTTTCTTGGAAAAAATGTATGTTTAGTTTTTCTGCCCTTTTTTTGATTGGGTAGTTTGTTTTTCTAGTATTGAACCACATGAGCAGCTTGTATATTTTACAGTTAATCCTTTGCCAGCTGTTTCATTTGTTATTATTTTCTCCTTTTCCGAGAGTTGTCTTTTCACCTTGATTATAGTTTCCTTCATTGTGCAAAAGTTTTTAAGTGTAATTAGGTCCCATTTGTTTATTTTGCTTTTATTTCCATTATTCTAGGAGGTAGGTCATAGTCGATCTTGCTGTCATTTATGTCAAAGAGTGTTCTGCCTAAATTTTCCTCTAAGAGTTTTATATATTTTAGTCTTTAATCCATTTTGAGTTTATTTTTGTGTATGGTGTTACGAGGTGTTCTAATTTCATTCTTTCACGTGTAGTTCCTCAACTTTCCCAGTACCAGTTATTGAAGATACTGTCTTTTCTCCATTGTATATTCTTGCCTCCTTCATCAAAGATAAGGTCCCCATAGGGCATGGATTTATCTCCAGGACTTCTGTCTTGTTCCATTGGTCTATATTTCTTTTTTTATGACAGTACCATACTGTCTTGATGACTGTCACTTTGTAGTATAGTCTGATGTCAGGCAGATTGATTTCTCCAGCTCCAATCTTCTTTCTTAAGATTGCTTTGGCTATTTGTGGTGTTTTGTGTTTCCATGCAAATTGTAAAATTATTTGTTCTAATTCTGTGAAAAATATCATTGATAGTTTGATAGGAATTGCCTATCAATTCTTTGGCACTCGGTCTTCTTTATGGTCCAACTCTCACATCAGTACATGACTACTGGAAAAACCATATCTTTGACTATACAGACCTTTGTTGGCAACCTGAATGTCTGTGCTTTGTCTCTTTAGGTAGGTTTATTCCTAAGTGTTTTATTCTTTTTGCTGTAATGGTGAATGTGATTGTTTCCTTAATTTCTCCTGATATTTCATTGTTAGTGTATAGGACTGCAAGCAATTTCTGTGTATTAACTTTACATCCTTTGACTTTGCTATTTTCATTGATTAGTGTTAGTAACTTTCTGGTGACATCTTCAGAGTTTTCTTTGTAAAGAATCATGTCATCTGCAAACAGTGAGAGTTTTACTTCTTTTCCAATCTGGGTTCATTTTATTTCTTTTTGTTCTCTGATTGCTGTGGCTAGGACTGCTAAAACTATGTTGAATAAGAGTGGCAAGAGTGGGCATCCCGGTCTTGTTCTTGATTTTAGAGGAAATGCTTTAAGTTTTTCACCATTGAGAATAATATTTGCTGTGGATTTGTCATATATGGCCTTTATTATGTTGAGGTCGGTTACTTCTGTTCATACTTTCTGGAGACTTTTATCATAGATTGGTACTGAATTTTGTCAAAAGCTTTCTCTGCATCTATTGAGATAATCATAGGGTTTTTATCTTTCAGTTTGTTAATACAGTGTCTCAAACCAATTGATTTGCATATATTAAAGAATCCTTACATCCCTGGGATAAAACCAACTTGGTAATGATTCATGATCTTTTTAATGTGCTGTTGAATTCTGTTTGCTAGAATTTTGTTGCAAATTTTTGCATCTATGTACATCAGTGATATTGGCCTATAATTTTCTTTTCTTGTGGCATATTTGTCTGGTTTTGGCATTAGTGTGCTACTGATCTCATAGAGTGAGTTTGGGAGTTTTCCTCCCTCTGCAATTTTCTGGAAGAGTTTGAGTAGGATAGGTGTTAGCTCTTTAAACTTTTGTTGGAATTCACCTTTGAAGGTCTCTGGGTTTTTGTTTACTGGAAGATTTTTTTTTAATTATTATAGTTTTGATTTCTGTGTCTGTAATTGACCTATTCATATTTTCTATTTTATCCTGGTTCAGTTTTGGAAGGCTATACTTTTCTAAGAATTTGCCGATTTTTTTCCAGGTTGTCCATATTATTGGGATATAGTCGCTCATAGTAGGATCTTACGATCCTTTGTATTTCTGTGTTGTCTGTTATAACTCCTTCTTTTTCACTTCTAATTTTATTAATTTGAGTCTTCTCCCTTTTTTTTTTGATGAGTCTGGCTAACAATATGTCAATTATGATCATTATGTAGTGTCTTTCTTTTTTTCATAACTGTCTTTATTTTAAAGTCTATTTTATCTGATATGAGTATTGCTACTCATGCTTCCTTTTGATTTCTATTTGCATGGTATAGCTTTTTCCAGCCCCTTACTCTCTGTCTGTATGTCTCCTTAGGTCTCAGGTGGGTCTTTTGTAGTCAGCATACATAGGGGTCTTCTTTTTGTATCCATTCAGCCAATCTGTGTCTTTTGGGTGGAACATTTAGCCCATTTACATTTAAGATAATTATTGATAAGTATCATCCTGTTACCATTTACTTTATTGTTTTGGATTTGTTTTTATAGGCCTTTCTTTTTATGTTTCTTGTCTAGAGAAGTTCCTTTAGCATTTATTGAAGAACTGGTTTGGTGGTGCTGAATTCTCTTAACTTTAGTCTTTAAAACTTTTGATTTCTCCTTCAAATCTAAATGAGGTCCCTGATGAATAAAATAATCTTGGTTGTAGTTTTTTCCCCTTTCATAACTTTACATATATCTTGCCATTCCTTTCTGGCCTGCACAGTTTCTGTTGAAGGTCAGCTGTTGGCCTTATGGGGGTCCTCTTGTATGTTATTTGTTGATTTTCCCTTGCTGCTTTTAATATTTGTTCTTGTGTTCAGTTTTCATTAGTTTGATTCATATGTGTCTTGGTGTTTCTCCTTGGATTTATCCTGTATGGGACTCTGGGCTTCCTGAACTTGGGTGGCTATTTCCTTTCCCATTTCAGGGAAACCTTCAATTATATTCTCTTCAAATATTTTCTCATGCCCTTTCCTTTTGTCTTCTTCTTCTAGGACACCTATGATTTGAATGTTGGGATGCTTAATGTTCTTCCAGGGGTCTCTGAGGCGGTCCTCATTTCTTTTTATTCTATTTTCTACTCTGCTTCAGGTATTTCCACCATTTTATCTTCCAGCTTACTTATCCATTCTTCTGCCTCAGTTACTCTACTGTTGGTTCCCTCCAGGATATTTTCATGCTCAGTTATTTCATTGTTCATTGTTGATTATTTTTTAATTCTTCTAGTCCTTGTTAGACATTTCTTGCTGCTTCTTGAACATACCTCCAGTCTACTTATCTGTGCCTCCATTGTGCTTTCAAGATTTTAAATCATCTTTCTATCATTATTTTAAATTCTCTTTCAGGTGGACTACCTATTTCTGCCTCGCTTGTTTTGTCTTGTAGCTTTGTACCATATTCCTTCATCTGCTGTGTATTTCTCTGTCTTTTCATTTGGTTTAATTTATTGAGTTTGGGGTCTCCTTTCTGCAGGCTGGAAGGTTGTAGTTCCTCTTAACTGTGGAGTCTATTCCCCATGGGTAGGTTGGGACCAGTGTCTTGTGAAGGTTTCCTGGTTGGAGGGACTTGTGCCTGTGTCCTGGTGGATGGAGCTGGATCTTGTCTTTCTGGAGGGCAGTGCTGTGTCCAGTAGTGTGTTTTGGGGTATCTGTGAGTTCACAATGGATTTGGGCAGACTGTCTGTTGATGTGCAGAGTTGTGCTCACGTTTTGCTGAAGGATTGGTATGGGGCATCCTGAACTGTAGCTTGCTGGCTCTTGGGTGGTGCTTGGTCTGTGTTGAGCTGGAGGACTTTGGGTGGGCTCTTGTCTATTAATGTTCCATGGTGAGGAGTTCTCTGAAGGTCCAAAGTTTAAATCTCCTGCCTCTGGGATTCAGACCTGACTTCTTACAATAGCATCAAGACTTCTCAAGCCATATAGCACAAAAGACAAAGCCTCTAGATTTATAGTGAAATGGCTCTCAACAGCCAAGAACACCCAAGAGATTCATGGACTCATTCCAAGGATGTTGGTTTGCCTTTCTGGATGTCTGGGGTCCTCTGCCAGTGTTCAGAAGATGTTTTGTGTTAATTGTTAAACCTGAGGTGCTCTGTCTCCTCACAGCCACTGCTCCATTAGGAAGCTTTGTCTGGCTGACAGATTTCATATAAGGACTCTCATTTCAAAAGTACTCTGAAGCATAGTATTAGACATGCTCACTGCCCTCATGGTAATCCTCTTCTGGTTGGTACTTTTTTCCCCTTTTTTTCCTCCTAGATCTTCTTGTCCACTTCACTCCTCACCATTTTAGTTTACTCTTCTTTCTTTCCTTACCATGAAAGGATTTAATTGAATTAAAAATGCCAGATATTTTGAAACATGGCTTATTTTATATGCCAATAATAATAATAAGAAGAAAGAAATGTTACTAATTAAACTAAGCAACTCCATTGATTATTCGATGGATTTCAACGTAGAGATGTTAAAATGTGGGGTGAAAGTGTATCACACAATGAAGAATATGATAATTAAGACTTTCATTGTGGCCAGTGGTCTCTGTGTTATGGTCCTGTATATGAGTGACAGCTCATCCTGTGTCTTTGTCCACCAAAACTTGTGAACTTTCTTTAAACCCTCATTTGGAAGTATAAAGTAGTACCTTAAAGGCATTTACTTTTGCATATGATTCCAGGCTTTACCACTAAAACTCAAATGAAAAAAAAGTAGCAGCTAGATATTTTAGAAAGTTATGGGAAGTTATGTGGATAAGTCATTGTCATCCCTGCTTATGGGACAGGATTTTACTGAGGAATAATCTCTCTGTTACAAAAGAGAATAATAAAAATTATTTTAGGACATATTTTTGCCATTGTTCAATAATGCTTTATGTGAAAGTTTATTTATTCAGCAAATATTTTATTGAGTACTTCTATGTTCCAGGTGTGTTGTCAAGAAACTAAGGATATATCAGGAAACAAAATAGACACAGGGTCTTCATCAAATTTATATTCTATGAATTGATGTATGGCTGTTAGGCAAATACAATTGTGTTTATGAAAGGCCAGAATTTTTATGCCAAAGTTTGTGTGTGTGTGTGTCTGGGGTCAAAAGTATCAAATTTTTAGCATATAAAAATTGACTCAGAGAGAAAAGGCAAACAATTGGAAGGTGGAAGCCAAAAGGAAAGCAAACATTAAGAAAGTCCAAGAAAAACATGAAAAAATAACAAAGATATTTCAAGTAGATTGTGAATGAGGATTGCAGTTTTTTTAATTAAATTAAACAACCCCAAATACATTAATTTTGGGGGCTCCAAAATCACTGCAGATGGTTACTGCAGCCATGAGGCAGGAGGAGAAGGGGACGACAGAGGATGAGTTGGCTGGATGGCATCACCGACTCGATGGACATGAGTTTGAGTGAACTCGGGGAGTTGGTGATGCACAGGGAGGCCTGGTGTGCTGTGATTCATGGGGTTGCAAAGAGTCGGACATGACTGAGTGACTGAACTGACTGACTGAAATACATTAAAATGTTGCAAAGTGATAGAAATTGGGCATATTTCCAAAAAATGACTGTGAAGGCATTTGGCTTGAGTAAATTATTGAAAATCCAAGTCAGAGATTTCTGTAAGCTTGATGCAAATCCATAATGTTACTTAAAATTGGAGACAGAATGAGTCGTTTCTCTTTTTTACATATTCAACAAACATTAAAAGAAAGCCCATCTTCTTCACCATGTTGTGCTCGGTATCAGATATGAAAAGAAAAATGAAAACAAAAACAAAAACACACAGCCTTTGCCCTCACAGTGCAGCTATATAGTAACCAAAAACACTCAAAAATGGGAAGTTTTGATACATTTAACAAGGCAGGGTGGAAAGTGTTAACATTTATTGTAATATCTGATCTAGATTTGAAGATCTGAGAAAGACCCTTGAGGAAAAAAAGTAGGAGATAAGATTTATGAGTTGTTTAGTAGCAGGCAGAGGGAAGCTTGTGTAAAGTCCTTGTGGTCAGAAGGATACAAAGTAGTACATGAACACAAAGAAAGTTGTGTTTGCTGAATCTTGGAAGGCAAGGACTTGTAGGCTAGTGTAGAGAATTTAGTCAAAGATACTAAGTATTCCATTAAGGACCTTAAGAGCAAAGGGAAGTCATTGAAGATTTAAATATGAAAGTGGTATGATCTTTGTATTTTTAAAAAATATTGCATTGTTAAAGCAATAAATATAAAGAATGTGATACAAAAGGCAAATGGTGATAATCACATTAAAAAAAAAAAAGTCTGGACTTAGATGGTGAAAGAGTTGAGAAAATAAGGG
This sequence comes from Bison bison bison, assembly GCF_000754665.1. NCBI lineage: Eukaryota > Metazoa > Chordata > Mammalia > Artiodactyla > Bovidae > Bison > Bison bison. Next base: position 4,182,852 of record NW_011494842.1, on the reverse strand, counting down.
TGAGTCAAAAAAGATTTCAAGAGAAAAGCTGGAAGATAGGATATGGATTTAATATTGAAATGGATGATAAAATGGAGACATGGTGTTCCCTACTGGGCATGTCTTTGAGACATAAAAATGCAGATAGATGTCAGAGAAGACAGGTAGATGTACGGATCTCGAGGTCATAGTAGAGGCAAGGGTTGAAGATGGATGGTGCTGAACAGAATAAGGAAAGCAAAAAAAGCAAGACAGACCAAGGCTAAGGGATGGGAAAAAGGTAATATTCATAACTGGCTAGAAAATGATGAGTCTGCAAAGAAAGAGTAGAAACCAGTGAGGGTATTTTAAAAAGTGGTTATTGTAAGATCTGGAGAAAACTGGAAAACTGTAAGCTTGGGATCCAGAGTATGTGAAGACATCTGTCTTAGAGAAAGACTGAGTGACGAGTCTATTATATCATCAGAGAAGGAATAAAGGAGGTTAAATGAAACTTCTGACATGAAAAGTAGTGGTAAGTTGAGGAAAATTCCTATCAGATTGCTTTTCTTTTTCTAACCTCCAGGAATTAGGAGGTGAGGTTAACTGTAGAGGGAAGAGGTGGTGGGAGGATGAATGATCAGAAATTTGAGAATAGAGGTGGTTTGCAATGGTCCTCTGGATATTTAGGTGAGGGAGTTGCCCCAGGAACCAATAGGAATTGCCTTACGTTGCTGATGGTACCGTCTGCCCTCATGTATATGATCTCTGCAGCTATAATCAGCACTTTGGTGGATGCAAAGAGAAATGAGTTCATTTAAGACAGACAGTTCTCCATATGGGTGCAGTGAGGCATTGGAAAAGCAAGGGGTTTAGGATATGAGTAAGATGGCAGAAAACTTGATGAGTCTGATGAAAAGAAAGCATTGATGGATTCAAAGAAAATAGTAAAATCACTGGACTAGAGACCATGATGATTCTAATCTCTGTGATTTTTATGATTCTCTAACTTATTTTTCTTACCTTTTAGAGCTTTAATGTTTTATTTTTATTGTTTATGAGAAAAAAGTAATCATGTAATAATGAGGTAATATTTTACAGATTATGAACATCGTGGTAGAATGGACTAAGCCATAATTTTACTTGTTAGCACCTAATTATCTTGGAATACTCAATGTCTTTTAGGTCCTAAACACTTGATTTCTGCCTATCTGTCTTATATATTTATTTATCTATTCATCTATCCATTTAAAGATAATTAATCCAAAGAGACTATGAAAGTAATGCTTCACTTTGTAATAACTTACAATGAAAGAGAATGTAAGAAAAGTATATATATATGTATACCTCATTTTACTAATACCACATTATTAAATCAACTATATTTCAACTATATTTCATTAAAAAAGTAAAAATAATGCTTCAGAGTTAAGTTTCTAATATAATTTCCTCATATTTTCTAAACATACTTACAGAAAGGATTCCAGGAACACAAATCACTATTAAGTGCAACTCCACCATTTTTATGTAGTTTTATTAGGGTCACCCATTGTTTTTCCCCATTCATTTTTTTCCCCTTCTTCCTTTCTAAATAATAACTGAATGGTAAACCTGAAATTTCATGCTATGTTATGTTCAACCCCTGGCAAATTGTTACATTCTGAGCAGATGTTTTAATTAGAGATTTTTAATGAATGGCGAAGCCTAAGACAGATCCATGAACACTTACTTAGAAAATGAAAATAAATATGTGATAATTAGTATAGGCAACGCAAAAACATTGAGTTTGGGTCTTCGGGCATCTTTAATGGCAAAGTACTTAGTTCTTTCTTTTTGGGAGGGGGGCTAGAGAGTTCACTGCTTTGAATAACAGAAGCTGCTGCAATAAACAGACTCAAAATACTTGATAATTCAAATACATTTATAGAAGCATATTATTCATTTAATAGTTCAAGATCTGAGGTCTTAAATTAGGGGTGGCTTTCCCCTATATGGTTTCAGGGACCCAAGCTTTTTCTACTTCATTGCTCTGCCATTTTTTAGGGTCACGTGTTTTCATTTTATTCTGCATCTGGGAAATAGGAAGAGCATGAGGAGGACTTTTTAAATTCACTTCTTTTAAAGCCTTGACTCAGAAATGACCTTTCTAGTCCATTCATGTCTGTTTGGCTAAAGCTCATTGATACGACTCTACCCAGCTGGAGTCAGCTGAGAAGTATAAAAGTTTTGTCAGTAACATTATAATATCAGAACAAATAAAGGTATATCTTCAAGTAGAATTCCAAATTTGCATAAACTTAAAAAAAGTAAAACACAGAAACACAAATTTCAGTTTGTAGAGAGCTGACTCGATCTGCATCTCCTAGGCCCTCAGTGATTATGTGCTCTGCTTTTAGAGAATCTTATTGGGAAATTCTAATAATTACTGCTCTATAAGATTAAACCAATTAATAAATACATTTGATTAATATAACAACTATATTTATAATTGCTGAAGTAGCACTGACACACAATCCTCCTGTTCAAAAAGGCTTATAAAATGGAATTATCATTCCACTTTATTAGAAATAAGAGTCTGAAAATGTTTTAGAAAACTTTTTACATTTTCCAAAATATCTGTTTTAATAGTACTATCAGTTCAGTTCAGTTCAGCCACTCAGTTGTGTCCAACTTTTTGCAACCACATGAATTGCACCATGCCAGGCCTCCCTGTCCATCACCGACTTGTGGAGGTCACTCAAACTCATGTCCATCGAGTCTGTAATGCCATCCCGCCATCTCATCCTCTGTCGTCCCCTTCTCCTCCTGTCCCAATCCCTCCCAGTATCAGAGTCTTTTCCAATGAATCAACTCTTCGCATGAGGTGGCCAAAGTAAGGGAGTTTCAGCTTTAGCATCATTCCTTCCAAAGAACACCCAGGACTGATCTCCTTTAGGATGGACTGGTTGGATCTCCTTGCAGTCCAAGGGACTCTCAAGAGTCTTCTCCAACACCACAGTTCAAAAGCATCAATTCTTCGGCACTCAGCTTTCTTCACAGTCCAACTCTCACGTCCATACGTGACCACTGGAAAAACCATAGCCTTGACTATACGGACCTTTGTTGGTAAACTAATGTCTCTGCTTTTCAATATGATATCTAGGTTGGTCAGAACTTTCCTTTCAAGGAGTAAGCGTCTTTTAATTTCATGGCTGCAATCACCACCTGCAGTGATTTTTCAGTCCCCCCAAAAAAAGTCTGACACTGTTTCCACTGTTTCCCCATCTATTTCCCATGAAGTGATGGGACCAGATGCCATGATCTTCGTTTTCTGAATATTGAGCTTTAAGCCAAATTTTTCACTCTCCACTTTCACTTTCACTTTCATCAAGATGGTTTTTAGTTCCTCTTCAATTTCTGCCATAAGGGTGGTGTCATCTGCATATCTGAGGTTATTGATATTTCTCCCGGCAATCTTGATTCCAGCTTGTGCTTCTTCCAGCCCAGCATTTCTCATGATGTACTCTGCATGTAAGTTAAATAAGCAGGGTGACAATATACAGCCTTGACGTACTCCTTTTCCTATTTGGAACCAGTCTGTTGTTCCATGTCCAGTTCTGACTGTTGCTTCCTGACCTGCATATAGGTTTCTCAAGAGGCAGGTCAGGTGGTCTGGTATTCCCATCTCTTGAAGAATTTTCCACAGTTTATTGTGATCCACACAGTCAAAAGCTTTGGCATAGTCAATAAAGCAGAAATAGATGTTTCTCTGGAACTCTCTTGCTTTTTCCATGATCCAGCAGATGTTGGCAATTTGATCTCTGGTACCTCTGCCTTTTCTAAAAGCAGCT
>NW_011494842.1:4177952-4178964 GCF_000754665.1 Bison bison bison | reverse complement strand
GATGAGTGCAATTGTGTGGTAGTTTGAGCATTCTTTGGCATTGCCTTTCTTTGGGATTGGAATGAAACCTGACCTTTTCCAGTCCTGTGGCCACTGCTGAGTTTTCCAGATTTGCTGACATATTGAGTGCAGCACTTTCACAGCATCATCTTTCAGGATTTGAAAGAGCTCAACTCTTTCAAATGGAGGTATTCCTCCATTTGATGGAGGAATTCCATCACCTCCACTAGCTTTGTTCATAGTGATGCTTTCTAAGGCCCACTTGACTTTGTATTCCAGGATGTCTGGCTCTAGGTGAGTGATCACACCATCATGATTATCTGGATCATGAAGATCTTTTTTGTACAGTTTTTCTGTGTATTTTTTGCCACCTCTTCTTAGTATCTTCTGCTTCTGTTAGGTCCATACCATTTCTGTCCTTTATTGAGCCCATCTTTGCATGAAATGTTCCCTTGGTATCTCTAATTTTCTTGAAGAGATCTCTAGTCTTTCCCATTTTATTGTTTTCCTCTATTTCTTTGCATTGATTTCTAAGGAAGGCTTTCTTATCTCTCCTTGCTATTCTTTGGAACTCTGTATTCAGATGCTTATATCTTTCCTTTTCTTCTTTGCTTTTCATTTATCTTCTTTTCACAGCTATTTGTAAGGCCTCCCCAGACAGCCATTTTGCTTTTTTGTATTTCTTCTCCATGGGGATGGTCTTGATCCCTGTCTCCTGTACAATGTCACGAACCTCAGTCCATAGTTCATCAGGCACTCTATCTATCAGATCTAGTCCCTTAAATCTATTTCTCACTTTCACTGTATAATCATAAGGAATTTGATTTAGGTCCTACCTGAATGGTCTAGTGGTTTTCCCTACTTTCTTCAATTTAAGTCTGAATTTGGCAATAAGGAGTTCATGATCTGAGTCACAGTCAGCTCCCGGTCTTGTTTTTGCTGACTCTATAGAGTTGCTCCATCTTTGGCTGCAAAGAATATAGTCAATCTGATATCAGTGTTGACCATCTGG
>NW_011494842.1:4174004-4177852 GCF_000754665.1 Bison bison bison | reverse complement strand
GTTTCTTGACTTCCTACCTTTGCATTCCAGTCCCCTATAATGAAAAGGACATCTTTTTTGGGTGTTAGTACTAAAAGGTCTTGTAGGTCTTCATAGAACCGTTCAACTTCAGCTGCTTCAGCATTACTGGTTGGGGCATAGACTTGGATTACTGTGATATTGAATGGTTTGCCTTGGAAACAAACAGAGATCATTCTGTCGTTTTTGAGATTGCATCCAAGTACTGTATTTCGGACTCTTTTGTTGACCATGATGGCTACTCCATTTATTCTAAGGGATTCCTGCCCACAGTAGTAGATATAATGGTCATCTGAGTTAAATTCACCCATTCCAGTCCATTTTAGTTCGCTGATTTCTAGAATGTCGACGTTCACTCTTGCCATCTCCTGTTTGACCACTTCTAATTTGCCTTGATTCATGGACCTAACATTCCAGATTCCTATGGACTATTGGTCTTTACAGCATCAGACCTTGCTTCTATCACCAGTCACATCCCCAGCTGGGTATTGTGTTTGCTTTGGCTCCATCCCTTCATTTTTTCTGGAATTATTTCTCCACTGATCTCCAGTAGCATATTGGGCATATACCAACCTGGGGAGTTCCTCTTTCAGTATCCTATCATTTTTCCTTTTCATGCTGTTCATGGGGTTTGGTTATATATAAATGTTAACTATATTTATCTATATTGTTATTTCCTTCTATCTATTATTCATCTATTATCTATCAAAGAAGGTCCAATGTCAAGATTCACTCAGTGTATTTTTACCACATATGTTTTCTCAAGGAATTGTTCTAATTTTTGTTTTACAAAAAATTCCATTAGGGTAAAAATAGATGTATCCCTTTTTCCTATATAAAGTTATATTCTCCTTTGCTTTGATCACACACCTTTACTCTATATGTAAAGACTTTTTCCTAATTTTTCAGCAAGAAACTTATTTTGAGTATGTAGTATATGTCAAGTACTGTGCTAGGCATTAAGAATACAAACAGCAAAAATATCCTGCTCTGCTCCTGTTTTCAAGCAGGTGGGGAGAGAGAAACAGGAGGTTCAGAGAAGGCAATGGGGAGACAGAGAGGGAGAGAGGAGCAAGCAGTGCTGACCACACACAATGTCTCGAGTGTGGAGATGCAAACACAACAGGAATTTAAACTGAGTCGTGAGGGCGTGCATCATATAGGCAGGCACAGGACTCCACTTCTGGGGCCAGAGAAAACTCCAGGGAAGAGGAAACCTGCTGTGGAGGTGAGCAGAGCAGCAAGGAATTACTAGAGCTACGTGGAAAGAGAAGATTAAAAGTGAGCAGAAAATGGACAATCTCACAGTAAGAGAGAATATGATCCACTTAAGGCACTGGAAGTATTAAATAGGTAGCGAGTAGGGCAAGGGGGAATCTAGTGACAACTGAGACTAAAAGGCAGCCTAATCCTGGAGCATTCTTCTAGTAATGATAATTTACTTACCTATTCGGGGGCCTCACCTGGTCTGAGTGCTTCGGCACCTCTGGGTTTGCCTCCCTGTCCTCCATCGACTCTGCAGGAAGTTGTATGTCTTTGCAGCAACATTGTTTGGTTTTCAGTGAAAGTTCCAAGTGCCCAGGTGGTTTTTCTTCTCCCCCTGTTCTGTGATGTTCAGTTTAACTCAGTTCAGCCTGTTTCTGGGTCATTGTACTTTGAGATGCAGGTGTATCTGAGAGCAGAAATTGTCACCAAAGAATAGAAATGGGATTTCAATAAACGAGATCCACTGTTAAGTTTCTGCGATAAAGCAAGTAGTGCAAACTGAATAACATTCAAAACGAAAAAGACTCTTTCTTCCCCTGACACACGGTGGCAGGCCTGAGCTCTGGGAAGTCATGTTCATACAGTCGCCTGGTCTTGAACTGTTTCCAGTCCGGTAGTGGAGACAGCCCTGTAAACACATGGTGTGAGAGGAGGTGAGCTCAGGGTATTTCTACTCGGCCGTTTTGGCTGATCTCCAGCAATTAAAACAAACAAAGAACCCGTATAATGTAACTGCATTGAAATGTAAGTGGTTTTGAAATGGATGGAATCAAAGTGCTTGAAAGCCTGGGTGTGGGGGCAATCTTCACCAAAGAGTGTGCAGGTGAGGACTAGAGTAGGAAGTGACCCTAGAATAAAGGTCACTAGCATTCTTGTCCTTTATTCATTTTTCTAGCAGAGACTTCAATTTTAAAATCTTGATGGGTATGAGCTCATAATGTATTGGGAACTTGACTTTTTTATACTGTTGACTAAATCCCAGTTTATTTTTGGCTTCATAAATTTACTTTTAATGCCTTTGACCTGGACAATGCTTTAACTTTTATTCTAGAGTTTCAAACTTCTATTTCTAAGGTAATTGAGTCAAAGATCTACCTGGAAGATATTTGGGTGAATGATGTGTGATGATGATCTAATTTTTTTCTCTAAACTCTGAACTAAAAGCAACAAGGCCACATAATAAATAATCTATTCCTTCTTTACCCTTTGAAGTGCATTTTTATAGCTTATTAAATTATTACATACATTTATTATGGTTTGATTCAGGGTGTTCTGTTCAAAAGACATGCCATTGTTCAGTTTCCTACAGCTTTATTTTACTATCAGCTTGTTTCAAATTGTTATATTGCTCTCATTTTTCAATATTTATCTAGTTATTTTCAAGTTTATTTATCTAATGATATTAAAACAAAAAAAATACCCAGAACAACTTAAATTGGAACTTGTATGTTTTATTTATAAATAACATAACATAAACTTTCTTACTTTAAAGGCTATTAAGTCCCTTGCATTTATTTTTCTTTAGAGAAATGCTATTTTTTAAAGATTTTGTTTTTATAAAACTTTTTTCTCTTCACTATACCCTAAGCTTTTTATATCTTTTTTAAACACAATTTTTAAAGATGAAGTAGGTTATTTGACTGCTAAATTGTTATTTTATTTTACTTTTATTACTGTGTTGAAATATTCCAATTGTAAATAGTATTAAAAATAAAAGAAGTATTAGAATGATAATTTGATTAAATTGATTAGATAACTTGCTACTTTTCAAACTTAAAATATTTTATCCATCTAAGATCTGTAAAGGACCCTGGATTTTATCTTCCCAATAACTTAATATAAAAAAAGAGGGCATAGCAATAGAGATTTTCCAGAGATTACATGCTAGTTAGTTGCAGACCCAATATTCAGCTGAAACCAGTTCAATACTAATCTTGTTTAGTAAATCATTGGACTGACATTAGAGAATCTATATCAAAGCTATTGCTATAATTTACTTAGATGTTTATTCTTTTGTAAGCTAGGGATAAAAGGATGTTTATGAGGAATAAATGGGATCATGCATACACAGTACTCATGCTGGATATACGGGAACATTCAATAAATGTTTACTGTTATTAGTAATAATATCAACAGTGGGGATCGATTGGGCCGTATTTGTAATTAGATATATAATTCAACAACTTTTTTAAGTTTTAAAGTTTTTTTTTAATGTAGACCATTTTTATAGTCTGTACTGAATCTGTTATGTTGTTGCTTCTGTTGTTTATGTCTTGGTGCTTTGCTGTGAAGTATGCGGGATCTTAGCTGCCTGGAGTGAAGTGAACTGAAAGTCGCTCAGTCGTGTCGTGTCCTACTCTTTGTGATGCATGGACTATACATTCTCCAGGCTGAATACTGAAGTGGGTAGACGTTCCCTTCTCCAGGGGCTCTTCCCAACCCAGGGATCACACTCAGGTCTCCCTCATTGCAGCTAGTTGGTAAAGAATCTGCCTGCAATGTGGGAGACCTGGGTGCGATCCCTGGGTTGGGAAAGAGCCCCTGGAGAAGGGAAAGGCTACCCA
>NW_011494842.1:4169004-4173669 GCF_000754665.1 Bison bison bison | reverse complement strand
AAACCCTCACCTCCTGAACTGGAGGGCAAAGTCTTAACCACTGGACTGCCAGGGAAATCCAAAACCTTTAAAATTTGCTGAATTTCTCCCCCCCCAACTATGCAACATTTTGAAGAGGTTAATAATTGTAAAAGACATTCTCAAATTTGAAATGTTATTCAGATTCTTTCCTTGTGAATGAAAGTTGAACTTCTAATCTGAGAAAATGGAACTGATGAAATGGAAAGTAAAATCATCCTGGGTGTTTTAATAAGTGACATCATCTAAATAGTTCTAAAAAGTTGGCTTGATGTTTTTTTCTAATATTTTCGAAGATTTTAAATTTATACATGCTAGGAGCTGAGGGTACTGAGATAAATAACACTGAGAGCCTTAATAAATAAAACAAGACCCACTGTTTTGATACAGCTGGCTAGGGAAAGCTATCGATCATTCAGAAAAGCCACTGAGTGGCTATACAGACAGTTGGGATCTTTTGAGCTGAGTTCATTGACAGAAGAGTGGAGATGAAGAGAGACCCAGGGAGGTGAAACTGATTTTATTTTACTTCGGTGTTCAGAGCTGATGGCATCACATTGCCTTGTCTGTCAATGCTGAATCAAACTGACAGCACAGCCTGTGTTCCCTGCGTTGCTCTTGTTTGACATTGGTCTTTCATTTTTTTGTCATCTGAAACACTGACCAGGACTGTTAACTCTGTAACTGCTGTTATTAACAACAGCAAAAATTATTGCTTTTATAAAACAAAGCAATAGAAAAAAGTACAGCTGTATTTTCATTTAGGGAAAGGCAAGGTACAAGGGTTGGTTTAAAAAGAATTAACACATGCACATACACACACATATATATACGTGTGTATACGAAATTTAGAAAGATGGTAATGATGATCCTATATGCAAGGCAGGCAAAGAGACACGGATGTAAAGAACGGACTTTTGGTCGATGTGGGAGAAGGCGAGGGTGGGATATTTGAAGGAATAGCATTGAAACATGCATATTACCGTATGCAAAATAGATGACCAGAGCGAGTTTGATGCATAAAGCAGGGCATCCAAAGCTGGTGCACTGGGACAACCCAGAAAGATGGGATGGGGAGGGAGGTGGAGGGGGCTTAGGAAGGAGGGACACATGCACACCCATGGCTGATTCATGTCAATGGACGCCAAAACCATCACAATATTGTAAAGTAATTAGCCTTTGATTAAAATAAATAATTTTCAAAAGAATTCATATGAAATATTGTCATTTGCAGCAATGTGGATGGGCCCAGAGTATATCATACTAAGTGAAGAAAGAAAAACAAATATCATATGATATCAATAATACTTGGAACCTAAAAAAAGATACAAAAAGAACTTATTTACAAAATGAAAACAGACTAACAGATTTCAAAATCAAACTCAGTTCAATTCAGTCGCTCAGTCGTGTCCGACTCTTTGAGACCCCATGAATCGCAGCACGCCAGGCCTCCCTGTCCATTACACATTCCTGGAGTTCACTCAAACTCATGTCCTTTGAGTCAGTGATGCCATCAAGCCATCTCATCCTCTGCCATCCCCTTCTCCTCCTGCCGCCAATCCCTCCCAGCATCAGAATCTTTTCCAGTGAGTCAACTCTTCCCATGAGGTGGCCAAAGTACCGGAGTTTCAGCTTTCACATCATTCCTTCCAAAGAAATCCCAGGACTGATCTCCTTTAGAATGGACTGACTGGATCTCCTTGCAGTCCAAGGGACTCTCAAGAGTCTTCTCCAACACCACAGTTCAAAGGCATCACTACTTTGGAGCTCACACTTCGGAGCTCTTCACAGTCCAACTCTCACATCCGTACATGACCACTGGAAAAACAATAGCCTTGACTAGACGGACCTTTGATGGTAAAGTAATGTTTCTGCTTTTGAATATGCTATCTAGGTTGGTCATAACTTTCCTTCCAAGGAGTAAGCATCTTTTAATTTCATGGCTGCAGTCACCATCTGCAGTGATTTTTCAGTCCCAGAAAAAGAAGTCTGACACTGTTTCCACTGTTTGCCCATCTATTTCCCATGAAGTGATGGGACCAGGTGCCATGATCTTCGTTTTCTGAATGTTGAGCTTTAAGCCAACTTTTTCACTCTCCACTTTCACTTTCACTTTCACTTTCATCAAGAGGCTTTTTAGTTCCTCTTCACTTTCTGCCATAAGGGTGGTATCATCTGCATATCTGAGGTTATTGATATTTCTCCCCGCAATCTTGATTCCAGCTTGTGCTTCTTCCAGCCCAGCGTTTCTCATGATGTACTCTGCATATAAGTTAAATAAGCAGGGTGACAATATACAGCCTTGATGTACTCCTTTTTCTATTTGGAACTAGTCTGTTGTTCCATGTCCTGTTCTAACTGTTGCTTCCTGACCTGCATATAGGTTTCTCAAGAGGCAGATCAGGTGGTCTGGTATTCCCATCTCTTTCAGAATTTTCCACAGTTTATTGTGATCCACACAGTCAAAGGCTTTGGCATAGTCAATAAACCAGAAATAGATGTTTTTCTGGAACTCTCTTGCTTTTCCCATGATCCAGAGGATGTTGGCAATTTGATCTCTTGTACCTCTGCCTTTTCTAAAACCAGCTTGAACATCTGGAAGTTCACGGTTCACATACCTTTGAAGCCTGGCTTGGAGAATTTTGAGCATTACTTTGCTGGTGTATGAGATGGGTGCAATCATGTGGTAGTTTGAACATTCTTTGGCATTGCCTTTCTTTGGGATTGGAATGAAACCTGACCTTTTCCAGTCCTGTGGCCACTGCTGAGTTTTCCTGATTTGCTGACATATTGAGTGCAGCACTTTCACAGCATCATCTTTTAGGATTTGAAAGAGCTCAACTGGAATTCCATCACCTCCATCAGCTTTGTTCGTAGTGATGCTTTCTAAGACACACTTGACTTCACGTTCCAGGATGTCTGGCTCTAGGTCAGTGATCACACCATTGTGATTATCTTGGTCATGAAGATCTTTTTTGTACAGTTCTTCTGTGTATTCTTGCCATCTCTTCTTAATATCTTCTGCTTCTGTTAGATCCATACCATTTCTGTCCTCTATTGAGCCCATCTTTGCATGAAATGTTCCCTTAGTATCTCTAATTTTCTTGAAGAGATCTCTAGTCTTTCTCATTTTATTGTTTTCCTCTATTTCTTTGCATTGATCGCTGAGGAAGGCTTTCTTATCTCTCCTTGCTATTCTTTGGAACTCTGCATTCAGATGCTTATATCTTTCCTTTTCTCCTTTGCTTTTCGCTTCTCTTCTTTTCATAGCTATCTTTAAGGCCTCCTCAGACAGCCATTCTGCTTTTTTGCATTTCTTTTTCTTGGGGATGATCTTGATTCCTGTCTTCTGTACAATGTCATGAACCTCCATCCATAGTTTATCAGGCACTCTATTAGATCAAGTCCCTTAAATCTATTCCTCACTTGCACTGTATAATCATAAGGGATTTGATTTATGTCATACCTGAATGGTCTAGTTGTTTTCCCTACTTTCTTCAATGTTAGTCTGAATTTGGCAATCAGGAGTTCATGATCTGAGCCACAGTCAGCTCCTGGTCTTGTTTTTGCTGACTGTATAGAGCTTCTCCATCTTTGGTTGCAAAGAATATAATCAATCTATTTTGGTGTAGACCATCTGGTGATGTCCATGTGTAGAGTCTTCTCTTTTGTTGTTGGAAGAGGATGTTTGCTATGACCAGTGCGTTCTCTTGGCAAAACTCTATTAATCTTTGCCCTGGTTCATTCTGTATTCCAAGGCCAAATTTGCCTGTTACCCCAGGTGTTTCTTGACTTCCTACTTTTGCATTCCAGTCCCCTGTTGGCTCAGACGGTAAAGGGTCTGCCTGCAGTGCGGGAGACCTGGGTTCGATCCCTGGGTTGGGAAAATCCCCTGGAGAAGGAAATGGCAACCCACTCCAGTACTCTTGCCTGGAAAATCCCATGGACAGAGGAGCCTGGTAGGCTACAGTCCATTGGGTCGCAAAGAGTCGGACACGACTGAGCAACTTCACTTTCACTTTCCCCTATAATGAAAAGGACATGTTTTTTGGGGTTAGTTCTAAAAGGTCTTGTATAGGTCTTCATAGAACCGTTCAACTTCAGCTTCTTCAGGGTTACCGGTTGGTACATAGGCTTGGATTACTGTGATATTGAATGGTTTGCCTTGGAAATGAACAGAGATCATTTTGTAGTTTATGAGATTGTGTCCAAGTACTGCATTTTGGACTCTTTTGTTGACCATGATGGCTACTCCATTTCTTCTAAGGGATTCCTGCCCACAGTAGTGGATATAATGGTCATCTGAGTTAAATTCACCTATTCCAGTCCATTTTAGTTTGTTGATTCCTAGAATGTTGATGTTCACTCTTGTCATCTCCTGTTTGACCACTTCCAATTTGCCTGGATTCATGGACATAGGAACATTCCAGGTTCCTATGCAATATTGCTCTTTACAGCATCGGATCTTGCTTCTATCACCAGTCACATCCACAGCTGGGTATTGTTTTTGCTTTGGCTCCATCCCTTCATTCTTTCTGGAGTTATTTCTCCACTGATCTCCAGTAGCATATTGGGCACCTATTGACCTGGGGAGTTCCTCTTTCAGTATTCTATCATTTTGCCTATTCATACTGTTCATGGGGTTCT
>NW_011494842.1:4165462-4168720 GCF_000754665.1 Bison bison bison | reverse complement strand
TGGGGTTGCTCCTCTCAGCAGCCGCCCCTGACCTTAGATGTGGGGTAGCTTCTCTTGGCTGCTCCTGCACTGTCACAGCCTGGCGCTCTTGGCCGTTGCCCCTGATCTTGGGCAAGGGGTAGCTCCTCTCGGCCATGCTTCTGTGTGGTCTGTCACAGCCAGCATGCTTTTGCGCAGTCCATCACAGACTATACAGTCCTTGGAATTGTCCAGGCCAGAATACTGGAGTGGGTAGCCTTTTCCCTTCTCCATGGGATCTTCCCAACCCAGGGGTTGAACCCAGGTCTTCCACATTGCTTTGGATTCTTTACCAGCTGAGCCACAAGGGAAGCCCAGGAATACTGGAGTGGGTAGCCTATCCCTTCTCCAGGGGAATCTTCCCAACCAGGAATTGAACTGGAATTTCCTGCATTCCAGGTGGATTCTTTACTAACTGAGCTATCAGGGAAGCCCCAAAATCAAACTAGTGGTTACCAAATAGGAAACTTGGTGGCAAGGGAGAGATTATATTACATTAGAGTAAGCATATATACACTACTATATATATTAACGGAGAAGGCAATGGCACCCCACTCCAGTACTCTTGCCTGGAAAATCCCATGGATGGAGGAGCCTGGTGGGCTGCAGTCCATGGGGTCGCTAAGAGTCGGACACGACTGAGCGACTTCACTTTCACTTTTCACTTTCATGCATTGGAGCAGGAAATGGCAACCCACTCCAGTGTGGAGAATCCCAGGGACGGGGGAGCCTGTTGGGCTGCTGTCTATGGGGTCACACAGAGTCGAACATGACTGAAATGACTTAGCATATATATTAATAAAATAGATAATCAACAAGGACCAACTGTATAACACAAGGAACTTGGCTCAATATTCTGTAATAACCTACATGGAAAAAGAATCTGAAAAAGCATAGGTGTATGTTTATGTGTAACTGAGTGACCTTGTTGTACACCTGAAATTAACACAACATTGTAAATCAAGTATACTCCAATATAAAATAAAAATTAAATAAAAAATACTAAATAAAAAGAGCTGTTTGAAATCTCTGTTGACATTCATTAAAACACACCTTTAAAGCATATATAAATATGTACATAAAACACATATTTATGTGTACATACACATGCATAGGGCTTCCCTGGTGGCTCAGATGGTAAAGAATCTGCCTGCAGTGCTGAAGGCTCAGGTTCGATCCCTTGGTCCGTAAGATTCCTTGGAGAAGGGAATTGCTGCCCATTCCAGTATTCTTTCCTGGAGAATTTCATGGACAGAGGAGCCTGGCAGGTTACAGTCCATGGGGTCACAGACAGTAGGACATGATATAGTGACTAATGCACACACACTAACACGCAAAGGTCTCTAAGATTGTTTTTGCTTCAGAACAGTAAAGACTAAGTTTGATTATGGAGGCAACTCTGTAGAGCATTAAGGACACTTAATTTAAAGACAGGCTTAGGTGCAGAAGCTGGTCCTTGCCCTGCTCCCTGGGTGATCTTTGGCAGGTTATTTAATCTCTCTAAATCTCAGTTTTCTCACTGGAGTAATAACAATTTCCTCACTGTCTTGTTGTTAGGATTAAGGAGACACTGTGTCTGCTTCCTAGTAGGCTACTCATTTTACATGTTCTTTAATATCTATAAAAAATTGTATTTTCCTGAACTTTTTAATTTATTACCTTAATCTGTTTTAAGAATTAGTTTTTAAAAGTATAATATGAAGCTAATTCTAATTAGGGCATTAGTGAGTACTGATCAAGGACATGATGTACTTTTACCCTTATCATTCCAATTTATTATTCTTTTTAGACAATGATCCAATTATTCCTAGAACACAAGCAATTGAATAAAAATGAGAAGGGAAAGAGAAATGTGACCATAGGAGGGAAAACTTTATTTCTTTGATAAATGTGATAACATTCTTATGACGTTAGATAGTATGATTCTGTTTGCACCAAGAAAGTCAGACAGGTAGTTGGGAGTTTGGCTTTACATTTACATGGGTTTCACATACATTTTAATTCTATAGGGTTATGTAAAACATGTAGTTTGAAATAATAATTTTCTATTTGGTAAATATGGAGGAAAGACAAGGTACATGAACAAATGTTTCGATTGTGGAAGGTGATTATAGACAATTCCTCAGATTTATGGAGAACTTGGATTACAACAAGGCTGAGAGTGGCTTTCAGGTACTGGGAAAGCGCACTTTACCTTCCTTATGAGATGAGTTTTAATGCCTGTGAATGCTTCAGATTTGGGAGGCCTGTGTGATGGAGCTTTATTATGAGTCCCTGGCACAGTGCTACCTTTCAAATTTAGCTTTTTCCTTTTTGTAGCTTGGTATATTATTATTATGATCCTGTTTTATTTCTGTTTTCTAATCTAATACCTTCTATGGTAGGTATGTCATTACGTTCTTAGTTACGTCCAACTCTTTGCGACCCTGTAGACTATAGCTTGCCAGGCTTCTCTGTCCATGGAATTACCCAAGCAAGAATACTGGAATGGGTTGCCATTTCCTTCTCCAGGAATCTTCCTGACCCAGGGATTTAACCTGCATCCCTTATGCCCCCTGCATTGGTAGGTGGGTTCTTTATCACTAGGTTAGGTATTGTCCTCAAAATTTTAAATATGATAGAGTTCACATGAAGGTTAGGTAAAGTGTATGTTTGTGAACTTTCAAGATTGCACCTTGAAAGACAGAGTACTTTCAAAATAATCACTAATCATTTTTAGAAAGTATGTATTAGGTTGGCCAAAGGATTTATTCAGGTTTTCCATAAGATGCTATGGAAAAACCCAAATAAAATTTGTGACCAATAATAGAAGCTTACTGTGTTGTAATCTAGGCTCAGGATTTTATCTTCTGCTCCAGGAGTATAACAATTCTGATGGATGAACGAACTCGGAGGTTTTGTTAAAAGCATGTGTTGCTATGATGATTTACATGTCTCTGAACAAAAACATGTAGGATATGATTGACTCCTTCTATAAGAGAAGGTCAAAGAGAAGGTCCGGCCAAGTCTATGTTTCACTAACAAAGGGAGAGGTGGCAGAAAAAATAAATTTCATAGATGATGAGTGAGTTCAGTTCAGTTCAATCGCTCAGTCATGTCCGACTCTTTGCGACTCCATGAATCGCAGCACGCCAGGCCTCCCTCTCCATCACCAACTCCCGGAGTTCACTGAGACTCACATCGGTCGAGTCAGTGATGCCATCCAGCCATCTCATCCTCTGTCGTCCCCTTCTCCTCCTG
>NW_011494842.1:4156213-4165362 GCF_000754665.1 Bison bison bison | reverse complement strand
GGATCTCCTTGCAGTCCAAGGAACTCTCAAGAGTCTTCTCCAACACCACAGTTCAAAAGCATCAATTCTTCGGTGCTCAGCTTTCTTCACAGTCCAACTCTCACATCCATACAGGACCACTGGAAAAACCATAGCCTTGACTAGACGGACCTTTGTTGGCAAAGTAATGTCTCTGCTTTTGAATATGCTATCTAGGTTGGTCATAATTTTCTTCCAAGGAGTAAGCGTCTTTTAATTTCATGGCTGCAGTCACCATCTGCAGTGATTTTGGAGCCCCAAAAAATAAAGTCTGACGCTGTTTCCACATCTATTTCCCACGAACTAATGGGATCGGATGCCATGTACTACCTGTGAATCTAAATGAAAACTTTAATTCATTTGATACTCAAAATAAGTGTATCAAATGTTATTTTCATCCCCATGATTCTAATAATTAGGTTAATAATGTTTCTGTGTATACATGAGTTGGCTGGATGTGAGCGAATGCAACCCTGATGGAATGTTGTTATCACAGCCAAGCTGTCCCTCCTGACTCCATCCCCACACTTTTCGTTTTAGCCCATCTTGTTCATCATCACCACTATTATCCTTCTAGGGCTGCCTACAGCCCTTGCCACTCCAAGCCTTTCATGACACCTCCATGAAGTCACAAAGGGTGACCCCTGGCATTATCTCCTTCTCTTCTCTCAGCTGCACCCCCTTTCCCTTGGCATCCGCTACAAATTGCGCAAGTCCCATCATTCACTCCCTCTTCACAGCTGGAAAGGACTCCACCCATTTCTGCCTCTGGTCCTGCTTTTTGTTGCTTGTGTTCCTTAGACACTAGGGCAATTTGGCCACTTACTACATAATTTTGAACTGTTACTTAACTTCTTTTGGCCTCAGTTGCATTATCTGTGAAGGAAATAAATTGGATTACAGTCAGATTAAATTGTTTGATCTTGACTATTCAACTCTGCCATTTGCTGACACAAATAATATGTAGATGAATGAGCTTGAGTGTCCCATAACTGAGTCACTTTGCTGTACACCTGAAACTAACACAACATTGTAAATCAACTCTCCCCCAATAAAAAAATAAAATAAAATAACAAACAACCAAACCGGCTGTGGACCAGATTTAGCCTATTAGTCATATACTCAAATCCAAAGTCTCCTTTCAGTGCTAAGGTTTTATAAAAAAAAATAGAAAGCCATTTCTATTCCCAACATTAAAGGGCTGAAGTTTTCCCTCACAGTGTAGCTTCATTAGATATTACCCTAGTTCATTGTCACTGATGATGATGGATAGTTTTGGTCCTACAGTCTCTCCCAGCACATTTCTCATGGTGCAGACATCTCCGCACATAATCTGTTAACGTAGTAAATGCAGAGGAATACTTCTCCCAGTTTCTCAGCAGGCCGTTCTGACCAGGGCATGAACTGAGTACAACCTTGTCATCAATTTCCTCCATAATCCTTTCTGTAGGTCAAATTAAATGTGATAGTACACTCAGCAATCCTTTTGCTTCCTGAAATATTACAATAGGGTAGTGTAAGCAACATTCCTGCAACTCAATAAACAGTGTTGTTTGGATGACTAATTAAGGAGCACACAAAATATACAATCTTCTCTGACACTTTCATACAAAAACTGATCTTTCAGAAATCTCCATATGCTATTTCAACCAATGATAAAGTTTATAGCTCCCTGGCAGAATGCATCAACAAAATAGCCAATCTTAGATTCGGTGAACCCTGGCTTGATGGACATTTTGTTTCAGTAGAAAAATGAAGGAGGATGGGGGAGACCATCATTTTATTTTGCTTTCCCATGCAAACTATTCTCATTCATCTCTGATCTAGCATTAATTAGCACTTTGTGATGGCTCTCCGTCCTATTCAAGATGGCCATGCTCGCCAAGCCTGAGTAATTTTTTGAATGAAGTTACTAAGTGTCGCCACTAGAACATTCATAAAACAACAAGTCCCTGTGTATCTTTGCCTCATTATTACTGCAGTTATCTTTCAAATCTTTGTGTTAAAGCCCTAATTATCTGGCTGTAGTCTCACCTTTAAAAGTGTAGTCCTATATCCAGAGTAGTCTTATCATTGTTATGACTTAAAACTCATTTGGTGGTTTCTTTATACTTATATCCTATCTGACTTTCATTTCCTCAATAAGAAGGGTTGGAGTTTCATATCAGGCTCTCTTAATGTATCTGTTCCCTGTTTTCCTCCAAAATTTCCGGTTTTAGTTGTCTGTACTGCATCAAATTTCTTTACATGTCCACTGTTTAGAAACTTTGCTTTTTATCTGTCTGGATCTGTATTCACTAATATGGAACTGGTCTGCCCAGAAAACATGAGTTTGAATTCCTCTTTTCAGTCTATTGGATAAATGCTGGGACCCCAGAAGTGAAAATTATCTGAAACATTGCAACATTTTGATCTAGATATTTGGATCAGAGTGTAATATACTTACCATCAATATAATATTTTTTTCTTCTTGTCATTCCAAATTCTTAGCTGGATTTAAAGAAGTTGATTCTTAAGCAAATATGATCTTGACTTGGTAGGTTAGAAAATAATTGTTCTCATCACAGAATTCCTTACTTTGCATGTGTGTGTGTGCTCAGTCATTCACTTGTATCCACCTCTTTGTGACCCCATGGATTGTAGCCCACCAGCCTCCACCAGGCTCCTCTGTCCATGGGATTTTCCTGGCAAACATCCTGGAGGGGGTTGCAATTTCCTCCTCCCAGTTCTCACTCTGCAGAAAGTCACTTTCACCATTATTTTAAGTCATCAGCTTTCCTTCTCTATTTCAGTGTTTTACTTGTCAGAACCCCTGAACAACCATGAATTTAAAAGTTAATAAGGAGAACCACTATCAGTAGAGAGAACTCCCAAGAAGAACAAGCAGTTCTGTAATTACAGCCTTGGTGTTGCTCAGTCAACCCAGTTGTCAGGAACACATCTTTGTATCATGTGACGTGTACACCAAGATTTGCCATATTTGATGAACCCTCCTGCTCATTCAACCTTGAAATCCTGCAGTTAGCCTCAAGTCCTTCTCCCTTTCAGTTGGTATATATTAGCCAGTAAATTCCCCCCCTTTTATCTCCAAAATACTCTCAAACCTAGCCTTCCTGTTCATTCCCAGTACTTGCTCAAAAAAGTGTCTATTGAGGGTTGCCTCTGTGATAGTCACTTTTTCAGGAGTTGGAGACACAGCTGTTAAAAGAATCAGCATTTGCCTGAGAGAGCTTCCATTCTTACTGGGCATTTCATTATGTCTTGCTTTAAGAACAACATTCATCTTAAGCTGTGGGATTAAGATGAATGAATCCTCCCTCTGGAATCTATTCCTATGCTAACACCAAAGTTGTCCCCGGATCATGTGACAACCCAAATTTGGATGACTCTTTATCAGCAGCTTTGTAAATGCCAAGCATTATAGCCTGGAGTGCTCCTTATGGGCTGAGCCACTCCCACCGCTGTTCTCCAGTCCCCCGGCCTAAGTGCTGCTGTGAGAATAGGCTGCAATAGCCTTTTCACTGCTCTTTTGTGACTTTGCACTAAGCGCTTACAATTCGACACTCCATTTCCACCTGAAGAATTTCTGTTCCACTCTGTGAAGGGAGTGGTCTTTGCCCTCACTGTTAATTTCTTCATCTGTAACCTATAGAAAAGTTGTGAAACACTCTTTCAAAAAGGTAGCAATTATAGAGTTCAATTTATTCTTATATTTTTCCATACAATAGCGTATTAGTTTTGAATATACAGCATAGAGATTCAATATTTTTATACATTAATAAATGATCACCATAATAAGTCTAGTTACAACCTATCACCATACAAAGTTATGACAATATTATTGACTATATTCTCTAAGTTGTGTATTTCATGTCCATGACATTTATTTTTTACTATTTTTTAATTTTTATTTTTGAACCAATTCAGTATAATTAAGATTTATACAATTTCACACAACAGTAGGATACAAATTCTATTCAAGTTCCCATAGATTATAAACTAGAAGACACTGGAACATATTCAGAGACACGAACAAGATACAAAAATTCATTTGTTTTTCATTTCCCAACATCACTCCCATTAGATAATCAGCATCTTGAAGGGAGAAGATATATTTTCTTTGTACTAAAAAGTAGTTTGCTGAATAAAGGCATAAATAAATGGATGAAGTACACAAGAGATTCTGTGCTTTAATATTAAAAAATACTTATAGGAATATCAATATTACTTTAAGAAAATTGCACATTCAGTTTTCTCTTATTTACCATGTCGAAGATGACCAACATTGGACAAATGGGTCTCAATGGCAAAAGCAAGTGAAACCAAAGGAGAGAAAAAAAATCATTTAAAATATTATATTGATACAAAGTACTTATTTAGTTCCAATGATTTTACTATCTAGACAGAACTTAAAACAGCATTTTAGGAAGTCTAGTATCATTTAGTACAGTTGTCTGAAAAGAATAACATCCTTTTCAAAGGGAATAACCTTAGCAATGCAAAATCTTATATCATTCTTTAATGCTTACTTTGTAGAATTTATGGTCTCTCTAAGAAAGACTTAATATTATGCAAAAGAGTAATGTTTCCAGAAGGACCTGAAAGTAAGCATATAAGATAAACCCAGAAGGCAGAGTTTAAGTTATGCATATCCATATATCCACTCTTCTTTAAAGGTTTTTTTCCCACATAGGTCATTACAAAACATTGCATAGAGTTACCTGTGCTATATAATAGATCCTTATTAGTTATATTATTTATAGCAATGGGCTTCCCAGGTGGCGCTAGTGGCAAAGAACTTGCCTGCCAATTCAGGAGACATAAGACACGTGGGTTTGATCCCGTGGAGAAGAGCATGGGAACCCACTCCATTATTTTTTCTGAGAGAATCCCATGGACAGATGGAGCCTGGCAGGCTACAGTTCATAGGGTCACAAAGAGTCAGACATGACTGAAGACTTAGCACGCATGCACACATACGCAGTAGGATGTGTATGTCAGTCCCAATCTCCCAAGTCATCCCTCCCTGAGAAACACTCTTAGGGGCTTCCCTGGCGGTCCACTTCCATTTCAGGGGGCGTGGGCTTGATGCCTGATTGAGGAACGGGGATCCCACGTGCCCTGTGGGGTAGTGCCCCAAATTGGAATAATTTATATAAAACATCTTTATTTTAAAAAGGAAAAATCTCAGCAAAGGACAGTTAAGGTACTGGTCTATTTAAACAAATATTTGTGAATACTTCTCAAATTGAACAGGCACAAGGGAAGCAAAGAAGAGTGTAAACAGGTTTTGAGCAAATATTAATGTAAAGAAAATCCTCATGTCCTCAAAGACATTTGTTGTCTGATGAGTAGATATTTGTAAAAATATATACACATTCCTAAAATTTTCAACCTGTTGGTACAATGGCAAGCAAAATCCAGTACCTCAATTCAGGAAAGTATAAACGTGTGTGTGTGTGTGTGTATTCACTATATATTATTCATATATATATATATGCATTCACTATGATATTAATAATCTAGGGTCTGATTCTTCCCAGTCATGCAGAGCCTGGGATATTTAGAAAATACCACACGTCTACCTTTCTATAACACTTCTTTGTGACTTTATGGGATATTTGGTTACCATCTTAGGAACTGTCCACAGAAGACAGAGGAAAGAAAAGATCGCTGAAGGTTGTCGTGCAAACGTTAGAGTCTCTGATGGATGAAACTTGCTTTTCATTTGACACAGAGGCTGTAACACAGGGAAACTGAACAATAGCTTCTGTGCGGAGGTGTGATATGTTCTTTCTGACTGAATGTTGCATAAAGGTCAACATCCTTTGTTTATAATTTTTTTTCACAAGCATCCAAACCCCTGAAATTATCAGCTTTATCCTACTTATTTCCGTTTCCTCTCTCACTTTTATTGAAGGATTTAATGAACTTTTCTGTCTACCTTGAGAATGTTTATAATAATTTGAACACTGACTTTCTCCCTGGGTTAAAAATGATTGGTGCTCAAAATAATGCATCTTAAAATGATAATAAATAGCAATACTACTTAAAAGAAATTTAAGGCAACTCCAAAGAGTTGATAGATTTATAAGATAAGAATGCTTGCTATTATATCATTAAAATATGATTTAGATAGTCATAAAAATATTAGGAACATATGAAAAATATGACACTTGAAAAACAGCAAAAGTGAAAGTTTTTACTTCTTAGATATCCACAGAATGGTTTATTTACTTTTTTTCCAGTGATATAGAATAAGAAAAATTATACAACTACACTTCTTCCTTGTGAGAAAATGCTGCTTCTTAGGGCTGTTAGGATTACCGTTGCCCCTAGAACAACGCTGAGGTTAAGCATGAGCCCCACATGCTTGGAATCCTGAATGTGACTTTACAGGCTGTTCTCAGCACCCATGCTTCAGCATCCATGGATTCAACCAACTTCAGACCCTGTGGTATTGTAGTAGGTATTTAGTGAAAACAAACTCCATACAAGTGGCCCTATGCAATTCAAGCCCATATTATTCAAAGGTCCACTGGAGTTAGTCTTTGATTGTTGGTAATGGAATTATCGTGTAGTCATCATTTTGGTATATCTTAACCCCATATGCAGTTGTGGATCTTCCTGCTCCAAAACAGTCTCAGTATTTCTGAGAGTGCTAGGAATATCTAAAATGGGCTTATGATACATGCAATTCTTACTTCATGGTGTATTTTGCCATTATGTCTTTTCAATTCCTTCTGGTATACTGCTTTGTCTTCCCATGCACCATCCCCAATGCAGTGGAGCCTAGGAAGGTAGAAATCTCTTACAAAGTGGGAAAGAAACTTTTATGCATTTCTATCATTACCCTCTATTTTTGAGTATTACTAAAAGTGTTTTATGGCATACACAGCTTTGAGTGAAATAGCTTTTTCAGATTTTAATAAACAGTCTGACCTGTTTCTGCCCCAACTCCAAACTTAGCTGAGTTCATTATGGAGCTCTATTTGGACATATCTGAGTGACAGGGAATGGATTATACTCTCAATGGCTCCTCCTCATTGCTGACAAATGTTTAACTACTGGATTGAGCTCTTTGTGTCTAGATACCTCTTTCTGTAATGGAAGTTCTTTCCTATGAGGCTCTTTAGTGCCTCAAGCATGATGTACCTCAACTTCTTACCACGTCTGATGGATCTCAGATGTGGGGGTCCTCTCCTGCCTATATTGTTTTGGAGTCAAGTGGCTCCTTAGATTCTTCTTATTTAGTTGTGTATTTTGTATTTCATATAAATAACTAAAGTAATTAGTGGACTGACCGCCTGAAAGAACATTTTCTTGAGTGGTCCAGAATTTGACCTTCCTGAAATTGACATGATAGCCATCATGAGCAGAAAATAAGCAACTCAACCTTTCAAATATGATCTACTGGTAGAAGCATACAATGACTCTTGAATATTTGGGGTCAAATCATTTGACTGGTAAAATTTTCAGTGTCAGTACCTTATTTAGAAAAGTTACAAGAATGTAGATGTAATTATAAAGTTGAAAAATGATTTTGAAAACTGAATCAGTTTGAAAAGTGAAAGTGTTAGTCACTCAATCACGTCCAACTCTTTTGCGAACCCACAGCCTGTGGCTTGCCAAGCTTCTCGGTCCATGGAATTCTCCAGGCAGGAATACTGGATTGGGTTGCCATTTGCTTCTCCTGGAGATCTTCCTGACCCAGGGATTGAAGTCAGGTACCCTGCATTGCAGGCAGATTCTTTACCATCTGAGCCACAGGGGAAGAAGGAGGAGATAACCTCTTAGTCACAGGATCAAATGATCCATTATTTGATCATTATTATTGCATTATTACTTATTCTCATGAATGCCCCCAATATCCTTACAATAAACCTGCCGTCTTTAAACAATACTTCTATGGTACTGCAGTATCATTCTTTTTATACCCTATTAAAAACAGCTTTCTGGGAAATGGACATATTGATAATATTTGAACAACAAATTCATATCTTTTCCAGAATGTTTTTTATACAATGGAAAACCACTCTGATGTTGAGATTTGGGATATTAGGGATTAATTTATGTGAATAGGATTATTTTCCCATAATCCACCAAAGCACATGGAAATGGTGATCAATATGCTTTTTCCACATAAAACTCATGCCATTCATGACACATTGTAGTTGGGGACTGAATGTTTATAAGAGAAGCAACATAACATATTGAGAAGAACATGGGGTTTGGAGTTGTGGTTCAACATCCCCACTCTGGGATCTTGGACAAATCTTGACATTTCATTAGTGAATATAACATGTTAGTAACATCTATGTCCCTGGCTTTAATCAAGAGAAAAAGAAGAGGTATTTTAAGTCTTGATTTTTTTTTTGTTAATGAATTGTTATCTGTTACATTGAGAATGTACCAGTACTGAGAATCATCCTCATCATTCAGTCTTTAAGTCATGTTTGACTCTTTGCAACCCCGTGACTGTAACATGCCAGGCTCCTCTGTCCTTCACTGTCTCCCACAGTCTGCTCAAATTCATGTGCATTGAGTCAGTGAAGGGGCTTCTTTCATAGCTCAGTTGGTGAAGAATCCGCCTGTAATCCAGAAGACCCCAGTTTAATTCCTGGGTTGAGATGATCCACTGGAGAAGGGAAAGGCTAGCCACTCTGGTATTCTTGGGCTTCCCTGGTGGCTCAGCTGGTAAAGAAACCTCCTGAAATGCAGGAGACCTGGGTTCAAGATCTGGGTTGGGAAGATCCCCTGGAGAAGGGATAGGCTACCCACTCTAGTACTCTGGCCTGGAGAATTCCATGGACTGTATAGTCCATGGGGTGGCAAAGAGTCGGACATGACTGAGAAACTTTCACTTTCCACTGAGTCAGTTATGCTATCTAACCGTCTCATACTCTGCCACCCCTTTCTCCTTTTTCCTTCAATCTTTCCCAGCATCAGGGTCTTTTCTAATTTGTCAACTCTTCACATCAGGTGGCCAAAATATTAGAGCTTCAACATCAGTCCTTCCAATGAATATTCAGGAGTGATCTCCTTTAGGATTGACTTGTTTGATCTCCTTGATGTCCAGGGGACTCTCAAGAGTCCAACACCCCAGTTTAAAAGCATCAGTTCTTCAGCTG
>NW_011494842.1:4154825-4155950 GCF_000754665.1 Bison bison bison | reverse complement strand
AGGCTCTTTAGTTTCTCTTCATTTTCTGCCACTTTCTCCCCTTCGCTTACTGAGAATATAGGATTTGATTTCCATATGTGCATGTATATAGAGAAATTTCACATTAGTCATATAGCCATTTTATAAAATAATATATGCATATGAATATTTTTGCAAAAACACACTTTTACAGCAATTATCTTTATTTACATTGTGGTTTTATCAGTATTTTTGGAGAGTTTTAGTAGAGTTTCAGAAGATGAGATGTAAAGAGAGGAGATATCTTTCAGTACTTTAAACCCTTGCATCCCAGCTGCCCTAAGGTTTATTTCCTTTCGTCAATGAGTTTGATTTCAAGCCATTTGGACTAGTTAAGTGGACTCTTAAAAAGTCAATGTTTTGATTAAAAAGAAACAGTACATTCACCTTTATGTAGGCAATGATGATAGCTCCATAATGAAACATGGTGGGACAGAGGGAAATAGAAAAGATATAATTCCCACAATAATTTGTGTTTCATCAAGATGCAGCTCAAGTATTTTTAACCATGCTAATAATTTTTATTATTATTTCTAGATGGGGCACACTAAGAGGAGCACAGGGGCAGAAAGAAAAATTTTGGGTATGTAACACTTTCCAACTGAATTCCTGCTGTGAAGTGAGTATTTTAGAATCATCTGTGTCTCTACTCCTTGTTTTGAATTCTTTAGTCATATCCTAAATCACTGTACTATTGCTTGTAATATTGGTATTTTCTCCAGGACAAAATCCATTGTAATCATTTATGTTATAGTAATAGTTTTCAACTCTTTTTAAAAATATAAATTTATTTATTTTAATTAGAGGCTAATTACTTTACAATATTGTAGTGGTTTTGCCAAACATTGACATGGATCCACCAGGGGTGTACATTTGTTCCCCATCTTGAGCCCCGCTCCCACCTCCCTTTCCCTCCCATCCCTGAGCGTCATCCCAGTGCACCAGCCCCAAGCACCCTGTCTCATGCATCAAACCTGGACTGGCGATTCATTTCACTTATGGTAATATACATGTTTCAATGCCATTCTCCAAAATCATCCCACCCTCGCCCTCTCCCACAGAGTCCAAAAGACTGTTCTGTACATCTGTGTCTCTTTTGCTGCTTGC
>NW_011494842.1:4144355-4154725 GCF_000754665.1 Bison bison bison | reverse complement strand
ATTGGGTTGTTTACTTTTCTGGAATTGAATTTCAGGAGTTGCTTGTATATATTTGAGATTAATTCTTTGTCAGTTGCTTCATTTGCTATTATTTTCTCCCATTCTTAAGGCTGTCTTTTCACCTTGCTTATAGTTTCCTTTTCAACTCTTCTTATTTCAAATTGTAACAGTGAATCAGTATTTTTTCAAAATGAAGTAAAAATAAAATCTTGTCTGTTATCATCTATACAAACTTAAAAAATTGATCAGTGTTCTCTCATATATGTCAATCAACTTTGTATTCTTACATTATTTTTGTTATGGTTGATGCTTTTGTAATGTTAGTATTGAATATACATGTAGAGTTTTATTTTCTTTTTTACCAACTTATAACACACAAGTTTCTTTACTGAGAAAAAACAATCATTAGCCTAAAATTACAGAAAGTTATATGTAAGAAACAGTTTGAAGAAGACTGGAATTATTCCCTGATTGACTACAATAAACTTTGATGAATTATCCTAGGTCCTTATAACATGTACCCTTTGTGTGTATGTGTGCCAAGTTGCTTCAGTCGTGTCACACTCTGTGACCCTATGGACTGTAGCCCACCAGGCTCCTTGGTCCATGGGGTTCTCCAGGCAAGAATCCTGGAGTGGGTTCCCATGCCCTCCTCCAAAGAATCTTTCTGACCCGGGGATAGAATCCGTGTCTCCTGCAGTTCCTGCGTTGCGCTTGGATTCTTTACTGCTGAGCCACTAGGGAAACTCCATACAGCCTTTATTCTGTCAGAAATAAAGTTTAGGTGATGCTGTTTATCATCAGTTCAGTTCAGTCACTCAGTTGTGTCTGACATTTTGCGACCCCATGGACTACAGTATGGCAGACTTCCCTGTCCATCACCAACTCCCAGAGCTTGCTCAAACCCATGTCCATTGAGTCGGTGATGCCATCCAACCATCTCATCCTCTGTCATCCCCTTTTCCTCCCGCCTTCACTCTTTCCCAGCATCAGGGTCTTTTCCAGTGAGTCAGTTCTTTGCATCAGGTGGCTATAGTATTGGAGTTTCAGCTTCAACATCAGTCCTTCCAATGAATATTTAGGACTGATTTCCTTTGGGATGGACTGGTTGCATCTCCTTGCAGTCCAAGTGACTCTCAAGAGTCTTCTCCAACACGACAGTTCAAAAGCATTAATTCTCTGATGCTCAGCTTTCTTTATAATCCAACTCTTACATCCATACATGACTACTGTATGCTGCTGGTGCTGCTATTGCTGCTGCTAAGTCGCTTCAGTCATGTCCGACTTTATGTGACCCCATAGACGGCAGCCCACCAGGCTCTCCTGTCCCTGGGATTCTCCAGGCAAGAATACTGGAGTGGGTTGCCATTTCCTTCTCCAATGCATGAAAGTGAAAAGTGAAAGTGAAGTCGCTCAGTTGTGTCTGACTCCCAGTGACCCCATGGACTGCAGCCTACCAGGCTCTTCTGTCCATGGGATTTTCCAGGCAAGAGTACTGGAATATGTCTATTTATCATAGAATTTTAATTTGAATATATGCATTAGAAGGCAAATTATAACTTACAAAATACTAAATATTAGGGCTTGTGCTCACTCGAGTGACTCTTGTTAATTAGATTTTTCCAAAAGGCACTCACAAAAAATCAATCACCCAAATGTGTGGTCACCACCTGTATTTGTCTTGTTGATATATAGAGGTGTTATGCCATTGAGTATGGGCTTCCCAGGTGGCTCAGTGGTAAAGAATCTGCCTGCAATGCAGGAGACATGGATTGGATTCCCGTGTTGGGAAGATCCCCTTGTGGAGTGCATAGCAACCTGCTCTATTATTCTTGGCTGAAGAATCCCATGGACAGAGGTGCCTGGTGGGTCACAAAGAGTCATACATGATTTAGCAACTTAGTAGGCATGCACACATGACCTTGAATAGAATGATGCTTTTTTGTATTTAAACTTAGCTTTCTAAAATATCATTTTCCTTATTAAAATACAGTTGAGGTAGTCAATAATTAACATTAGTGTTCAACAGTTAATATTTATAATATTTGAAAGAGAATATATTATTTGAGCCTCCTGGAATATTTCTGAATGCTGGGATATTATGAGTAGTTAAGGGAAGGGGAAGACAGAGTGTCTACATTGCTGCCAGAAGTGGGGAAGGACAAGCCTGAAGAGAGCCTGAAACATGCACGTGGTAGACATAGCCCTTGAAATATTTGCAACCAGGCACACACACACACACACACACACACACACACACACACACACACAAAACTAAGTTTAACCAAACTTTCCTGTAGCCCTGACCCTGCTCAGTTCTTGACTAAATTGAGGGGTTCCATTCTTCACCATATCACTCTTGAAGAAGAAAAGATTGACCTTCTTTAGGAAATAATCTCAGTGTCAATATCTGTGTAGTTAGCCCTCCATATCTGCCAGTTCTGCATCCACAGATTCAACAAAACATATTTAAAAAATTCTACAGAGCTTCAAAAAGCAAAACTTGAATCTGCTGTATACTGACAACTATTTATATAGTATTTATATTGTTTTTTCAACTTTTTACATAACATTTACATTGCATTAGGTATTGTAAGTAACCTAGAGATGGTTTAAAGTATATAAGAGTATGTGTGCAGGTTATACACAAATATTATGCCATTTTATATAGAAGACTTGTCCAAAAAGCCCCACAATGTGAGAGTTGTGAGTTAAGTTTTATTTTGGGCAAAATAAGGACCATAGCCCAGGAGATAGCCTCTCAGATAGCTCTGAGAAACTGCTTGTAAGAGATGAGGAGGAGGTTTATATATATATGGTTTGGGTGAAGGGAGAGTACATGCAATCAAATACACGTTTTTGCAGAAGGTTGCTGCTAGTTTTGTGGAGGTAACAGCTAGTCACGAGGAGCAGATGTCTCCATTAAAGATTTTAGTGCTTTTCTAGATATGAGAAGATGCAAAAATTTAAGCTCGTAAAATCTCCTGAAAATATTTAATTATCTAAAGGTCTGTTCTGCCAGTTTTCCAGAACACAGGGTACCTCGTTCCTGATCTCATCCCTGAACTCTTTTCAGGTGTGTTGAATCTCAGAGACTGCAGCGGCTAGTGACTTCATCCTTTTAGAGGCAGATGTGCTAGGCGTAGTTGCTCAGTCATGCCTGACTCTTTGTGACCCCATGGCCTGTAGCCCACCAGGCTCCTCTGTCCATGATATTCTCCAGGCAAGAATACTGGAGTGGGTTGCCATGTTGGAAAGTGTCAATTTTTAGTTGGTAGACTTGAGCAACTATGGATTTTGGTGCAGAGGAGAGGGGTCCCGTGGAACCAGTCCCCTACAGACATCAAGGGATAACTCTGATTATTATGGGCAAGTATATAGCATCGGAGAATGAAATGGCAACCCACTCCAGTGTTCTTGCCTGGAGAATCCCAGGGACGGGGGAGCCTGGTGGGCTGCCGTCTATGGGGTCGCACAGAGTCGGACAGGACTGAAGCGACTTAGCGGGAGCAGGAGCATATAGCATACATTTAAACATTTTGAGACACATGAAGCAGAAAACATGACAATAACCAAGGGAAAAGGCTATCAATAGAAGCAACAGATGTAATAACCATTGTAAAAAAATATTTAAAAATATAAAGGAAAAGATGGAGAATTTCATTGAATGGTTTCAGTATACAAAATAAAAGAGTTTTTGTACATATGAATGCAATGTCTGAAATTAAGAACTCAATGTATGGGTTAAATAGCATGCAAAATTAGATATCTTTAAAAAATGCAATAAAATATATCCAAGTTGCAGTACACAGAGGAAAATATAATGGAAAATCCAAAACACTAGTAAGAGATGGGTGGGACACATTCAGACTTTTGTTTGTTTTCATTGGAGTATAGTTGTTTTACAATGTTGGGTTAGTTTCTGCTATACAATGAAGTAAATCATACATATATCATACATATGTCCCCACCCTCTTAGACCTCCTTCTCACTGCCCCATCCCACCCCTCTAGGTCATCACAGAGCACAGACCTGAGCTCCCTGTGCTGTGCAGCAGCTCCCCACCATTTTACATGTGGTTGAGTACATATGGAAATCCAGTCTCCCAGTTTATCCCATCCCACTTCCTTGCCCCGCCTCATGTCCACCTGTCTGCTCTCTGCATCTGCATGTCTATCTCACCCTGCAAATAGGTTCCTCTGCACCAGTTTCCTAGATTCCACATATATGTGTTAATATATGATATTTGTTTTTCTCTTCCTGACTTAATTCACTATATATATAACTATATTCTCAGAAGGATAAGAGAGAGAGGATGAGGCAGTATCAAAATCTGAAGAACTGATGGTCAAAAGTTTTCCAAAACTGAGAGACATCAACCTAAGTTCAGGAAGCTCAATAAACTCCAAGTAAGCAAAACTAGAATTTTATTGTATATCCATTGACAACTTTCTTCAAAGAAGGCAAATAGGAAACACTTTCATTCAAACAAAAGCTAAAATAACACAGCATAAAATATATAAATAAAAGTCATAGAAAAAAGAGAAAAACAAACCTACAATTTGGTTGCCTATTCCAGGATGTCTTACTTATAATTTTATACAGAAAACAGCTAAAATATAAGTAAAGATATAGAAGATTTTTTAAAAAGCTATTAGCTAGCTTAAAATTCATACAACATTAGACACAAATATTAATGGACAGTTTCTTGTGCATATGGAATGTTTCCCAAAGTTGACCATATGCTGGTTATAGGGCAAGTTCAACAAATTGAAAGCATTAAATTTTACAGAGTGTGATATGGAAAAACTTGTGTTAGTTAGCTAAAGCAGTACTGAATTTAATAGGAAATGCATGTATTTGAAAAATAAAAGGTTAAAATCAGTACATATATTAAAACAGGAAAAGCTGAAAATAGCAATTTAATAATCTAGATAAAGAACTCAAACCTCAAAAACAAACAAACAAAAAATAGAAGGAAGGGAATTAAAAGGAAAAGGGCAGAAATCAATGAAAAAAGTGGACATAAAATAGAGAATATCAAGAGAGCGAAGATTTGATTCTTTGATAAGATTAAATTCCTAGGAAAGCTTGCAAAGAAACCGAGAGAGAAAAAAAATCACCACAGAAATAAAAAAGGAAGGCTGTCTTCAGTTCGATAGATATTGTTGTTGTTGTTATTCAGTCATTAACCCATGTCTAACTCCTTGCAACCCCATAGACTGCAGCATGCCAGGCCTCCCTGTTCCTCACTATCTCCCAGAGTTTGCTCAAGTTCATGTCCACTGGGTCAGTGATATTATCCAACCATCTCATCCTCTGCTGCCCTCCTCTTCTTTTCTCTTCAATCTTTCCCAGCATCAGGGTCTTTTCCAATGAGTCAGCTCTTCACATCAGGTTGCCAAAGTACTGGGCTTCAGCTTCAGCATCAGTCCTTCCAAGGAATATTCAGGATTGATTTCTTTTAGGATTGACTGATTTGATCTCCTTACAGTCCAAGGGACTTTCAAAGGCCTTCTCCAGCACCACAATTCGAAAGCATCATTCTTTGGCACTCAGCCTTCTTTATGGTCTAATTCTCACAACTGTACATGACTACTGGAAAGACCGTAGCTTTGACTATATGGACCTTTGTTGGCAAAGTGATGCCTTTGCTTTTTAATACACTGTCTAGGTTTGTCATAGCTTTCCTTCCAGGAAGCAAGCATCTTTTAATTTCATGGCTGCAGTCACCATCCACAGTGATTTTGGAGCCCAAGAAGAATCTGTCACTGCTTCCACTTTTTCCCTTTCCGTTTGCCATTAAGTGACAGGACTGGATACCATGATCTTAATTTTTTGGATGTTGAATTTTAAGCAAGCTTTTTCACTCTCCTTTTTCATGATTATTGAGGCTCAAAGATGCTATGCAAACATCATACTACTATATTTGAAAATATAGATGATATGGATAAATTCATTGGAAAACAAAGCATCAAAACTCATACAAAGTGAGAATAGGAAATCTAGCTATAATACAGTTTGAAAAGCTGACTGTATTAAAAAGAAACTCTTACCAAAAGCACCAGTCTCTAATCAATTCACTGGTAAATTCTTCCAAACATTTAAAGAACAAATAAAATCAATTTTATACCAGTATACCTTAGGAAAATAGAGAGCAGTTCCTGACTCATTTTACAAATCAGCATAACACCAATACCAAAACTTGACAGAGACAACTCAAGAAAGGAAAACTACAGGTCAATATCTCTTATGAATACAAAATTCTAAACAAAATATCACAGCTGTAAAATGTAAAAAGGGCAAATATTATAATCAAATGAGGTTTATAGCAGGAGTGTGAAGTTGGTTTTAAATGTAAAATCAATAAATACAGTTCATCACATTGCCAGACTAAAGATGGAAAAAAAATGCTTATCTTAATTGGTGTGTGTGTGTGTGTGTGTGTGTGAGTTACTCAGTCATGTCCAACTCTTTGCAACCCTATGGACTGTAGCCTGTCAGGCTCCTCTGTCCATGGAGTTTTCCCCCAGGCAAGAATACTGGACTGGGTTGCCATTTCCTTCTCCAGGGGATCTTTGCAACCTAGGGACTGAACCCAGATCTCCTGCACTGCAGGCAGATTCTTTACTGTTTGGGCCACCAGGGAAGCCTCATCTTATTTGGTGCCGAAATGTAATAATAACTGCTTTTTGCCACCTGCCCTCTCATAGATACTCTCATACATCCTCTCCAAACATAGCTGCAAGATCATTAGAGCAACAGTTTCCAATTTCTAGATTCTCTTTCAAAGGGCTCACATGATTAGCTTAGGCAGAATAATCTCCCTTTTAATTAATTCACAGCCAATTGATTGGGGATTTGATCACATCTTCAAAACTTATTCAACTTTGTGAGACAACATGATCTAATAACAGGTGTGACATCCCATTATATCCTCAGGTCCTTTCCACAATCAAGTGAGAGGATTATATGGGGCAACCACACCAGGGAGCAGGAGTGTAGCTGTCATTGTAGAATTCTGCCGACCTCAGATGTCATTTATGATTTAAAAACCTCAGCAAATTAAGAAAAGAACCTACCTTCCCTAGACTTATAAAGTCTACTCTCAAAAACCCAGTAGCTAACATCATAATTAATGGTCAAATGCTGAACATTTCCCCCTTATCACTGAAAAGTAAAACATTTATTGTCATTTTTGTTAACATTTTATTGAAGGTTCCATCTAGTATAGTAAAACAAACAAACAAGCAAGCAAAAAATAAACAAAAAATAAAGGCAGAGTGTGGAAAGAAATACAACTGAAGTTATTTGCAAATGACATGGTTATGTGTATAGAAAATTTAAAAATACATGTAGAAATAAATTGTTAGAAACAGCATATTTGGCAAGCTTTCTTGATATTCAGTTCAGTTCAGTTGCTCAGTCATGTCTGACAAAGGATTAATCTTCAAAATATACAAGTAGCTCATACAACTCAATACCAGAAAAACAAACAATCCAGTCAAAAAGTGGGAAAAAGACCTAAAGAGGCATTCTCCTAAGAAGACATACAGATAGGTAGTAAGCACAGGAAAAGATGCTCAACATCACTCATTATTCAGTTCAGTTCAGTTCAGTCGCTCAGTTGTGTCTGAGTCTTCACAACTCCATGGACCACAGCACGCCAGGCCTCCCTGTCCATCACCAACTCCTGGAGTTTACTCAAACTCATCTCCATTGAGTCGGTGATGCCATCCAACCATCTCATCCTCTGTTGTCCCCTTCTGCTCCTGCCTTCAATCTTTGCAACCATCAGGGTCTTTTCAAATGAGTCAGCTCTTTGCATCAGGTGGCCAAAGTATTGGAATGTCAGCTTCAACATCAGTTGCATTAGGTCAATGTAAAATACAAATTGTAGTTCTATATAGTAGTGAGAAGCAATGGGAAATTAAAAATAAACATAACCTAAAATGATGTAATTATTTAAAAACTGAGGGAATGTTTCAATGAAAAAATGTGCAAGATTTTTAGTGTTGGGAGAAATTAAAGAAGACCTAGCTAAAAGGAGAATTATAGTGTATTAATGACCCAAAACCTCTAGATTAGCATTCCCAACTTGATTTATTAATTTACTAACATTCTAATCTAAGAATTAGAGATTTATTTATTTATGCTTTTGGAAGACAGAGGATCATATTGAAATAATGATTCTAAATTTTAAATGGTGATATATAAAAAACCTACAGTCCCAAGATAACCACAGTAAAGAAGAACAAAGCTGGAGGATGTACGCTACCAGGTGTCAAGAATTCATATACATCTACAGCAATTAAGACATTTTATTACTGGCAAATTGAATACAGAAGCACATTAAAAAAATCATTCTCAATGATCATGATTTATACCTGGTATGCAAGGATGTTTTAAAATATACAAGCTAATCAATATGAAATATCCATTAATAGAATGACATATATATTATCAGTGAGGTACATTTTTTCTACAGTTAATTTGTTTAGTTTACATCATGAACAAATACAGAATTTGTCAAATGTTTTTTTCTGAATCTATTAAGATTACTATATATAGTAATATTAATGATATATACTATTGTTCAGTTGCCAAGTCATGTCTGACTCTCTGCTACCCCATGAACTCCAGCCTGCAAGGCTTCCCTGTCCTTTACTATCTCCCTGAATGTGTTCAAACTCATGTCCATTGAGTCAGTGATGCCAGCCAACCATCTCATCCTCTGTTGCTCCTTTCTCCTCTGTTCAAACTCATGTCCATCCAGTTGGTGATGCCATCTCATCCTACGTTGTCCCTTTCTCTTTCTTCCTTCAATCTTTCCCAGAATCAGGGTCTTTTCAACTAAGTAAGTTTTTTTTTTTTTTTCTTCGCATCAGGTGGCCAAAGTATTGGAGTTTCAGTTTCAGCATTAGTCCTTCCAATAAATATTCAGGACTGATTTTCTTTAGGATTGACTGGTTTGATCTTGCAGTCCAAGGGGCTCTCAAGAGTCTTCTCCAACAAACAACACAGTTCAAAAACATCAATTCTTCAGCACTCAGCTGACTTTATGGTCCAAATCTCATATCCATACGTGACTACTGGAAAAAACAGGGCTTTGACTAGACAGACCTTTGTTAGCAAAGTGATGTCTCTGCTTTTTAGTATCTGTCTAGGTTGGTCAGAGATTTTCTTCCAAAAGCAAACGTCTTTTAATTTCATGGCTGCAGTCACCATCTGCAGTGAATTTGGAGCTCCAGAAAATAAAGTCTGTCACTCTGTCCATTGTTTCCCCATCTATTTGCCATGAAGTTATGGGACCTGATGCCATGATCTTCTTTTTTTGAATGTCCAGTTTTAAGCTAGCTTTTTCACTCTCCTCTTTCACTTTCATGAAGAGGTTCTTCAGTTCCTCTTCACTTTCTGCCGTAAGGATGGTGACATCTGCATATATGAAGTTATTGATATTTATCCTGGCAATCATGATTCCAGCTTGTGCTTCATCCAGTCCAGCATTTCGCATGATGTACTCTGCATATAAGTTAAATAAGCAGGGTGACATACTCCTTTCCCAATTTGGAACCAAATCATTGCTATATGCCTGGTTCTAACTGTTACTTCTTGACCTGTGTACAGATTTCTCAGGAGGCAGGTAAGGTGGTCTGGTAGTCCCATCTCTTTAAGAATTTCCAGTTTGTTGTGATCTACACAGTAAAAGGCTTTGGTGTAGTCAATAAAGCAGGAGCAGATGTTTTTCTGGAATGCTCTCACTTTTTTGATGATCCAAAAGATGTTGGCAATTTGATCTCTGGTTCCTCTGCCTTTTTGACATCCAGCTTGAACATCTGGAAGTTCTCAGTTCACATTTTGTTGAAGCCTGGCTTGGAGAATTTTGAGCATTCCTTTGCTAGCGTGTGAGATGAGTGCAATTATACATTTGTTTGAACACTTTTTGGCATTTCCTTTCTTTGGGATTGGAATGAAAAGTGACATTTTTCAGTCCTGTGGGCACTGCTGAGTTTTCCAAATGTGTTGGCATATTTAGTGCAACACTTTCACAGTGTCATCTTTTAAGAGTTGAAAATAGCTCAACTGGAATTCCTTCACCTCCACTAGTTTTGTTTGTAGTGATAATCCCTAAGGCCCTCTTGATTTCAGACTCCAGGATGTCTGGCTCTAGGTGAGTGAGCACACCATCGTTATTATCTGGGTCATGAAGATCTTTTTTTGTATACTTCTTCTGTGTATTCTTGCCGCCTCTTCTTAATATCTTGTACTTCTGTTAGGTCCATACCATTTCTGTCTTTTATTGTGCCCATCTTTGCATGAAATGTTCCCTTGGTATGTCTGATTTTCTTGAAGAGATCTCTAGTCTTTCC